>NC_134644.1:127335387-127635387 GCF_030463565.1 Pelecanus crispus | reverse complement strand
TATCCCCACTCTCCTCCTCTGCATTCTGAGCGAGGCAGTGTGCCACAGGACCCACTGCACCAGTCCATACCTTGCCCTTTCAAGCATCACTGCTTCAGAAAAAGTGAAGTGTTTGGGGCAAAGAAAACAGGAGGAAAGCAACAGCCCGCCCGCTGATGTCAAAAGACCGATACACCCGCATCCTGCCCTCTGTGGTAAATCTGCATTTCCCCACCTGGCCGAAGGGGCAGCCACCTGTGCGGTGCCAGCACTACCTGCCCGCACTCCGCAGCTCCGCGGTTTCAGTCCGCAGTACCGTAGTGCATGAAATTAAAGCTTCTGGTCAGCTCCGGATAACCGTGACCATCTAGTAGATTTGGCAGCAGTCTTCAGCTCTCCTTCCGCGGTATAATTTCAAGGTCTTGCAAAACACATGTCAGTGTATGTAAGGGAAATTCGGGTTTCAAGGACAAATGTTCCCGACAGCTGAGTAGTAAGATGAGATTGACTCACAGGCATGAAGTCTGCCGTGAAAGACAACTCAGTTTTTAAATATTTTTCCTCAGTTTTGAGCAGCAAATGGCATAGGGATGTGGGACTACTAAGGTTTCTGCTAGTGTTATTTTATTTCTGTTTCTTTTTTTCCCAAACTCCTGTATTTCCTAAGCCATGTCCTTAATGGGATGTTCAGACTAATGTGAGAGATGTATTAAAAATACATAAACAGTAGGATCATCAAACAGAGTACATGCAAAATGGTAGATTATAGAAATATTCCCTGCTAAAATTTCAACTGTTAAATGTGTTTTGGAAGGCAAAGAAGACTCTGCAGCTTTTTTAAACATGAGGAAATCCAAAGGATTACATCAAATCATGTTACAGACACTGACAGATACAGGCTTTCAAGCAAAACAGCTGTCATTAAAGCTCCTGTGACTGCTTAGAATACATGGCTGCAGTCTCCTAAAAAACAAAACTGTGGGGGAAAAAAAGAGTTCCTTTAATCTATACTTTAGATTCAGAACAGACATGCAGCTCCATGTTTCTTCCTTTCCCTACAAATACACAAAAGCAACAGGAACCATTTCTATGCCTGTGGTCATCAGCAAGGGCCAAAAAGCCACAATATGGCCTCCAACAGGCATACTCCTCTTAGCAGTGACCGCAATCTCACACATACTTTCCTAGGACTGCACTTACCGCTATGTGTCCATATTAATTTTATTTAACATTAAGGTGTTCCGGATACAACGTAACTTCCTACCTTCCAAACGCTTGCACTACTTGAAACGAAGACCGCGAGCGCTGCGTAGGGTGCCTGAAACAGCACCCAGTATCAGCACAGCTGCTAAAATGCTGTTGTGTCATTCCTTTCCTCAGGCGCTCATAAAAGCTGTCCCTGCACACCTCCTACAGCCACGGCAGCCTGCCACAGCCACCAAGGTTTGTGTTGTTCTGTGTGACAACTAGAGCAAATTATTTACTGAGATAATTTGCATGCTCGTATGCCATCCGCGGTCAACGTGCAGCACCGGCTGAGATAAGATAGAGCTGCTTAAATCCAGCTGCCACTGGCAGAAGGACAGAGAAGATGCTTGGGCTTGGAGAGGAGAACGCACGCAAGAGCAGCTCTGTGCTGGGGAGGGAGGGAGGCCAGCACGAGGCACGGCTGGGCTGACCCTTCTATGGGATGTTTCTGTGGGGAGCTGGCAAGACAAAAAACCAGCGGGGTCCGGGATACATATAGGGATGACTGAAGGTCTCAGAGAGCTACCTAGAAGGAAGCGTCACCTCTAAGCCAGCCTTTTTGCTGAATTTTTCATTACTCCCTTGGCCTGAAGGTGATCAACCTTTGATCCAACGTTCATGTCATTATATGGCACAGGAAGGAGGACATAGCTAATGATTTTTCTAAGTCTCAGTCCTCAAAAGCATCGTTCAGGCCTGGTGTAATCTATCCCTGTGTTAGAATAACAGGGTTGCCAACTTGCATAGTTCCCAGTTTTATTTATGGCGTAATACTTGCACAGGAATACAGATAAATACATATTAATGGCTTTAGAAGTAGTTTTCACAGGAAGTGCAAGACAGATCTAACTGTACACATCTTAAACCTTCCCTGTTCGTATCCTGCCCAGAGAATCAGAGTCATTTACTGGGAAGGGCGTGCCTTTTCTCTCTGCCCCCCCAAGGTCAGTATTCTCAAAGCCTTTCTTCTAGTCCTTCCATCTGGCTACTTGGTGGACTCCAGAAGCATTTGCATTGATGGCGCAGGACTTAGCACTAGATCTGTCATATATGGTTAAGCTGCTGCTGGGCTAAGCTCCTTTTTTTATCCTGAGTGGTATTTTCTCTTTGAACTTCAGGAATTTATACAGTGTTTTATCCTTTCAAGTATCTCTACAAATTCTTCATAGGATCTACAGCACAGGCAGGGCCTTTTTATGACAGAAAGACACAGTAGGTTTCCATGCTTTGCAGTCACTGTAATATAGCCCACTGCTTCACTAAGCCCACTAACATTACATTAATTATTTGGAACAGAGCTTATGGTAAAGAAGCCATGGTCGTCTGTTCTGATAGTCAAGCACACCATCAAAAGTCTGATTGCCTACAACAAATCAAGAGAGTTTTATAATGCCCTACTACAGGCTTTCATGTGTTGAAAGAAAAAAAAAGCCACAAATTGCACAGGAGTATTTATCTTTCTGCTAGCTTGTTTTCAAAAGTAAGATGGCAACATTTAAGTGTAAATGCAAATAGCAATGATAATATGGGGCTCCTAGTGCATCGGAAATGTAGCATTCCCTGTGGAAATACAGAAGAGCATTACAATGAGACAAATGAAATATACCCTTCACCAAAACATGAAGGTATTCTACCTATTCTTCTACCTAAGAAGGATGACTGGTTAATCCATGGTGCAGAGAAATGTACTAAGTAGCTGCATTTTAAGTTACTAATCTTGTACAACAGCTATTGTTTATCTCTTCTGTGCAAACAAGTTTCATGCAGTTGTTCACAATAATGTTGGTCTTAATCTGACTAGATTAAACAGAGGTCAGGAAGGAAAAATTAGCAAAGTGCCTTTTAGGGTAGACTGATGCAGTGTTCATGAAGACTGATTGCTTTTAAATCTTCTGTATCTGTCTAGAGAAACAGGGACTACAAAAGTAATACCTCTAATATTACAGTATTTGACAGTATGTATCACCTTTCTTTGCAGAAGGTTATACAGAGCACAGTGTGATGCAGTTCAACTTCCAATGTGCCTGTCTGCAGGCTTAAAACATACAGCGACTTACTTTCCTCTTTTCAGTGCCAGCACTTAGTTGAGAACAAATATATTCCTACCTCAACAGACTCAGTAATAAAAAGGTAATCAGTGTCCTGTCTGTAGGCATAAACATACAGCTTGACCCTGCTACTGCTAACATTGGTTTTCGCTCCATAAAGGTCTTCTCGAGCGAGTTCCTCATGTAAGCAGTCCCACAAGGTCAACTAAGACCCTTTTCCCAAAGAAGCCTTTGCAAGAAGAGGCCTGCTCTGTCATGTTAAGAGAAAAGGAACTTAGCTGGAGCACGTACTAATTTTCATTAACACAGTACAGTCCTCATCTGATAATCGGGGGGGGGGGGGGGGGGGGCGCGGGGCCTCTTCCTCTTTCTTTTCTACTGGTTTCATGTTTTTTCTTTCTTATTTCTTCCCACCCTTCCCTTTTGCCTTGCTTTCCTTCTCCTTTTGCATCTCATTTTTCTCCATCCAACTTTCCCTTTTTAACAACCCTCCTCCCTCCATCCTGTTTTTCTTTCACTTTGCCCTCTCCCAGTCCTTTGGAGGACTGCACCTGTGTTTTTGTAATACTTCCACCAGAAGCAGCTGAATGAAGGTGATAAGAAAACTGATAAAAATCACTTGAGACTTAAGGGCTATGTTCCCCCCTGCCTTCACAAAAGTGAAGAGTAGATGTGGGCTAAGGAGACAGGGATTAAATGAGTCAAAACTTGCAGAATTCCCACACAGGGGATTTAAATGTCTGTAGTTCCCATTAATTAGTGCACACCACCATTAAACTGCTTGTTCTGGTTATTTTTTAAGAAGGGAAAAAATGAGCAGAGTCACACGGTAAACATGCCTGAAAGACTAAAAGAATTAAAAAAAGTTAATGAAAGTATGTGCACGTCAGACATTATGCTCGGACCAGAACAGATCCTTCCATTCAATATTCAGAATGCAGCAGGCATACTCCTGTCATTTCCATTACGGGACCAAATCCTCGCCTCTGAAACGTACAGGAGTTTTTAATCGACTTTTGAAATCTGTGCCCTAAGAAATTACCTCATTATTCCTGCTCTTCAAAACAGTCCCTTCGTTGTACTCATTTTGGACACCTTGCCAGGTAGGTCAGCCCTCACCAAAAGCCTGGTCCCACCCTTTAAGCCAAAACATACTCCCTAGGCCTGCTGGCCCATTTAGTGCTGGCTTCCAAAATTTCTCTGTGCACTGTGTGCACTTAGGAAGCCAGCAACCGCAGTACTTGATCTGGGAGTCACACAGACAGCTGCCATGTCTTCGGGTTAAGTGTAAAGGGATTACATTAGATCTGGTAAATATAAATTATTTCCAGGATTTGAGAAAAGATTTTTCTTATCCCAATAATTCCTGCTAATCTAACTTAAGGGTCCTCGAAACATAAAGCTGAATCTCTGCTTTTATACCGAGGGTATCCAGAGCTCATTACAGATTTTGTCAAAAATCACAGATCCTTGGTTTTCCCTGTCAGCTCAAGGAAAACTGCGTCCACAGACCTTCCAGAATTCTAAGAGGAGCCGAAGGCAATTTCCAGCTGGGTGTGCGATGCTATCAATCCAGCAATCCACTAGTGCTCTCTCCTAGTAAGGAGAGCTGGACCTTCAAGCAAGATACCTGTGTGCCCTGAGACAGCAAGGCCAGGCAATTCTCCAGCATCACATTGATAAAATTAGGGAGATGAGCTTCTGCAATCAAATCCCTCTGCAGACAAGTTCAAGTCACTTAGCTTTTCTATATCCCTTCTGTAGAGATACAACTATTTAGCTCTTTGAAAGACTTACCAGTGTTTTCATTATCAATTATTATCTGGCCTGCATGCATGTGTTAGCTGACTGCCACCCATGGCAGCGGCTTGGCATTTACTCGCTAGCTAACTACACACAAAGATTTTGGAAGCTATGACCTGTAGAGAAACTTCTGTTATGTTCTGTACTGGTAACTGATTTCTATGCAACCCTTGCTTAGCGAAGTACTTCATACTTCAAAATGTAATTCAAAATGAAAAGCATGGCATGCACAGATTTCCACTGATCTCAAGCTGTACTAGTAAATGTGTTGGTAGAATCTGAGCTGGTAGCAAGCTTCAAGCGGTTAGTAAGGGGATTCACTGCAGTAAAGTGTCATTTTCCACGTTCCCAGTTGTAGTAACAAGAGTGCTCGGATTCAAAAGACTAAATAGCCTCCTTTGTTTATTATATAACCTGCAAAACTGCAAGCAGAGAGCAGCAAGGAAAGCACAGATCCTTCCTCTGAGCACCCCGACGTGCCTGCTCCCCGAAAGAAGTCTCTCTTCAGGCTCACCGCTTCAGTACTCAGCCTTTGGCTCTGGCAACTTTTTTCCAAATTGCGAAGATCCTTATTTATTATGCCCGTGCATACAGTTATCTACACGTATGTACGTGCTTTGCTGGCTGCCCACACTCAGGCCCATCTGTTAGGCTGGCGCTCTGCCCACCAAGAAGTTGGTCGGTCCATTTCACTAAAGCGTAACTGTCAAGCCGTGATGGGCTTTGGTGGGCAGCCAAGAGCCCTTCTTTCTCCAGGGAGGCAAGCCTCCCAGCGCAACTCAAGTTTGTGTTGCACACCACATGACCACGCTCATTGACACGCATGCCAAAGCAAAGAAGATTTCAAAGAGGAAAGAAAAGAGGAGAGCTGACTGGTACTTCAGCCTGTGATCAAGACCTACTTTGTGGCGGTGATTACCGTGGACAATGCTGCTGTGGCTAAGCGCAGGCCAACCATCATTTAACTTTAACTCTGGCACCGACCAAGTACAACAGGGCAATTGTGAGAAAACTCAATAGATGTAAATAGCCACTATACGGGGCAATTCTGTGAGGCATAAGGGCATACACAAAAGGCAGCTCCTTTCACACACGTGCAGACTTGGTAACTATAGCTGCCCAGGAACCAGGGGTCAAGATCAGAACAATGTGCATCAGATCTTCAATTCAGCTCAAATCTTTCCAGGAGGATCATACTACCATCTTGTATACACTGCTCCCTCTTCCATTTCTGATTAAAGCTCATCTTTACTTTACTTGCACTATGTTTCATCTTTATCACTTGAAGACAGAGGTGGGTCGTGGTTTACTTCTGGGTTTTAATCTCTGAATGGTAATAACTACATTCCAGAAAATGTTCCATTATCTTCTACTTTTCTTCCAGTCACCTGCGGACTCAGCCACTGGGAGGCTGCTTTGGGACCACTCGACGTGGCTCTTCCTCCTGGATGGAACCAGCTCACCCACCCATCCTGCCTGGTGCCAGGCGCGGTGCAAACACAGTTCCACCTTCCTGCACAAGCCAAGATGAACAATTCAACGTGGTCTCACTGCTCAATGGATCTATTCACCCGTAAGTATGACAAGCAAATTCTGGCGCTAAGCCAGCAGCTCCTCTGCTCCCCAAGAAGGCCCAAGGGCAAAACTGTATCAGGCTTTTATTTAAACCAACATGGTCAAACTTCACTATAGAGGAGTTTTACCAGTTAAACGAGGCTCCGCTCACACCCAGGTGTGCGAGGAGTCAGCGATCAGGAAGGAGGAAGTTCCGGCTGAACTTTTGAAAAGCTGCGGATAATGCTGAAAGATTTCCTTTCCCCTGTTAATTTTCATCATGTCAGAAAAATCTTACGTTATGATTCTTACATCACAAAGCATTTTATAGAAGCTGCTGTCACATCACATTTTAATTGCTGTTACCTCTTTAGACAACAAAGCCAAGGCAGAGCTTGTCAGCGCCCAGAGAAAAGAAAATCAAGTGCGCTTCTGAAGTTTGAATTTCATTTTAAGCAAAATAAGCAGAGGCATCCAGACCACTACATGAGGAAATTCCACATGAATCTTCTACTTCATTTTTGTAGATCTCCACCCCTGGCTCTTCTGACATCTCTCCCAGCTAAGAAGATTAAAAAAGCCCAAATCATTTGAGATATTGCATTGCTTCTTGGCATCAATCTGGTAGAGGATTTAACTGAAAAGAGCCTTTATTTTTGTACTTTGTACATTATAGGAAGGAATTCTGTTAAGTTGTAATCTCTTTTGAACAGTTATAAAAATCTCTGTATTTCCCTTTACAGGCTGTTCTGGTTATACAGCACATCCTTATACAAATGCAGCCTCTGTACAACAAAAGATACAGCTCAGGATTTCCCTCTGGGTCCGTGCGGCATATACACAGGTATGTGAACTGTCAGTGGTACTTCTCAGATAAAACAGTATAAATATAGTGATTACAGGAGATGATGATGTCACACACTTAATGGTAAAGGTTTTGCACAGCATACAGGAACAGCATAAAATAATTATATTCCCTAGCAGCAGTTGTGGATATGCCGTGGATAGGTAGTATGGTTGTGACCTCTTTCTCTCTTCACTGTGAGGAAGAAAATACACTAGGACTGGGTTTATGTCATCATAAATGAGAGAAGGATTTAGCCTCATACATTTCAGTCCTGGCTATCTTAAGTAGCAGGGCAAAACCCTGGCTCTACTCAAGTCAATAGCAAAACGTTATTGATTTCCAGGGGGCATGATATCACCTCGCAACTTCATGGTATTCCAATTCTATGGTAACTAAATCCAAACAAGAGGTATTTGAAAGCTTTTCTTAGATCTCCATCTCTCTAGAGTTGAGACGGGTTTCTCCGGAGATTTCTAGTTCTGGTATCACTTTCTTCATCAGCGCAACTAGTCTCAGGTTGGTTGATCTCCACACCAGGACGCAAAGACCACTGAAATTTCCAAGTTCTTGCACGTGGCTTGGTGTTTCATCTCAGTTGCTGAGACTGCTAAACCCTCCCTGCATCAATTTCTTTCTCCACATGGGACATTCTAGATATCTATAAATCTAGAGAATACCATACGTGTATCTAACTTAAAAACAAATAATGCATTTACGCTTTAATTGGAATTGGTATGATTTAGACCTAAATTGGCGCATCTTTCCTGCATGTTTTCCAATGTGTCTTCATTGTAACGGTCTCCCAATTTAAGGCAATGTGAGAAGACAGAAGTTTTTTTTGCAAGACCATTAACGCACACACACCCCACCCCAAAACCAGTGCTAACATCTGTGGTGATCACAAAATGGTGACTAGTTACATTCATGAGATTTAAAAATGTACAGATCAATAACGTTCTGCTACGACTTTCAAATAAAAACCTCAAGTTTTTTTTTTTCCCAAACACAGTCCCTCCAGTAGCTTTTGTAATGAAGTAGGAGAGCCGTTGCGTTACGCTCCTCCAGGCCATTCCGATTGCCCCACACGCAATTGCCCCCCTGCCCCTCCCTCCCTGTTTTCAGCAAAAGTGTCATTCTTGTGCTGTTTATGTAAGTGGACAGAATTTTGAGCATCTGCTCCCAAATGATTATAAATCAAGGAACTTTCATGCTCCGTTAGCTTGAGAAGATGGTGTTATTAATGATCGCTATTTAAGGAAGTTCAGAATAAGCGTCTAAGTGAAGACATCTCTGATGTAAGGTTTTGTTTTGTTTCTGAAAACAGCTGAGTGAGCAGTCTTCACTCTCACTGTTTAACATATTTCTGAGGCTACCACCTCTAAGAAATGTCAATTATTTTCATTAGCTTAGCAATAACATCAGCTTCCTCTGGAATTAGAAACAATACTGTCATTCCACAGCAACACTCATAAAAGTCATTTAGCTTCGACAAATACCAGGGCCTATGAAGATGCAACACTGCTCTTACTCCTCTATTCTTTATCTGGTTTCAGAAGTCTGAAAAAGCTGGTGCAAATCTACAATGCAGAAAAGGAAAACATAAGTATTAGGTCATACTACTACTGGATTTGAAACAATGCAAGAATGAATGCATATGGCCTGGCAGACCTGATTTGCTCAGCAAGTTAACACACCATGATTTCCCACGTGATCCTAACCAACAGCCTTTCATTGCAATAGAAGCAGGACCAACTCTGCAAAGAAAAGGCATCCCAGAGCCAGAGGACTCATTAAGTGAGGTTTTCGCCTGCTAGTTACTCGCCTAGGTGCACAATGAACGCAACGCGCCCTGTGCGTGAACATCACTTAATACCAAATTTAAAGACAAGAGGTCTGACTCATCACTCCATTGCACCAGTTTTGTGCCTACGGGGCTCCATGTTCTTCCACGGTGACTCAGTCCCAAGACTCCCCTCTCTCCAGGAAAAACATGACAAGTCATGCAGTACATGTCAGACTTACCCATCAACTATAATCCCCATTTGCACGGCAAAACTAATTGGAATGTAACATTCCATACCACTTACATTTTGCTGTTATGCCTAGAGATAGGAACATATATAATTAATGTAAAGAGCAGCAGTTTAAAACACGGTCATTAGGATTAACCCTGTGACACCTGGCAACACACTTAAAGAGCCCTGTTTAAGAACGCAGTCCTTGCCAAATGTTAATAGTGTGGATATGTGCACGCTAAGATTAACAGCACAGAATTAAGGAGATTAGTCACTGGAACAAAAAGTTTCCCCAGAACAGTTCTCATTCCAGGATTGCTGCCTTCACTCTCCTAACCCAAAGCTGCTGAAACAGAAGAAACTTTTTGGACAACTGTAAGATAGGCATTGACCATTTCTTCTGAAAGGACATGCTGTGTTTATGACAGCTATTTTTGGCTTTCGGCTATACAAATATAAAACACCATGAGGCCGATTTTCTTCTCACAGTTTCATGTCAGTATATATTCATTGATTTCAGTGCAATTATATCTGATCATTTGCCTGGCGTGGAAGCTAGACAGATCAGTGCTGACCCTTATAGGCAATTCTGAATAGACTTACGCTGGGCAAAATGGATAGGAGGAGATAATCTATCCTACAGTCTCTGACAGCGTACAACTGTAGAAATCAAGGAAATCATTAATAGAGGACTCAACCTTCAAAAGCCAAACAAAACAAGAAAATCCATCCTTCACCTTCCTCCAAACCTTAATAGATTGCTATCCAGCAGCCTACCATAATGTACTTTGTGCTTCTTTCTGTTTTTTTAGTTGTGGGATCTGCAGGTTTACCCTAGCATGCAGAGATCACAGCCACACATTTGGTTTTGGGATTGGGTCCTGAGGTACTTCCCACAGAGAGCTGAATCTACCATGGTTGAGCCTGCACAGTTTAGCCATCTTGGGCATCGGTGCACACAACCAGTAACACTCTGAAAACTGCTTGTGGAAATGATTACACACCACTGGGGAGCCACATATACCGAGTATTACATGAATGAATTATCCACTTGCCTGTGATCACAGTGTGCACACATATGTAATTTTGTATTTACTACTACCACTGCACCTCATTCTGATGACAGTTATACCTCATTGAGAGGGCAAGTCAGGAGCTGATATTTTATGTGTGACTTTTCATAGGAAAGAAAGATTTATTTTTAGGCATTCAGTTCTTTGAATTTTAACTTTGTCTTGTGACAAAGGAAAGGTAATATCCACATAAAACCACAAAAATGTATAGGGCATTAAATACTGACTTTGAATAAATACAGGAACTTGACTGGTGACTGCAACAGGAGGGTGAAAGCCAAAAATGTGTCAGTAGGATCATTCTCTTTTGAGGAGCAATATAAAGACATAAACTTAAAATAGACATGGCATTGGCTTTTATCTCATGCTCACTTACCCTCTGACAACCAGAAACCAGCATGATTTAAAAATCTAGCACTCGCTACTCTCTAGTTGCCATCATTTTATTAGTGAATAGGTGTCCGGTCATGTGCGCATTCATAGGTATGAGAGATACGCTGGCGTTCAGGTAAAAGTTACAGAAACAGCTCCATAGTTATGATAGGGTTAAACCACAGAATCCATGCTTTTACCCCCCCCCCCCTTATTGTTAAACTACTTCTATATCCCAACAACAAGGGGAGGAGCAGAGGTACAGCGCTTCCAAGCGAACAGTAAGTTATAAAACTTCGAACACGACGCAATGTATTAGAAGTCTGCAAGCACCGAGTTTGCGATACTGCTTCTCACTTGGCGAACCTCTCATTTGAACATCTTCTGGGACGCCAGTAACTAGCGAGGATTATCGGACACATTCATTCCTGCTAGTATTTATAGTAGTACCTAAAATATCACCCGTGCTGGGAAGTGGAGCCAGTGCACAAGTACCGGATACAGCTGAGCACCGCAGCCGCCGGCGATATTTGATGTTAGGTGGGAGCTACTCTTCAGCACGGGAGCGTAGCACAGTGATTTTCACCGCCAATTACCAAAGTTTGCCAACGAGTCGGTGAACGCGCAGGTAGAAGGCAGCGCCGCTGCGTCACGGGGCGCCGTCCTTTCACCCCTTTTTACCTTCAGCCGGATGGAAGATGCGACGGCAACCGAGCAGGGACAGGCGGGAGCCCACCGGCGCCCACCTGCGCGCCGAGGGACCCAAGGACCTGCTGCATGGAGCGGCTGGGTGGGTCAGTGGGAGATAGCCCGGCTGTGCTGTTATGTCTGTGCGTGCTGAGCGCCTCAGCAGGCAGAACCCGCCCTGAGGACAAGCGGGAGAGCGCTACGACCCCACCGGGGGCGGCCTCGGCGGGAAGGGGGGAAGGCGGGGGGGGGGGCCCGGGCCGGCGGCCGCCGGCCCGGGCCCCCCCCCCCCGCCTTCCCCCCTCCGCCGAGGCCGCCCCCCACCCCCGCCGTCCCCCCGGCGCTGAGGGGGGGAACCCCAGGCGCCCCTCGCCCCACACAGGTAAACGGCAACAGGCAGCACCCCCCACCCGCCACCACGCACCCGCTACCCCGGCCGGGATCGCTACCTCAGGACGGCTCTGTGAGCTCCCGCCGCCGCCGCCGCCTGCTGCTGCTGCTGCTCCCGCCGCCGGGGCGGATCAGCTGATATTTACCTGTGAGGTAATGCACGCTCCGTAAGGTCACCGTGCACCCGCCGCCACACGCTGCCAGGCGGGAGGGACGCCGGGAGCGGGAGTTGTGCTGCTGCTGCTGCTGCTGCTGCTGCTGCTGCTGCTGCTGCTGCTCCGCCGCCACCACCACCACCGCCGCCGCCACCACCACCGCCGCGCACGGCGCCGGAGCGAGGCGGCCGCGCCGCGCAGAGGCAGAGGCGGCCGCTGCCGCTGCAGCTCCTGGCACATGCTGCAGGTGTCAGCGCAGGAGCTGCCCCGCCGCCCGCCCGCCCCGCCCGCCCCCCGCCGCCACTGCGCATGCGCCTCCCCCCCAGCGCGCCTGCGCGCAGCTTCTGCGCAGGCGCCCTTGCGCTGCTTGAAGCCGCCGCCGAGCCGCTTGCCCGGCTTCGCCGCTCCCCCTCGGGGGACGCTGCCCCGCCAGCACCGCCGCGCGCGCGGTGGGGGGGATGACGTAGTGGGGTGTGGGGTAGGGGCGAGGCCCGGCGGCGGGGCCGGGGCCGCGGGGCGGCAGCCCCCCCCACTCCCCCAAACCCCCCGCTGGGGCGCGGCTGTGTCAGGGGGGTGCGGGCGCGGCCCCCTTCTCCACCCCGGGGTGGCGGGCGGGCCGGGGGAGCGGCGGGGAGGGCGGCGGGAGGGATGATGTCATCCCCTTCTCCCGCGGAGGGGCGGGGCGGGGGCGGGGGCGCGGCGCCGCACCCCCCGGGGCCGGCGCGCTTCGAGCCTCTGCGGGTGTCAAACCCGCACGCTTTGCGACGCGCTGCCCCGGGCGGGGGGCGATCGCTCCGGACCGGGCCGGGCCGTGCCGTGCCGTGCCGCAGCGGCGGGGCGGGTGCGCTCGGGCTGGGCGGGCGGCGGGAGAAGGCGCTGCTCTCCTCCCCCGGGCGCTGCTCCCCCGCCGTGTGTCCTTACGCGGGGGGAGCCCCCCACGCTCGGTCCCCGCCGCCTAAGCTGCAGGACGCAGAGCAGCCCGCAACTTTCGCACCGTCACATACAGCGCAGTGACGTACTGGGGAAAGAACCTTTCATTGAAGGCGCGGGTGAAGCCTTTCCTCTGGGCGTGGGTTCTGCAGGTGCAAGTGGCCGCGTACGTGCTGGGCTTGAATACGGCTGGCTGCTGAAGAGCAGGGCTTGGCGAGCGGGCGTGCGGGGAGCCTGCCGGGCACAACGGGTAGCCCGGGCACAGACAGCGACCAGCGACCAAAGCTTCCGCCGCTGATCCTGCGGTTCTAAAAATGAACACGTTAGGTTTGGTGAAGGAATTGAATTGTCTCTGGTGCTTAAAGTTCTGTGACCCGCTTATTTCGCAGCTCTGGTCAGGTAACCCGTAGGGATTTACCATGCAGGCTTAACGCACAGGTACCTGAGAAGAAAATTCGGCGCCTTTCTGAGAAGGAGCCTCATGTTTCCTTTCATCCATCATGTATGCCCTGAAAATGAGACACAGCTATCTGCACTAGAAATGCAATGTACAGTCTTTAAAACAACAAAATTTGGGAGTCAGGGGTTTTTTCTCTTCAGCTTTCACGGATTTTCCCATCCGCTTCTTAAAACAATTAACAGTATGTATAACTCTTTAGCTATGATATTTAACCTTGAGCTCAGATAATGCTTGAGGGTCTGGATCCTGCTCATCACATGGTGTCAGGAGGGCTGAAGCCTTTTGGGGTGCTGCTACATTGATCCCGTGTTGGGACTGATGCTTTGACTAATCTGAAAAAAAACATAAGGAGACCCTAGCTCTGACTGGAGAAAAGAAGCAGAAAAGTGAAAAGGGGGGAGGTTTGATCATGCTGGAGGCTCAAATGCTCTGTGTTAGATAGCTAGGGCATTACACCTCCTGACTGTATGCAAATATTTAAGAATCTAATAATCCTCATTAGAAAAGCAGTCTGAGGGGCTGTGCACAGGAGAAAGGCATTGCACAGGCAGCGCTGGATTCTCACGCCGATGCCCTGTTACACCATTTTGCAGTTACTGGCTTCCTCACGCTGCTGAAGCAGTGGAAAAGAGAGGTGAGAAGAGGATGAGAATGCGACTCGGGCGTAGTAGGTACCACCGAGAATGGCCCGATGGCACCCTCTGGCTTGGTAAGACAAATGGGGAACGTGGGAGGGATGGAGTGCGTAAGAGGTGGCACAACAGCTGAAGTAAAGTGTGAGGTCGTGGAGGACGCGGAGGTTGAAATGGGAGCTCACAATGAGGTGCGGTAGGTGATGGAGAGCCAGCAGGGGAAGTGTGTGTGTCTGCAGATGATATCAGTTATGTCAGTTGATTATTATTACCAGAGTATAATAGGAAAACGTGGGGAAAAGGCAGCGTCACAGAGGATGAAACGAGTGAGCATGCAACAAGGGATTCTGTCACTGTCATGATGAGGTAAGGGAAGACCTGCGTTTCAACAGGGACATCTAAGTGAGAGTAACCTTACTGAAAGGGACGAGTGACACATAAAGGAGATCGGCCATAGGAGAACCTGTCCTTAAAATCTCTGTTTCCAGCTCACAAGAGAATATACCAGGAGACCGTGATGCTCAGCAGGGGTCGGGTTCAAATGTTAATGGGGCTGAGGATGTTCATAGCTCTCTGGGCTTCTAACTGGGAGGGCTGCTATAAATTACAGCTTCTGAGGCTTTGTCAGGGAGTGTTGCTTCATTTCTTGAAATTATGGGCTAAATTCATCACTGTTTTAACACGGCACTAAATTATTTGCACTTATAGGCAGTTTCACCACGAGAAATCATAATGTTTCATCCTCTAGAACATGCCCTTTCAAGGCTAAGTAGCCGAAGGACTGCCTTCTCTATGGGTCACAGACCTGGCTGTGACGGTCTTTGCATGGCAGGAGAGGTAATGTTTTCAAGGGGGATTGAGACTAGAGTTAGCAGGCTGCCTTTTGACAAACTATCATCACATAGAAGGTGGCAGAATTCCCATAGAAAAGTGCTTTGATTCCTGGCAGAGCACCACAGGAACAGGACATCGGGGCTTTGTGCTGCGCTAGGTGTTGTTAGCAGTCTTGGGATGGGCAAGCGTGCCCACCTGACGGAGCTGCTGCTACATCAGGAAGTTTATTTTGTTTAGGGTACACTGCACGTCAGCGTATTCTAAGTGAAGTTTTCCTCAAATGTCCAGTTTGCAGGAAAACAGTGTGTTTGTTGGGTTTGCTTGAAATGGATGAAAACTAAATGAAAACCAAACCAAAAGTGGAAGCCTCTGCAAAGTGAAAATGCGGCCTTTTGGCCAGTCTGATGGAGATGCTGACGGTACAAATTCAAGTGCAGAGTTGTTACGGGGCGGTCTGAGTGTTGCCTGTGACTCTGAGAGATGTTTCAGGCATCTGTTCTTTGCAGGAGAAGCATTGGCCTGTGTCTGCTGGAGCAGGCTTCTTTCTGCAATCAAACACCTGAAGACTTTTGTCCCCTCATTATTTCTTGTACCTGCAAAGCAACACACTCCATTTGCCGATCCTTTGTACATATCTTGGGGAGAAGTTCCTCCAGAAGCTGCCTCTTCATGAACCTTTATGTGGATGCATTTGGATCATCTCACAAGACAGAAAATACTCTGAAGGTTGTTAGCTTCACCTGGGCTTGTCATCAACACTAGTCAAGTGCAAACATTAATCAAATTAAAAGTTCATTCCAGCCAGGCGTAAGGTCAAGCTCCTAATTACAAGGCTGGTAAATGAGAATGACCAGGAGTCATTTAAACTTAAAACGTAATTCTACGGCAAACTTAACAACAGGTTCTTCTTTAGCTGCCCTATTATCTTTCACCTTGAGTTTTTAAGATGTCTCATCCATTAAAAAAACCAGGAGTCTAATTTGCACCTATGCTGCATGGCTTGTCTTGTTCCCTTCCAGCACAAGGGAAGTGTCTCAGGTGTGGCCAGCTGTGGTTTTGTTTGAAGTTCAAAGTAGTTCTTGCACTCCTGACCCTTCTTTCTGTTGCACCTCCTAAGCAAGCTGTCCTACCACACGCTGGCCAGCTCTTCTTTTCAGCCCGCAATTCATGAAGCAGTTTACAAACCCTTTACTGGCTTTCCTACATTTTGCATTTAATAACATTAAAAACTATGAGCTTTGTAACAGTCCTCAAGTTTTCTATGCGTGGCCGATTTCCTCTTGGTTAACATAAATGGCTCTCTAAGCATGAAGATGACAGACATGAGAACAACACATTTTGACCAAGCAGTCGGTCCCCCACCGTTTGGTGTCAGCTTCTGAGGTTCCTAATTTGACATCCCTCCGTTGCTGAAGAATGAAGGAAGATCACACCTCCTACATCTAAGAGAGCGTGAGGAGAACAGGAATCATACTAGACAGTGCTGATCTTAACGTCACGGTTAACAAATCTAATCTGCCCCTCGCTCATCTATCACTGTGCCAACTAGGCATCGTTTTGTATGATTAAGTGGCTGTGAAATAAAATAATAAACTGAATTTCTTCCATTTGGGTACCTTATCCAAACTGGACTGTTGGATACGTCATCATTACTATGATCTTTAACTTGTCAGAAATAGCAGAATACAGGTAATAACAGTAAAAATACTGACACTGTATGTTGGTGGCTTGCTTGTCTTGTTACAGGACAGAGAATAAAGTCCATACTTCGCTCTGGAAAAATGCAGCACTTAACACTGAGATGTCACCAAAAGAAATAGGATTTCTGCTATATAGAAACAGAAGATTTTAGTGGGTAACATGCTGGCAGAGAACTACAAAACACTTTGTACACTGTGTTATTGTAATTTTTTCATTAATAATTTTATTTATTCTCTCCTCAGAAGAAGGAAATGGTGTCGACTGTTTAGCACCAGACTACATGTGTAACTCTGGGCTTTCTTAATGACCTGGAAGTTAGAATTTTGATTAAGTCTGTTACGAAATGAGCAGCTTTGCGGTAGCTGCGTGGGTTTTATTCAGAATACGATGGTGGTCCCAAAGAGGTCACGCTGTACCAGAAATACATTGTGACAGACATTTATTTGCTTGTAAAATGAGGGGACTATTCACATCTGACACTTCTAAAGCACTTTCTGAGACTATCCCTTATTCTACTCCAAGAGGAGTTTAAAACCTTTTTAGCAGCGAGTGTTACTAGCCATTACTCGTAATTGGTGATACCAGGAGATGTCTGCCTTCCCTTGGCTTAATGCTGCCATTGTGTGACTGCTTCTCAGCGGAGCTCCACTGGGCTCCCACCCTCTCTGTACGAATCCAGCCTGTCTACCAGAGAAAATAATGGGCTTGAAGGGAATCCGAGAGGAGCACAACTGTTTTAGAGAGAAAGACGGACAAATACATACCATGGGAGGCTGTGAGGAAGCAGACTGATTTTTCACCAGACTATATTCTTTCAAACAATCAGATTTCAGGTTGTCTGAGAGGGTGAAAATGTAAAGGTCACCAGTTACAATAGTAAAAGATTTAACTCCCTTTTAGTTTTTATCTTCCATAAATAATACACTCTAGCAGTGGCAGTCATCTTTTGAGAGAATGAAAAGATTGTGCTACACAATTATTGTCAGCCAGTACATGCAAGTTTATGACTGTTATTTGCATTAATGTAGTGTATGGTGTATTACTGTGCTGTTGTGCTTTTTATCTTGCAAATGCAAAAGCTTCAACTTTAAAGAGTTTGGAAGCTGGGTATTGTAATGATACTTTGGAGCAATGTAGGGCTTTACAGAGACTTTAATTTCATTAGCACGTTGCTGCTGTCTGTGCCAAACAGCTAAATAGTATGCAGAGCTTTAAAATGGAGAGTGAAGTTAAACATGTGTATCATCAAGACCTCTACACATACTGAGGGCAGTCAGTGGTTCATCTGTGGAGATAATGTGATGCTGCTGCAAGAATGTGGGATGGGGATTTGGCAGCTCCGTTTCACTTCCTAACCCAGCCTGAGCTGAGCATTGCCCTTGGCACAGCCCTTTCCTTTCTATTCCTCCACCTGCAAAAGGAAAAGGTGGGGTCCCTTGTAAATGCTTTACAATCTGCAAAGGAAAAATGGGAGCTATCCTTAGGGTAACTAGGTGTACCTGTAACCACCATCTAAAATAGTTATAGGGAAAGTTCTTTATGGGAGCAGACACTTGAAACAATGGTGGCCGGCACTTCAAACACAGGCACATGCAGGTCATGCATATGAAGCTGTACGATCTTTAGAGGATAACATATCCATGAATTAATCTACTGTTGGCTCTGAAGAAGCCAAAGCTGCTTTGTCAGTTGTGTACACGCTATGTTGCGTGACAGGGAGCTACTGTGTGACTGCACAGCCTCCCTTCTGTCCTTGTGACTGCACTGAGCCCTGGCACCATAGAAATACCCTGCTGCACTGCCAGGTTCACCTTGTAAAGTAAACAACACTGGGATCACACAAAAGCAACTGTACAGAAAGGGATCTGGGGACAAAGGGTGCCTGAATAGGAAGGATGCAGAAAGGCAGAAAATGAGTCACAGGGGACAAATTGTAATGACAAGTTTGAAAGGATGTTAGAAACGGGGGAAGGCTGAAGGAAGGTCTGCTGTTTAGCAGGGAATGAGAAGAAAAGCCGGTGACACCAAGATTGACATATTCAATGGTTTTTAGTCACAAACAAGGTGCTGGTACCCAGAAACTTAATATGCTTCATTTTAACAGGTGTATAGAAAAGTCAAAAATCAAGGACAGAATACATTTTAAACATTTAAGAAATATAGATATGTTGAAATCAGCCAGGCCTGCTGAGCTCTACGCTGGCAAATTTAAAGCACTGGAGCAGTCTTAGAAGCACTAACAATAATCTTTGACAGCTGCTAGAAGAAAAAATCCCAGTGGATAAACATAGTACCTGTCATTAAAAAGGAGAAAATGAAGAAAGTAGAGACTTTCAGGGGAATCAGGCTAGGACTGTCACTGAGAAATATTTTAAAACAAATACAGTTTGTTCCTAAACCTGTAGAATACAGGCAACAAAGACTTTTGAAGAACAAATCCTGCTGAATGGATCTAATCTCTTCTTTAGGACAAACAGCCTAGTGCTATGGGCACCTACCCCTATTGCGGCTGCTGACATGATATCTCTGGGAGGCGTGCAGGAGGTGCCTTGCTTTCCCCTTCTGTTATGGAAACTTTGTACCCACAAAACGCTTCATGTCTGCAGACGTCCATCCCTTTCTGTGGGTGCTGGATTTACTAGGCAAGTTCTACAAAGATCCTGCATACAGGCGAATCCCTCCCTACCCTCTGACCGTGTCTGGGAGAAGGCGGTCAGCTGAAGCCCTGCTGCTGTGGTAGGAGAAGGTAATTTGCTGCCTACATAGGTAAGGCAGATGCCTGGCAGTTGGGTATGTGCTACATGAACTAACTTGGAGGATACAGTCCATAAGCTGTGTACATTGGGCATCCTTGACCTAGCTGGTGTATGGTAAGCATCAGATGTGAGTAAGGCTTTTTAAAAGCTTTTGATGTAGTCCCACGTGATGTTGTTACGTGCTGAACTAAAAAAAAAAAAAAAAAAATGAGGCCAGGCTAAAATCACTCTGCAGCCTGGTAGGTGCACAAGTGGTTGAAATACCACTTGCCCAGAGTAATTATCAATGATTCACTGTCAAACCGGGGGAGCGTTGTAAGTGAGGTCCCACAAGGGTCTGTCTGGGGTCAGTTTTACTCAATGCTTTCATTAATGACTTGGATGAGAGTAATGATTTGTATAGAGAGTAAAATTTGTGGATGACATCGAGATGGAAGGGTTTGTGAGCACTTTGGCGAACAGGATTAGAATTTAAAATAATCTTGCTACACTGGTGAAATGCTCTGAAATCAATAAGATCAAAGTCAATAAAGAATGCAAAGGACTCCTCTTGGGGGGGGGCAAAGTCAAATGCAGAGGTGCAAAGTGGAGAATAGCTGGATAGGCAGTGGTACTGGAGGCAGGGCTCTGGTTCCTACAGTCAATCATGAACTGAGGATGAGTCAACAGTATAGTGCTGCTGAAAAAACATTCACCCCTGCAATGACTTTACTGTCCCATAAGCTGAACAAATGTAATTCTGGTGAATATCAGGACAATTACTCTGCGCTACTCAGCACTTACTACTAGGGTTGTGTGCCCAGTTTGGAACACTGTAAGAAAAAAACAAAGCACGAATGACTAGAGAAGAGGAAAAGGAGTGATGAAATTTATTTAATCTAGAAAAAAAGAAAACTGAGTGATGACCTGGTAGCATTCTTCACCTGTATAAAAGACTTGCAGAGAAAATCGAGTCTTCTCCATGCCAACAAAAAGAAAGATGAGAATTGATTTACAGCAAGAGAGATATATGTTAGATCATCATTTTCTCAGTATATCTCAGCATTTGAAGAGGTTTCTTAAAGAATTCCCATCATCAAAGTTTTAGAAGAACAAGACAGACAAACTTTTTTCAGGAATATGCTGCACAGAGTTGATTCTTTCTCAAAGAACACAGGGCCTTTATGTTTCTTCCAACCTTATGTAGCCATGATTTTCATGTAAC
The DNA here is from genome assembly GCF_030463565.1 of Pelecanus crispus. Classification (NCBI taxonomy): domain Eukaryota; kingdom Metazoa; phylum Chordata; class Aves; order Pelecaniformes; family Pelecanidae; genus Pelecanus; species Pelecanus crispus. Next base: position 127,614,699 of record NC_134644.1, on the reverse strand, counting down.
AGCTTAAATTGCAAGAGATAACATAATTCTTAATAACCTAATTCTGCAATTCAGTATTAAAGTGTGTAGTCAATACCAGTCAATTAATTCTGAGCTCCTGCAAGATAGTGGTGTACAGAACCAAAAAGCTAATATACCGTAATATTTTGTTATGGCATAGTTTCTTCTACTAAAGGGCTCAGTCCTAACAATCTTCACAAATGTCTTTGTACAATTATGTTACCTTTACTCAGGCAAAAAAAAGCTACTCAGGTCTGTATAAAATTGAAGAACTGAGCTTCTTTATGCATTACCAGTGTGCACAGCGCGAAAACATTTATCAAGCTGGTGATATATGGCATTGGCTTTTTTTCACTGGTATTTGTGGACTGAGTCCATCTAAAAGTAAATCTTGATCCAATTCCATGTGTAAAAAGAAATACTATGAACACTTGCTTTTGCACTTGCATAATTTGTGCTGGCTGCTGCCGTGCAGAACAGCACCGTGCCAACTGTGTGCAAGAAGGGCAGGCCAGGTGGGCAGCTCGCCCTGGGCTGTACAGCTCTGCTGGGCACAGGACTTGCTGTGGTTGCAGCAACTGAGGATCTGGCCTGCAGCATCTCTAGAGTACTGTTTTGCAGCTCTGATAATAGCCTCATGAAAGGACGCAATTTATTTTTGCCATGTACACTCTGTTCTAGCATTTTGCCTCCTTCTCTTCTATTCCCAGAATCCTTGACTTCAGAGTAGAAGAAATGCTGTAAAATCAAGCAAGCTGCAGCGAGATGCTGCTTATTCATTCACTGGTTGGTTTCTCCTTTTTCTATTACCAGCTGTTTGGTTTTGGAGACCAGGTAAGTGTACCAAGAGACATTTGAGGTCTCTGGAGACCTCTGCAGAGATTTGAGATTTCCAGTTGGTTATGCAGAGTATTGAGCTAGGGACAAGTCCAGAGGATCTGCACTGTCAGGTCAGTATGAAGCCTTGTTCTCACCCTAAGTTTAATTTTCACCCTTTCTTCTCTCCTAAGGAAGTTTTGGACAGGAAAGAGCTGGAAAGCTTGCCTAGCAGTAAGTATAGGGAATGAGAAAGGCTTTAATTTAGGGACAGAAACTGAGAGTATCGGAAACGTGGTGGGACGACTCTCATGACTGGAATGCTGCACTGGAGGGCTATAAGCTCTTCAGAAGGGATAGGCAGGGAAGGAAAGGCGGTGGGGTGGCTCTGTATGTTAGGGAGTGTTTCAACTGCATAGAGCTTGACAGTGGTGATGACAAGGTGGAATGCTTATGGGTAAGGATGAGGGGGAAGGCCGGAAAGGCGGATGTCCTGTTGGGAGTCTGCTATAGACCACCCAACCAGGATGTAGAGGTGGATGAGGCATTCTATAAACGGCTGGCAGAAGTCTCTCAATCGTTAGCCCTTGTTCTTGTGGGGGACTTCAACTTGCCGGACATCTGCTGGAAATACCACACAGCAGAGAGGCAGCAGTCTTGGAAGTTCCTAGAGTATGTGGGGGATAACTATCTAATGCAGCTGGTAAGCGAGCCTACCAGGGGAGGTGCCCCGCTTGACCTGCTGTTTACCAACAGAGAAGGGCTTGTGGGAAATGTCGAGGTCGGAGGCCGTCTCGGGCTTAGTGACCACGACATGATAAAGTTCTCAATTTTGGGTGATGCTAAGCGGAGGGGCACCAAAACTATTACCATGGACTTCCGGAGGGCAGACTTTGCCCTCTTCAGGACCCTGGTTGGGAAGGTCCCTTGGGAGGCGGTCCTGAAGGGCAAAGGGGTCCAGGAAGGCTGGGCCCTCTTCAAGAAGGAAGTCTTAAGGGTGCAGGAGCGGGCTGTCCCCGTGTGTCGTAAGACCAACCGGCGGGGAAATCAACCGGCCTGGCTGAATAGGGAGCTTTTGCGGGGACTCAGGGAAAAAAGGAGAGTCTACCGCCTTTGGAAGAAGGGGCGGGCAACTCAGGAGGTGTACAGGGATCTTGTTAGGTCCTGCAGGGAGGAAATTAGAAAAGCAAAAGCCCAGCTAGAACTCAATCTGGCCAGTGCTGTAAAAGACAATAAAAAATGCTTTTATAAGTACATCAGCAATAAAAGGAGAGCCAAGGAGGATCTCCATTCTTTGCTGGATGTGGGGGGGAACATTGTCACCGAGGACAAGGAAAAGGCTGAGGTACTTAACGCCTTCTTTGCCTCTGTGTTCAACAGCCAGACCGGTCATCCCCAGGGTACTCAGGCCCCTGAGCTAGAGGATAGGGATGGGGACCAGAATGGAGCCCACATAGTCCAGGAGGAAGCAGTTAATGACCTGCTACGCCACCTGGATGCTCACAAGTCTATGGGGCCGGATGGGATCCACCCGAGAGTACTGAGGGAGCTGGCGGAGGAGCTCGCCAAGCCACTCTCCATCATCTATCAGCAGTCCTGGTTAACAGGGGAGGTCCCTGATGACTGGAGGCTTGCCAACGTGACGCCCATCTACAAGAAGGGCCGGAAGGAGGACCCGGGGAACTACAGGCCTGTCAGCCTGACCTCGGTGCCGGGGAAGATTATGGAGAGGTTCATATTGAGCGAACTCCACAGGCAAGTACAGGTCAACCAGGGGATCAGACCCAGCCAGCATGGGTTCACGAAAGGCAGGTCCTGCTTGACCAACCTGATCTCCTTCTATGACCTGGTGACCCGCCTGGTAGATGATGGAAAGGCTGTGGATGTCATCTACCTGGATTTTAGCAAAGCTTTTGACACCGTCTCGCATAATATCCTCCTCGGGAAGCTGGCAGCTCACGGCTTGGACAGGCATACTCTTTGCTGGGTAAAGAACTGGTTGGGTGGCCGAGCCCAGAGAGTTGTGGTAAATGGTGTTAAGTCCAGTTGGCAGCCGGTCACGAGCGGTGTTCCCCAGGGCTCTGTTTTAGGGCCAGTCTTGTTCAATATCTGTATCAATGATCTGGATGAGGGGATCAAGTGTGCCCTCAGTAAGTTTGCAGACGACACCAAACTGGGTGGGAGTGTCGATCTGCTGGAGGGTAGGAAGGCCCTGCAGAGGGACCTGGACAGGCTGGATCGATGGGCCGAGGCCAACTGTATGAGGTTCAACAAGGCCAAGTGCCAGGTCCTGCACTTGGGTCACAACAACCCCATGCAACGCTACAGGCCTGGGGAAAAGTGGCTGGAAAGCTGCCTGGCCGAAAAGGATCTGGGGGTGTTGGTAGATAGCCGGCTGAACATGAGCCAGCAGTGTGCCCAGGTGGCCAAGAAGGCCAACAGCATCCTGGCTTGTATCAGGAATGCTGTGGCCAGCAGGAGCAGGGAGGTGATTGTCCCCCTGTACTCGGCGCTGGTGAGGCCGCACCTGGAATACTGTGTCCAGTTTTGGGCCCCTCAGTACAAGCAGGACATTGAGGTGCTGGAGCGTGTTCAGAGAAGGGCAACAAGGCTGGTGAAGGGTCTGGAGAACAAGTCTTATGAGGAGCGGCTGAGGGAACTGGGGTTGTTTAGCCTGGAGAAGAGGAGGCTGAGGGGAGACCTTATCGCTCTCTACAACTACCTGAAAGGAGGTTGTAGTGAGGTGGGTGTTGGTCTCTTCTCCCAAGTAGCTAGCGATAGGACGAGAGGAAATGGGCTCAAGCTGCGCCAGGGGAGGTTTAGACTGGAAATTAGGAAAAATTTCTTTACGGAAAGGGTGGTCAAGCATTGGAAGTGGCTGCCCAGAGAGGTGGTGGAGTCACCATCCCTGGAAGTGTTCAAAAAATGGGTAGATGTGGCACTTCGGGATATGGTTTAGTCTAGTCTACCCTTGATTGGTTTAGGTGGATTTGGTAGTGTAGGTTAATGGTTGGACTGGATGATCTTAAAGGTCTTTTCCAACCTAGACGATTCTATTCTATGATTCTATGATCAATTCTCCTTTGAGGTAGTCTAGGCCATGGCTAGGCACCTGGCTGAAGGGCCACTCTGGGGTTGGGGTTAGGGTTTTAGGTTCCAGGTTCAGGTAGAGAAAAGCACAGAACTACCTACTGCTGTGGGAGATGCTAGGCAGGGGCTGTGACAGTTAGGGTTAGAGTTTGGGTTAGGGTAAGAGAAGAAGAAGAGAAGCAGAGTGATAGTTGAGATGAGGCTGGCAGACAACTACCAAAGGAAGCTGAGGGCTGCAAAAAGAGTTCTCCGCTGAGGAATTTAGTGTCTGGGGTACAGCTAATCCTAACCCTAGAATGCTCTGGGAGGGCTGGGGTTGGCCTTCAGGAGAGGATGTGTAGCAGAACCCAGCTTCTCAGGACAAAGCTGACTGGGAAGAAGTAGTAACATGAGGGTGGCTGGAAAGAGACCAGAGCTCAGGCTTGAGTTTCTCCTAGCCTCATGGAGTAGGGGTTGGGGTAAGGTGGCCACGGGGGCTCTGTGAAGGAGGAACGACCAGTCCCTTCTAAGCTGAAGCCTACAGGTAGCTCCACAGGTTACTCAAAATCCTGCAGACACCTGGGCTCTGCCCTGCGCCCTTTCTCTCACCCTGACAACAGAAGCTGGCAGAGAGACCTGTGTGGACATGAGCGAAAAGGACAGACAAGGTGCTGGCCCTTTTGGAGCCTAGATCTCATCTTAGCTTCCTCTTCTTATGCCTTTCCTCATATCCCCACAGCAAACCTCCACCCCAAGCCATTCTGCAGCCTGGGGGTGGTACCTTGGGGCTACCTTGAACCCTGCCTCTGCCTCTTCAGTCTTCTGCTTCCCTTCCTTCATCCTGACCTTCTTGCTTACTGTAGTCTTGAAAGTCAAGTCTGGCTAAGTGCAGGTGCTATGTGCTGCTCTAGATCTACTTATCCAATGTTCTGACCAACCCTTATGTCCATTACAATCATATAGTACTTAAGAGAAAAGTCATCTGAACTTCGACTCTGAAACTCTGAAAGAAAGAGAACAGCAGTAAGACGTTGGAGTCTAATATCATCGTCTATTTGGCTTTGGAGAGCAGTTGGCTCAGTGACTGAACAAAGTGGATTTAATTTTATTAAGACATTGCCTTTGATGGAGTCACAGGGGGAAAGACTGCATAGTTACATCTGCTCTGAGACGTGGTTAGAGTATTCCCCATCCAATGCTAGTGCCAGGTGCGCAGTACAGGTAGGTAGTGGAAAGAAGGCTCTCTTTTCTCTAACAAGTTGCATTAAGATTACAACAGAATGGGGTGAACGGCACAAGGATACATTCAGTATCTCACAAAGATAAGGCCAGCTGAAGTGCACAGCATTTTGTATTTCCTCTTGTGAAAACAGAGACAGAAACAGAAAAATGGAGCTCGAGGGGCTATATGGTTAATATCTGGCAGCAGAAGGAACAAGCACAGAGATTAACACCTAATTGCCAGGAGGTGGTTAATGTTATTACCCCAGTGAATATCTCCCCTGGCCTCTACAGCTTTGGCTGAGAGCAGCGATCCCAGCCTCTCCTGTTTTATGCTGTGTGACACCGAGTGCGCACCTACTTGGCTACAGAAGAGAGCCGGTCTTTGGGCTCATCTCAAAGAGCAACTTTTTCATGGATAATACTGTTGACTTTAGTCATAACACTCAGACAAGTAGAGACTCCATCATCTGTCTGTACGTGGAAGAAAAGTAATAGGATTGCTTTACTTCCCTGATTTATGGAGGAAATGGGAAAGCCCTGATTTATTACAACAAAATAAGTATTTCTCCAAAATAAAGAACCGTAGAACTTCACTCAGCCAAGAATTTCTCAAGCTACAAGAAGACAAAGAAGTAGGAAGAGACTATGAATCAAATAAATTATTTTTTATATCTCTTCTGTAGCTGTATCTGTGCCTTCCATCTTCAAGACTCTCTTCCCTGTTCAGCTATTCAGTTTGCAGAACAGAAGCATTTCAAAAGCTGACTAAATTGAAGAATGTTAGAATTCTGTTTAAAAAATGCCTATAATATCCCCATTTTCTGAATTACCCAGCAACTAGTTCAAATACTTAGTATACAGTACATTTATTTTTGTTGAACTCTGTATCAGTCCAGTGACAAATTATGGTGAATATCGTTCTTTTTCTTTCATTCTGTGGGGAAGAATTTTCCCCAAAGGCAGATTTTGCTCAAATTATAATTTAGGCCAGAAAGTTGTGTAACATTCAACTGCCAGTCATAGACTACTTTTCTGAGAATTGAACAGAAATGACAAAGTACAAAATAAAGTAAAATAATAATTACACTTTAAGGAATTAGTGACAACAAATCAAATAGGATATTTGATAGCAGGGGAGCAGGATGAAAAAAAAATGCAGAAAATGTTTCTTCCTTGATAGCAGCACTTTAACCTTTTCACATCTTCTGGCAGGCAGAGAGATGGAAGATTGATAGGAGAAGAGAGGCCCCTGGCTGCTCCTCTCACACTCTCCCCTTTGTATTTTTTACAGGTCAACATATCTACTTCCATTCCCTTTTTTTCTTTTCCTTTCAAATGATATTTTTCTCTTCAGTGAAATCACATCTGAAATTTTGGACTTTCACTATCACCCAATGAACCCCCCTCAAAATGTTGCACCTTGAAGCTCTTAATTTCCTGCCAACTCTCAACTCTCCCTTGCTAGATCACCCAATTTTCCAAGTCCTGTGTTTCAAGAACGCTCTATTCTTTCTTTGCTCTTCTTGTAGAGTTCATTAGTGGAACAGTAGAGATAAATATACACATGACTAGATTGCATCCAGAGCCAGCTTCTCTCTAGAATGACAGTAGCCATGTTTATGCAGTGCTGGGGCCAAGCGGACAAACTCTGCTAGAATCTAGCTGTGTCTCCTGCAGCCACTCAAGTGTTTGTGCCTTGCACTGCCAGCTGCTACGGGGCTCATTGGCTCTGCTGGAGGCCCATGCAAGGATGGTTATCCTTGTTCTAGAGTTGAGCTGGCTTCATTCATTTGCCCTGCTATGGGAACTAATACGTTACTCTGGAAAAAGGAGGAATGGGGGAGGTGTTGCCTAGACAGCTGAGCTGGACCTGCTATAGTGAAGGTTTGGTTTGGAAGCAGCAGTATTCTTTCTAGTGTTATCAGCCAAAGACATAGGGGTTGGATTCTCCCATTTTCTGAAGTTTCCTAACCCCACAGTACCTGGGTGATGAAGAGTTGGCAGCATATGTGTAGATGTCAAAGGTTTACATATAGCATCAATAGTGTCTAGATTGTTAAAGGTCTTACACTGTGGCATCTGTCCTGCTGAGATGATATCATCTGGGTGTTTTTGCAGCAGTGAGATCATTTACAGGAAAATCTTCCCTGGACTTATCCTAGCACCTGTCCTGGCCACGTAATGGTATTACAAGCAGGCTCCAAAGTACAATCAGCAAACAATGTCAACAAAAAACTTGGGAAATAGAAATACTGGAAAGAAAAAACACATATACTTAAAAAATTGTCCACCAACCTGTGCATATTTCTGAGACCCTTTTTTTTTAGCTAATGTTTAAACCTGTTCACTAAAACTTATAAAACAGCCCCTGATACTTTCCCGTCTCACAGAGACATAGCGCTTGAGATACCAGACCTATGGCACACAGTTTTGCTTCTACTGGGAGAACATTAGCACCACCAGCAGTGGCCTTATGTTATTCACAAAGCCCTGCTTATCTGCAAACTCCTGTATTATTCACACATCCACGGCAGCCAGGGACAGGTCCAGCGGCAGTGAGTCGGGGAGGACGCACGTCTTGTATTTCATAGCAGGAGCATGGACAACCTGCTGCTGGGCAGCCTCCCTGGTGTGCCAGCTGAACTGCTCTGAAGGAGAGAGATTATATGCAACAGGATAAGACTTCATGGTTTATCAGTTTAATAGTAAAGCAGATAGATTTTAAAGAATTGGGGACTAATTGTCTTAAGTTGTGGTTCCAAGAGAAATCACCTGAGGCTTTAAGTACCTAGCAATGGGGAATTGAAGTGCCACAGCTGGATGATGAAAGGCACTGAAGTGGTACAACTCACCTGACTGCTTCGAATTTGTTCAAGAAATTTTGAAGGGATAACTTTGTTTGCGCACACTGTATGCCAGATTAGGTATTTACTGTCCTCTTGGCGCTGGTACTGGATGAGGAATAACTCAGAGAGGCAGTATAAAGTGTCGTCAGTGTGAATCATGTTTTGGGTGCTCCAGCTAACTGGGCAGAAATGTAATTTCCTCCCTGATCCCGATCAGCTTTCTTTTCCCAAGTGCTGTAGTGGTCCAATATTAATAACGCAGAACCAGAGCCTTACAGACAGCAAACAGATTGGGTGAACTTAACAAATGAGTACATAACAACCCACCAGAAATCACAACAGAATTTGAACACAGTAGTTTTAGTACTCTGATGTGGTCAAATAAGGCTGTGACTGTTTGTGTCAGCTGATCAGTTGACAGAAATGATATAAATGATTTCAACTTCATTTAGCCGTTTCACCATTACCACTTCTAGAACCCCAGGGATAATTGTATTTCAAGAAAACAAGTAAACCTTTCCAATGTTTGTCAAAGTGAGATCTCTTTCGAAAAGACAGTCCTTTTCAAAAGCAATCACAGCTCTAAACATGAGGTGGTGGCTCATAACATTCTTACAAAAAGCCTTTTAAAATTGACTGGCAGATTCAGCCCCACCTCGTTCAATTATAAGAAAGCAAATGGGTTGCAAAGAAAACCTACTTAAAAAGTCTCCCAGCAGGCACTTTGGTTACTACCCAGTGTGAGTTACAAATTAGGTAATAGGAAAAGGAAAGAAATAATAGGCTTTAATAATATTAGGCCTAAGCTAGTATTAGTCCACTTCATATTAGAATCATATTAACACAAAGACAAAACCTTAGCATGGCTTGCTTGACTAAGTGGAGCTACATGGGAACATAGACTTCAGAACATTATTTAAGTCACACTGCTCTGTGATCTCTCTATAAAAACCATAACTATTAGAGTCTTCAGCACGCTAACACAAGTAAGGTACTCTTTAAAGCATCAGAACTCAAACAGACTAACAAAACTGATTTAAAGACTGACCCGCTTAAATATGAATGTTAATTCTTGAGTACAGGTAGATTGTATTTAGCATTTATGTCAAGCATACCCTTCCTCACCTCTTTCAGCACTTTTATAATTGAATAAACACTACTGAGTTAAATTGTGAATATCCAAGAGCGGCAGACTTGGCAGAAAAGGCAGACCTCGCAGAAAGCTGTGAGAATCTTCTTGTGCATGCAGTTTTTCAAGGATTTGTCCAGTTTGTGCATTAATGCCATGCATCATTTTGGCTATGCTTGCTTGCTCCTAAACACCTTCTTACCTAAACGAAGGTAGTACGCTACTGCTGCATCTTTTGGAGGCTACAGGATTTGCAGGCAGGGCTGAGTCACACAGTCTTTGCAGATGGCTCTCTTCACCAAGATTCCACTACTCCCATGCTGGAGGTTTCCACTTGACAGTAAAGCTAGCAAAGGGGCTCCTCAGCAGTAGCCAAAACACTGGTGTGTTTTCAGCACCTTTCTAGCTACCACTACAAAGCACAGCACTGAGAGCTGCTATGGGGAAAATTAACTCCATCTCAGCCAGACCCAGTACAGCCACTGGAATTAGCAGCATGTTTTGTTGTTGGTCACTGTAAATCTACGTTTTCCATATCCTCTCACAAAAGTGTAAAAATACCATGATTTGTCTTTTGCCACAAGAGCTCATTGCTGTCTCACTCTGAATTTGTGGCTCAGGACAAAAGAGGGATTGACGTGGGTAGATACAGGATATACTTCTCCTAGGTACCCTGTTCCTGAGCAGTCAGAAGGCAGCAGCAGTAGCATCTCCTACCTTATCTGCAGTGGAGCTTACCAAATCAAAGGTCTGGAAGGGACCTCAACGTTCACCCGAGCTGTCCTCCTGCCTTCAGGTTCAACTGTCCTATTTCAGTCTTGACTCAAGCCTTCTAGAGACCTGCACTGGGGAAAACTCCATAGCAGCAGGGTAAGAAAGCAAAGAGTAAGAAATGTCACTTATCTCTGAAAACCTTCACATTGGGTATGGCTCTTTCCAGGATCAGGGAATGCAAGAACAGAAGCACTTCTGTGGTAGATCAGGTCAAAGGTTTTGCTAGCTCAATCCTGTGTATCTAAAGTGTTGAAACAGGGCACATATGTTGAAAAAGGCCTTAAAGAGATTTCTCCTCTGATGAAGTCTATATTCAGACTATCTTGCTTAATAGTATCAGTAGGTCTATTTTGCATTAACTTTGTAATGCCTTTTTAAAACTGTTTATGCTTTTAACCTGCACAATATCCTGTGCCATTAGGGTTCATCATTCAATTCTGAATGGAAAAAAACCCTTCAATTTCTTTATTTGAAATTAGAGCCCTGAAGCCCTTTGACTACTGAATTGTGAAAAACAGTGAAAGACTGTTCCCTGCTCACCTTCCACAAACCATTTGGAAGCTGAAGATTCCCACAGTATTTAGTCTGCCATCATATGGGAGCCACTTTCTGCATTTATTGTTCTGACATCTTTCTCCTTCCTTCCTGTGCTCTTTGTGAAAGCAGGTGATCAGAGATATCTGCTATATTCCAGATTGGAATGCATGATAGATTTTTACAGCAGTACGATCATTTTTACTGCTATTTTCCTCTGCTCCTTTTCTAACAATGCTTAATATGCAATTCACTTTTTTTTGACCACCAAAATTTGCTCAAGGCCCACTTCCCTAAGTTGTAATAGCTAATTTATGTCCCATCACTACCTGTGTATACTTCATTTATTTTTCCCATGTATGTTACATTGTATATGCACCGAGTTTCATCTGCTATTTTGTCACCAATTAATAAAATACAGCAAGAACCCTTTTTGCACATCTTCGCAGTCAGCTTTACTCTGAACATCTGTGCCATCTGCAGACATTGCAACTTCACTCTCTACCCCTTTGCTACGGAACTTGTAAACATCTGGTACAGCATGAGCCCTAGCATAGATTTCCATAGTAGTATCTGGTAACCAACCTCTGCTGCAAAACCTGGACATCTATTCCTGTGTTTTCTTTCCCACCTTTTAACTGAGGCGGGGCGCGTGTGTGTGTGACAGTTTATTAGGACACCTTCTCTCTTCTCAAGAGGCTTAGCTTCTTTGAGAAGCTTGTTGAAACTTTGGCAATCAAAGTATACTACATCAAATAAGTCACTCTTATTTACATGCTCGTTGACTTTTAAAAAGACCCTAATAAACTGGTAACCCCAAAATTCCATTTATAATAATCATCTAAACTATTTCCCAGTGTGTCATATTTTGCCTTTATGTCTGTTAAATGTATTCATTATCTTACTTTCTACTAATTTACCTTGTACATGCAGATGTGGAGATTGTTTGGAGGGGATTTTGCAGCAGAATTGGGATGACCAGTGATGGCTGAATGACTTCAAGACTGTCAAATGATATTTTCCTGGAAATAAGCACATGGGAAGCTCACAGTGTCTAGTTGCTTCTAATTTATTACAAGGAGATTGACACTGAATGGACCACTGTGGCTGTGTTGCATGCTGCTATGAAGAGGTATCTTCTCTGCCTATCATAAGGGTTGTCCAGCCACGGGAAGTTAGAGACATCTCTGCAAAAATGCTGTTCCCTGTTCTCAGCACATACTGTTTGTCTCCATACCAACCCACTGAGTTTAGAAACAAAAGGAATATTTCTCTGCTAACTCTTATGCCTAATAGCAGCAGCAACGCAAATCTGTTTGGGAAAGACTGTGAGTGAATATTCACAAACTGTCATCTACTTTCCCTAATGAAAACTGAAAGAAAAAAAAAAACCCAAACGCAAAAAGTTTTCCAACATGGTTACTAGTCTAAGAAGACGAATGCTATTAACATTTGTCTTTTTTTCCCTCTACAATCATGGCTAAGGAAACCTTTCCTTGGACGGAAAAAAAAATAACCCTTATGTCACCATTGGTGAAGCATCTGCAGTGTGACAGTAGGTTTTCTCTTTAGGAATTATAATCAAGTCCTATGCCCTGCATAACACTGAGACCAAAGGTTAGAGCTCAAGGTCACTCAATAGAGGTTCGGAGACTTTCAGGACAGGTTGAACAGCCCACAAGACGCTTCCCTGAACAACAGCTGCCAGCAGCAAGTAATCTGAAATGCCTGGTGCACCCACTCCGGGGAGGGAACACATTGGTTTTGAAATACTGCTTGGAAATTTTAAGTTGTGAAGCATTCCTTTTGCGTCCTCTGCTTGTCCACAGGAGTGTTAAAATGGAATAGTGCACGCCAACCCACCAGGTGCGAGGGGCTTTGCATGATGGATTGGAGGGACCATTTTGCAGCTTGCGTGTGCTTGTATGAATGTTGATCATTGTTTACCTGTAGCACAGAGTGGATGATCTATGTGAGAGCCTTCACTGATGGGCCTGGAAAGGTTTTCTGTGTATTGGCCAGATTTTTTGCCTCAGTAAGTTTTTACTCTTTTATTTCAAACTGCATACTCAGTGTGAATGCTTTGCCTTTCAGAATTAGCAGCTTCATTATCTATATGGATTTGTTGTGAATTTTAGAAACAGCTGATGAGAAAAAAGTAGAAGATGCTTAATCAGTACGCAAGATGTGGCTTCACTAAGTAAATAAAGTAAGACTCTGTTGTCCTTGATGTGCATCAACACAAATATCACCAAAGGTGCATACACACATTTTTAAAGACCATTTTGAACTACGCAAAGAGGGAAACAAAGGGGGTAAGTGGTAGGAACACAGCATTGTAGTTAAGGATGAGTTAAATTTAATATAAGAACTTTTTGTGGGAAGGCTTAGGGTCTTGGTGAACAGTCTTTCTTATTGGTGATCACCCACATATTGAGGGTCTGTGTCAGATTCATAGCATCTGTGGGAGCAGTTTGGTCTCTGTCAGACTGAGCTATGTTGTGGCTGGGGTAGCCAAGTGCCAAATGCCTTTTCCTGGTAGAATAAGTACTAGGCACTGCTAGGATCTGGGCTTGCAAAGTTTTGTGATATATCTCAAAGTTTTGAGATGCCAGAGGTAAGGGAAGGCAAAGGGATGCCAGCTTTGACAGGCTATTCTTTACAGTAGGAATAATGACCTATTGGTAATGCCCCTGTGCTGCCACACTATCTCCATAGCCACTACCTGCCCTCTGTGTTCTGGCCAGACCGTGCTCTGCTATCTTGAGGCTGTTTTCTGGCAGCTGCCAGGTCAGCACTTCTGTACATTCCTTTCTTTGCTCTTACCCATTTTACTTCCACTTGTGTGATGGTTAAGCTTCTAAGGGATGTTAGAGGTGCTGAATTGGCAAAACTAAAAAGGCTGGTTCATGTGTTTGGGTCTAGGGTTTTTTTCGGTTGGTTGTTTTTTTCACCCCATATTTTGTAAATGACCTGTGGTGCTGCTTGAAATCTTTGGAAATTTTGGAGATCTTGTCTTTCTCCAGATTCTCTCTGAGGTTTCTTAACACGAATACTCTTCTCTAACCCATGAAACTACCGAGGTGCATGCTGGGTCACTGGTATGGGAACAGGGAAAGGTGACCCTACCTTACTGTGAGGAACTTCACTGGAGCACTTGCTCTTTGGTGCATCACTCTGGCTGTTTTGCTCTTGGGAATGATCATGGGAGGTTTGTGCTTTGCACTTATCCAGTGTATTGCTTCCTTCTGTTTTGAATGTGACCACCACACAAAACTCTAAAATACACTGGTGAAGGCTTGGCTACTGCAGAAACCTCCAGCAGCCACTTAAGACTCCTGTTTATCTAAGAAGGGAAAAGGAAGAAAAAAATCATTTTGGCTGTTCTCAAATAAAACAACAAAACAATTTTAAAATAAATAAAATGATAAATTTTGTACAAGAAAGAAAGCTACTAAAAAAAATTTCACTTGGACCCTTTGTTATCACTCAACTAATGGGTACAAAAGAAAGAAAATTAATGATGCTAAAATGGAAGACTGATTTCTGTTGCTGTAAAATTGCTTCCAAAACATTACTCAAAATTAACACGATGAAGTAAGAAGCCAGCACTAGTTTTTGGTATTAATACCCTCCTCATCAAATCATACATGGGATAATCATACTTGGGTTGTTCTTCATAAATTTTAGTTAAGGAACCTAGAGAATAATTTGATATGATGAGGACCAGAATAAGTGGCATGGGGGACTGAGATGAAGGACAGCCTCCACTGTTGAAAAAGAGAAGCCAGCTGAGTGGTAAAGACATATGTGATGGGATATGGATTTGGGGCTTATTTGGTCAGGGAAATAGGAGCAAGCAGGAGATTTTCTTGACTGTGGTCAAGAAGTGTTTTGAAGACTCAGAGGGAAGCAGTAACATGAGGTTGGCAAGGAGCTGGGGAGGAGCAAAACTCTCGGCTGGGCTGTTGGTGACCTGAATGCTCAGGTAGCAGAGATGCAGGGCTGAGTGCCCAGGCTGATGTGAGAGGAAAGTGGGTCACCATTCTGGGAGACAGAGAATTCCTGTATGTGCTCTTGGAAGGCATCACAGTCTCCTTGAAGTCCCAAAGGTAGAGGTAGGGTAGGCAAAACACTCTGGTGGGCTAGCAAGGCAATGATTCAAGGATTTAGGGGTGCACAAATGGAGAACAGATGAGCACAAATAGACACATCTAAATGCCAACAGTTTAGAGCAGGGTAAACAGAAGCCAGAAAGCAAGGAGCATCAAAAGACTGGTCACATTGTCTTTTCTCTCTCTGTGCCTGTGCCTCATATGTCATTGGCTATCAACCTCTCTAAAACAAGTACTATACAAACCCATTCAAATAACTAGAAAGGTAAACACAACGTGGTTAACTATACTGTAAACTCAGTGCAGAGGGAATTCATTCCAATGCATGTGCCTATTTGTTTTTTACATTATTGAAATGAAAGACCATCCAGTATTAAGCAACCAACCAAGTAAAGGATTTAGACAGTGACAGTCCTGAGATGATTTGTCAAAGTCAGTAATGCTGGCTGAGCAGCAGAGTCCAACACTTTGCTGCTGTGGACTGGCATAGCTCCACTGACGCTAATACAGTTAGCTAAGCAGCATTTTTTGAAAAAAAAAAAAAAAAAGAGGTCAAAGACTCAGGATGAAGAGAATTCTTAGGGCTTGGTTTATTCATGCTGGTAGCCTTGGTGCTAGCACAGTTGATATATGTTTGCTTAGTCCACTGTGATGCACATATTACCTTTAAGTATACGCTTAATATGCAGAATAATAATACCTGCAACATTTGCAGGTGGCAGTAACAGTTCTCTGGATTAAGAGGCTGAATGTTCCAGCCAATACACAGCAGCAATTGCTCATATTGTTCTAAGAAGTTTGCAGTGTTTTAAGTCCCCTTTCCACTGACTCAGGTATCACCAGGAATTAACAGAGAAGTAAAGGTGTAGCAGGAGTGGTACACTAGGTTAGAGCACAGATTCTGAGTTAGTATCACTTATTTGATGTAGGAAAAGGGAGCTTGCGGTACTGATGACAAAAGGTTGAGGCATCCAGTGCCAATATAAACTATCCTGGCTTTTACTGACAGCTCCTTTTCTTCATTTCCAGAGAAGCATTTCCAAGACACAAGATTTGTATCTCACTGCTACATGCTTTCTACACACAGTGCTTAAGGGATAATCCCCAATGCACTGTAGTATACGAAGCAATAAATGGCTGCTGAGATTAATAGACTGCACAAAGCTGAAGCATTTAATCAATCTCCAAAAAGTACTCATTGTCAGAATATTACAGGCAAGAGAATTTATTCCTTATGTACGACAAACCTTAACAAGGAACAGCAAAATTTCTACTCACCAGTGAGGACTTAAACTGCTGACCTGTCCTCTTTCTTAAGAGGACACCTCAGTATGGGGTGGAGATGAGGGGACTGCCTGCAGTCATAACCAAGCAGGGAACATGTACAGGCTTAGACCTGACTGAATAAATATGCTGCAGGTAAGGGTTTCCATGCCTTACGTGGAAGGGATAGTGTCCTATTTCATAGAATCATAGAATAGTTTGAGTTGGAAGGGACCTTCAAAGGTCATCTAGTCCAACCCCCCTGCAGCAAGCAGGGACATCTTCAACTAGGTCAGGTTGCTCAGAGCCCCATCCAACCTGACCTTGAATGTTTCCAGGGATGGGGCATCTACCACCTCTCTGGGCAACCTGTTCCAGTGTCTCACCACACTCACTGTAAGAAATTTCTTCCTTATATCTAGTCTAAATCTACCCTCTTTAAGTTTAAAACCATTACCCCTTGTCCTATTGCTACAGGCCCTGCTAAAAAGTCTGTGCCCATCTATCTATAATCCCCCTTTAAGTACTGAAAGGCTGCAATCAGGTCTCCCCGCAGCCTTCTATTCTCCAGGCTGAACAACCCCAACTCTCTCGGCCTGGCCTCATAGGAGAGGTGCTCCAGCCCTCAGATCATTTTTGTGGCCCCCCTCTGGACCTGCTCCAACAGGTCCATGTCTTTCCTGTGCTGAGGACTCCAGAGCTGGGTGCAGTACTCCAGGTGAGGTCTCACCAGAGCAGAGCAGAGGGGCAGAATCACCTCCCTCGACCTGCTGGCCACGCTTCTTTTGATCCAGACCAGTATACGGTTGGCTTTCTGGGCTGCTAATGCACAGTGCTGGCTCACGTCCAGCTTTTCATCTACCAGAACCCCCAAGTCCTTCTCTGCAGGGCTGCTCTCTATCCCTTCATCCCCCACCCTGTACTGATATCAGGGGTTGCCCTGTCCCAGGTGCAGGACCTTGCACTTGGCCTTGTTGAACCTCATGAGGTTCACAGGGGCCACTTATCAAGCTTGTCCAGGTCCCTCTGGATGGCATCCTGTCCCTCAGGGGTGTCAACTGCACCACTCAGCTTGATGTCATCTGCAAACTTGCTGAGGGTGCACTTGATCCTGCTGTCTTTGTCAATGATGAAGATATTAAACAGTACTGGTGCCAGTATGGACCCCTGAGGGACACCACTTGTCACCAAGTCATTAGGTTGGTCAGGCAGGACTTGCCCTTGGTGAGGCCATGCTGGCTGTCTTGAACGACCTCCCTGTCCTCCATATGCCTTAGCATAGCTTTTAGGAAGATCTGTTCCATGATCTTCCCAGGCACAGAGGTGAGGCTGGCAGGTCATAGAATCATAGAATCATAGAACCATAGAATCATAGAATCATAGAATCATAGAATCGTTTAGGTTGGAAAAGACCTTTAAGATCATCCAGTCCAACCATTAACCTACACTACCAAATCCACACTAAACCAATCAAGGGTAGACTAGACTAAACCATATCCCGAAGTGCCACATCTACCCATTATTTGAACACTTCCGGGGATGGTGACTCCACCACCTCTCTGGGCAGCCACTTCCAATGCTTGACTACCCTTTGGGTGAAGAAATTTCTCCTAATTTCCGACCTAAACCTCCCCTGGCGCAGCTTGAGCCCATTTCCTCTCGTCCTATCGCTAGCTACTTGGGAGAAGAAACCAACACCCACCTCATTACAACCTCCTTTCAGGTAGCTGCAGAGAGCGATAAGGTCTCCCCTCAGCCTCCTCTTCTCCAGGCTAAACAACCCCAGCTCCCTCAGCCGCTCCTCATAAGGCCTGTGCTCCAGACCCTTCACCAGCTCTTTTGCCCTTCTCTGGACATGTTCCAGCACCTCAATGTCTTTCTTGTATTGAGGGGCCCAAAACTGGACACAGTATTCCAGGTGCGGCCTCACCAGTGCCGAGTACAGGGGGACAATCACCTCCCTGCTCCTGCTGGCCACACTATTCCTGATACAAGCCAGGATGCTGTTGGCCTTCTTGGCCACCTGGGCACACTGCTGGCTCATGTTCAAGGTCAGTAGTTCCCAGGGTCTTCCTTTGCCCCCTTGTTAAAAATGGGTGCAATGTTTCCTTTTTTCCAGTCTCCGGGTACTTCACCTGACTGCCATGAGTTTTCAGATATCATGGAGAGTGGCTTGGCAACTATATCAGCCAATTTCCCCAGGACTCTGGGATGTATCTTGTCAGGTCCCATAGACTTATCTATGTTCAGGTTCCTCGGATGGTCACGAACCTGATCTTCTCTTACAGTGGAAGCGACTTTGCTCTCCCAGTCCCTGCCTTGAGGTCCATCCACTCAAGAGGTGTGGGAGGAGAGATTGCCAGTGAAGACTGAGGCAAAGAAGTTGTAGAGTACCTCAGCCTTCTCCTCGTCTGTTGTTACCAGTTTGCCAGCAATGTTCATCATGGGGTACACTTTCTTTAACCTTCCTTTTCTGGCTGACTTACCTACAGAAGCCCTTATTATTCTTCGCATCCCTTCTGAAGTTCAGCTCCAGCTGCATCTTGGCCTTCCTCGCCCCATCCCTACACAACCAGGCAGTGTCCCTACACTCTTCCCAGGATACCTGTTGCTGCTTCCACTGCCTGTGCATTTCCTTCTTGCCATTTAGTTTGACCAGCAGGTCTTGACTCAGCCATGCCAGTCTCTTGCCTTCCTTTCCTGATTTATTACACCTGGGGATCGAGAGCTCTTGTGCTCTATGGAAAGCATCCTTAAAGATCTGTGAGCTCTGTTCTGTTCCCTTGTCCCTGAGGACAGTTTCCCAGAGGGTCTTATTGACTAACTCCTTGAACAGCTGGAATTTTGCTTTCCTAAAACTGAGGGTCCTGACTTTACTCTTTGCCTGACCCATATCCCTCAGGACTGCAAACTCCACCAGTGCATGATCACTGCAGCCCAGGCTGCCTCCAATCTTGACGTCACCGATGAACTCACTTGCATTGGTGACCTTCAGGTCCAGTATCACACCCCCTCTGGTAGGGCTGTCTGTTACCTGGCTTAAGAAGTTATCCTCAGTGCATTCCAGGAGTCTCCTGGATTGCCTACAGCTTGCTGTGCTACTTTTCCAGCAGACGTTGGGGTGGTTGAAGTCCCCCAGCAGGATGAGAGCCTGCGAGCGTGATGCCTCCTGTAGCTGGATTAAGAAGGCTTCATCAATAGGCTCCCCTTGATTGGGTGGCCCGTAGTAGACACTAGCCACAAGGTTCCCTTTGTTGCCTCGGTCTCTGATTCTTACCCATAAGTTTTCAACCTGCTTATGGCTATTCTTCAGTCAGCTCTTCACACTCTATCCATTTCTTGACATAGAGGGCAGTGCCTCCGCCCCTCCTTCCTCGTCTTTCCCTTCTGAACAGCCTGTAGCCGTCAAAAGCCGCACTCCAGTCATGGGATTCATCCCACCAAGTTTCAGTAATGGCAACTAGGTTGTAGCTTTCTAGCAGCATGGTGGCTTCCAACTCCTCCTGTTTGTTGCCCATGCTGCATGCATTGGTGTAGAGGCACTTCAGCTGGGCTGTCAGCTGTGTCACCTTCTTAGAGGAAAACACCTTAATTCCTTTGAGGTATTTCACTGGTGTTTCCCTGTTGGCTGCTATTACTTCAGGAGCCCCTGGCTCATCTCTGTAAGACTTCAAGTGTGCTGCAGTGTACCCAGCAAGTCTCAGAGCAATCAGCTGGGGGCACTCGCTAGCACCCTGTCCCTCTAACCTTGGCATGTCATCCCACAGCTTGTCACAGGTAAGCCTAATATTATCCCCTCTCCCCCTTCAAGTCTAGTTTAAAGCTCTGTCAATGAGCCCCACTAGCTTGTGAACAAAGACCCTCTTTCCACTTTGAGAAAGGTGAATCCCATCCAATGCCAGCAGGCCTGGTGCCGTGTAGGCCATACCAGTATTGAAAATCCCCGAACTGTGGCAGCGACACCAGCCATAGCGCCATGTATTAATTGACTGTGTGTGTCTGTTTCTTCCAATGTCACTGCCTGCAACTGGAAGGACAGAGGAAAAAACTACCTGCACTCCAGATTACCCTACCAACTGTCCCAAGGCCCTGAAGTCTCTTTTGATCACCCTTAGAGTACATGTTGCAGCTTCATTGCCACCCACATGGAAGAGCAGTAATGGGTAGTAGTCCAAGGGCCATACCAGGCTAGGAAGTTTCCTAGTGATGTCCTTAACCTGGGTTCCAGGGGAGAAGCAGGCTTCCCTATGAGGAGGGTCTGTCTGGCATATTGGACCCTCTGTTCCCCTCAGAAGGGAGTTGCCTACAGCTATAACCCATCTTTTCTTCCTTGTGGAGGTGGTTATGGTATGGGGGGTAGGCCTTTCTGACCTTGGCAACATCTCTGGTGTAGATGGACCATCATCCACACCATCCATTGACTGGCTTTCTGCATCCAGAGCCTCAGACTCGTTGTACAGAGGCACCTGGGAAGGCGAGGTGGGCAAGGAGGGGGTTTGCCTCTGTGCCATGATATCTTTATTTAAGACAGAAGAATAATAAGAAGTATTAGAGTCTCTTCTTGGTGTAAGAAAGAGCAGAATGCAAGGAGACTTTGGATCTTATTGATCCAGCCCAACTTAGATACAATTTACAGCAGCTACCAGACTACTGCAATTTACAGCATTGCTTTAAAGTTCTTAACTGTACGTTAGCAGGGATTGCTGAAATGAGGTTTACTCTGACAGACCTTGATGAACACCTTTCAGCATCTAGGTGTTAGAATGCTAACAAGAGTAAGGAGCTCCTGCCCAACAGAGAGCTCTTGTATGAACACACAACCTCTGTGTGCCTTACCAACACAGACGTTGGTGGTCAGGCTTTTTGACTTCAAAAGTTGTCTGTAGGCTCCCAGTTTCCCATAGAAACACATTCAGTGACCTGCCTAAGGACCTCATGCTCTTCTTCCTGGCCTGAGCCACCAAAACAATCCACAAAGAGTTCAGCAAATCTCTCTCAAAAGAAACTTATTTTTCATGATAATGATTAAAGTAAAGATGTGAGCCCTGAAGGGGCAGGAAGAAGATGGGAATACCTTTCCTTACATCGCCCCTCTTCACTCACACACTTTGTCCTATATCCTTACGTTGTATATTTATTTGTACTTTAACAATATCTGATCAAATGGTGAGTTGGAATTTTCTCTATGAGACCACTCACTTGTTATTTAACCTGGTCTGAGAAGTGGTGGTACTGCATGCCATCTTACACTGGACCCTTAACTCACCTCTGTTTGCACCTCTTCCCTCGCGCCATATGTGTTCCTCCTCCTCTCCTTCTCTAGACTATTGTTGCTGGTTATCCCAGTTGTACATGTCCCCTACCACAGTCTCTTCCAGCCCTTCTTTATAATTTTCAGGTCAGTGCTAACACATCCTGAAAAATCATACATCTTAAAGGAAATATATAATCAGTGGTCACTTTTGAAAATCTTCTCCTGTGTGACCAGTTGATGCTAGAGGTGGTGTGAAAATGCAAATGAAGAAGCATCCCTGCTTCAACCTCAGGTGTTTCAAAAAGCAGATTGATAGACTGGATCAGATCTGAATCAGGTTTCTAATACTAAACTCTTCAACTTCTGAGAGAGGGGAAAGCTATAAAAGCACAACAAAGAAGGTAACGGTTGTTCATTTGTAAGGACTTTGAAAACAAACAAACAGACAATAAGCAAAACCAGATTTACCTTGCCACAAATCCAAGGTAATCTGCTTTTCTCTAGTATCTTTGTAATGAATTCTCAATAGTTTACAGAAGGGGTAGTGGCATTTAAGTGGATAATGTTATATGCCATCGTTTATCTTTCTTCACTCATTTGATGGATGCCCAGGGTGTCTTTAGAGTGTTCTTACTTTTGAACTCCATGTGACTGAAATATGTATTAACTTTCAGTCTTTCATACAATGTTGTAAAGTCACGATGATTTTTAATGACAGCAATCAAGAAATAAGTTATTTGAACAATACACTGGCTAATCTGAGCTGAATGCTAATAGACAGTTGTCCTAGTAAGTTAGATGGGTGGGATGACTTTCTTGAGGCTTTACTCCAGGTTTCATTTAGACATGCTTTATGCTGAGGACATTCTCCAGGATTTTATTTACATCAGCATAAACTTGCAGTAAGTGCAGTATCAGGTACTTTATGTTTCCATCTGTAGAACATGCTCTCCAGAAACATTTCCAGAGCAGAAGGAAATCTAGACATACTTACCTTTTATGAACGTGACACAGTAGGAATAGTTGTGAGTGTTTTACTTCTTTCACATCAGGAACGTATGAAAGCCTTCGGGAGTTTTCTGGAGCCAATTAAATTCATCAGCCCTTATCACTCCCAGTTCCAAGTCTTTTAAGGGACAAGTTAGAGCAATTGGCATTGCTAACTTAAAGATAATGCCTGATGTTACATTTTTTATTTTCAATTTCTGATAAATAGTTTAAGACTATATCCACATTTCAGTCCTGTTCAGATGTGTATTTTAAAGGTTTTCTGAAAAACTCTGTCATCAAAATTTACATATGTTCCCATGAGAACTTAAGGGATGGAAAATGTAATGCTAATATAAAGAAACAGATTTTGATGGTGACAATCCATAACTTTTGAAGCAATATTACCAATCAGTGAACTGAAAGCTTGACCTGCCTTAAAAATATTTTGCTATGACAAAAAATGTGGTTTTCATCTTAAAAATCACATTTTAACCTTTTTCTTTTTTTTAAAAAAGAATATCCACTGCTTTCTCCCTGAAAAATAGAATAAGCTCTAACAGAGAAACCATTTAAATGCATGATATTTGAAATGCTGTTGCAAAGAGAAGAGCTACCCATGTGAAGAAAACAAATTAACAAATGGGAATCCAGTCCAATTCTGTATTCCGTTGATGAGTAAAGATATTTAAATGAGACTGTACATCCTATTTCCAGAGTACTGTTGCCTTTACTGATTACATTGCAGATACTCATGGAAAAAAACCAAAGTAAACCACATCATATGCTTTTGGCATATGATCCATACAAACTGTAGAAGGAGGAAAGCATTATTCCTGTTGACTTCACTGGGAAGAGGAATTAGGTGCTTGAAAGAATAGATAACAGTGTCAGAACTGAGATCACTCAGTCCTTTCCCACATATTTAAAGGACAATCTTGCCTTCTGACAAAGGCATAATTTTTCTGATTTCTTTAAACTATACTCAAATATAGAATCATAGAATGCTTTGGGTTGGAAGGGACCTTTAGAGGTCATCTAGTCCAACCCCCCTGCAGGGAGCAGGGACAGCTTTAACCAGATCAGGTTTCTCAGAGCCCCGTCCAACCTGACCTTGAATGTTGCCAGGGATGGTGCACCTACCACATCTCTGGGCAACCTGTTCCAATGTTTCCTCACCCTCACTGTAAAAAATTTCTTTCTTATGTCTAGTCTAAATCTATTCTTCTTTAGTTTTAATCCATTATTCCTTGTCCTGTCACAACAGGCCTTGCTAAAAAGATTGTCCCCATCCTTCCTGTAGGCCCCCTTTAACTACTGAAAGGCCACAATAAGGTCTCCCCGCAGCCTTCTCTTCTCCAGGCTGAACAACCCCAACTCTCTCAGCCTGGCCTCGTAGGAGAGGTGTTCCAGCCCTCAGATCATTTTGGTGGCCCTGTTCTGGACCTGCACCAACAGGTCCATGTCCTTCTTGTGCTGAGGACTCCAGAGCTGGATGCAGTACTCCAGGTGAGGTCTCACCAGAGTAGAGTAGAGGGGCAGAATCCCCTCCCTCGACCTGCTGGCCATACTTCTTCTGATGCAGCCCAGGATATGGTTGACTTTCTGGGCTGCGAGTGCACATTGCCGGCTCACGTCCAGCTTTTCATCCACCAGTACACCCAAGTCCTTCTCCACAGAGCTGCTCTCAATCCCTTCATCCCCCAGCCTGTATTGATATTGGGAGTTGCCCCATCCCAGTTGCAGGACCTTGCAGTTGGCCTTGTTGAACCTCATGAGGTTCACAGGGACCCATCTCTCCAGGTTGTCCAGGTCCCTCTGGATGACATCTCATCCTTCTGGCGTGTCAACCGTACCATTCAGCTTGGTGTTGTCTGCAAACTTGCTGAGGGTGCACTTGATCCTGCTGTCTTTGTCAATGATGAAGATATTAAAACAGTACTGGTGCCAGTACGGACCCCTGAGGGACACCACTTGTCACCAATCTCCATCTGGACATTGAGCCATTGACCACTACCCTCTGGATGCGACCATCCGACCAATTCCTTATCCACTGAACAGTCCACCCATCAAATCCATATTGTAGGGGACTGTGTCGAAGGCTCTATGGAAATCCAGATAGATGAAATCTGTTGCTTTTCCCTTGTCCACTGATGCAGTCACTCCTTCATAGAAATCCACAAGGTTGGTCAGGCAGGATTTGCCCATGGTGAAGCTGTGCTGGCCATCTCAAATCACCTCCCTGTCCTCCATGTGATTTAGCATAGCTTCTAGGAGGATCTGTTCCATGATCTTCCCAGGCACAGAGGTGAAGCTGACAGGTCAGTAGTTCCCAGTGTCCTCCTTTCTACCCTTTTTAAAAGAGTGCAATGTTTCCCTTTTTCCAGTCTCTGGAGAGTTCACCTGACTGCCATGACTTTTCAAATGTCATGGAGAGTGGCTTGGCAACTACATCAGCCAATTACCTCAGGACTCTGGGATGCATCTCATCAGGTCCCCTAGACTTATGTACATTCAGGTTCCTCAGGGGGTTTCGAACCTGATCTTCCCTTACAGTGGGAGGTGCTTTACCCTCCTGTCCCCAACTTGTGGTCCATTAACTTGGGAGGGGTGAGGAGAGAGGTTGCCGGTGAAGACTGAGGCAAAAAAGTTGTTGAGTACCTCAGCCTTCTCCTTGTCTGTTGATAGTAGGTCGCCATTCTTGTTCATTGGGGGGGGTATGCTTTCCTTAACCTTCCTTTTCTGGCTGACATACCTGTAGAAGCCCTTCTTGTTATTCTTTGCATCCCTTGCCATATATAAATATCTACAGCAAGAGAAGCAGATTTGATATTGCCATATGCAGAAATTTACAACATATTAATATAAGTGTGAAGCTCACTGCAGCCAGAATAATGGCATTTTATTCTGACTGTGCATTAGCATTTTATGCCTCCTTTGCAAACTATGTAATATAGCAGTGTGCTGGTTTTGGCTGGGATAGAGTTAATATTTGTCATGGTAGCTAGTAAGGGGCTGTGTTTTGGATTTCTGCTGGAAACAGTGCTGATAACACAGGGATGCTTTAGTTACTGCTGAGCAGTGCTTACACAGAGTCAAGGCCTTTTCTGCTCCTCACCCCACCCCACCAGCGAGCAGGCTGGGGGTGCACGAGAAGCTGGGAGGGGACACAGCCGGGACAGCTGACCCCAACTGACCAAAGGGATATTCCATACCATATGACATCATGCTCAGCATATAAAGCTGGTGGAAGAAGAAGGAAGGGGGGGATGTTCAGAGTGATGGCGTTTGTCTTCCCAAGGAATGGTTACATGTGCTGGAGCCCTGCTTTCCTGGAGATGGCTGAACACCTGCCTGCTGATGGGAAGTAGTGAATGAATTCCTTGTTTTGCTTTGCTTGTGTGCATGGCTTTTGCTTTCCCTATTAAACTGTCTTTATCCCAACCCATGAGTTTTCTCACTTTTACCCTTCTGATTCTCTCCCCCATCCCACTGGAGGGGAGTGAGCAAGTGGCTGTGTGGTGCTTAGTTGCTGGCTGGGGTTAAACCACAACCAGACGGTACAGGGTGATGCAGGCACCAGAGATATTTCCCAATTAGCTGCCTTTATTAATTCAATGAAGCAAGAGCAAGTCCCATTCTGTGCTAGTGCAGTGGATTTCCAATAGGGGTTTGCTCTGACATAGTTACTCTAATGGGAACTTCTTAAAAATCGAAACACATCCTTCCCAACATTTTCTGGGTTTATATATGACCATGTAATTGCTCCATGAAGAGTTTTTTGTAATTTAAGTTCTCCTGTTCTTAGCTTGAGGCCCTTTCTTCTTGACCTGTTATTTTCTGAGACTAAATAATTCCCTTCTTTCATTTATGCTGTTGGCTTGACAGTATTTATAAACCCTGCTTGTTTGTCTCTTGTGTTTTCACTACGGTAGACAATACAAAATTTACCTTATGCATTCCCTATGTAAGACAACTTATTTCTCAGGTCTAAAATAATTTTTGTTGCCCTGGACCATAGTTTTTGGTTCTTTTTTATGGGTGCACAGACTTTTAAACTGTGTGAATTGGAACTGCTCATAATTCCAGGTGTGGCTGCTATCTGAGCCATGCATAATCATCTTAACTCAAGATTCACGTATAATCCTCTCCTTTGATATATAACCATTAATACCTTTGAACTTTGCGGTAATGGAGCTGCACTGCAAATTTTATTTGGTTTCTTACTGTTCAGGAAAGTCCTAATCCAGCCCCAAAGAAAACCTGATATTAAAGCTACTTAGCCAATTAGGAGGAAAACTAACTGAACCATAGTTCAGAATAGCCAAAATAGCATAGAAGAGCCAAAAAAGAAGGGAAACAAAATGCAGGGGAAGTATGTAGAAGGAAAGTTAGAGGAATTTAAGGCAATGCCATCAAATGTTATCAGGTGAATGGGATCCTTCCTTACAGAGCAAACTCAAGGTTTCCCAGCAGGACAGGCTAAGCTGAATTTACTGCCTTAGGGCTGGGAGGCAACAGTCTGCCTTGGTCAGCACTCTCCTCGAAGAGAAAAGAGGGGAGGATTGTAATGGAAATGCAGTCTATGGGGTAGGGGGAAAGACAGAGCAGCTTTTGGGTTCATCTTCTCCCTTTCCTTTACTCCCCAGGCAGTAGCTGCTGCCTCAGGCATCCTTCCACCTCCCCTGCTAGCATTTACACCAGGTCCAAAGCTTGTGGTTTGCAGGTATTTTACCATGGCTAGTTTACTAGCAACAGCTCTCTTTGGCTAGAGCTGGCCATGCTTCTTCATACACAAGAGCTCAGAATGGCAATACAGACTCTTTCATGTCTGAACCTTCAGAAACATATACTGGGGAGATTTTCCAGGCTGCTCTTTGTCTGCCTGCTTCCTCTACTTGAGCTTGAAACATTGGTTTGAGCAGGCCATACCCAAGAAGTGAGCCTCCAGCCAAAAGCCCTTTCTACACATCAGGTTGGTTTGGTTTGCACAGCTTACATAACCTTTAGCAGAAGAGCAAGAGCAAAATAAAATAGGAAATAAAGTGCTGTCAGAAATTCCTATAACTCATTGGAATTTCATATGCAGAAGAAATAGAGAGGGAGCCTGAGTACATGGCTGAGAGTCATTCTATTGTATTCTGTGAGAAACACAATCTGGAAGAAGATCATCTTTGACCTGTGCATATGCAATGTATGCACTTTTTCTAACTTCTCCATCCTTGGTATTTCCTGTAAAGCTTGCGCTGAGTTCCAGGCCTTACCCAAACTGGAGGGCACTGGCTACTGCTCCATTTACCCCGTCGGCAGTGGAACAGCAGACCTCTGCAGACGACAAAACAAGCTTTCCTGAATAAAGTATTTCTAATGAGCATGACTGAAAATCGTGCGAAAAGTGCCCTAATGTTTGCACACCACATTACAAAGGATATAATTCAGCCACCAATTAAAAAGGATCTTATCAGGCTTTTTAAGAGATGCACATTTTGCATGCCGCAGAGAGATTTCTCCCCAAAAGACAGCAGGAAAAAATGCTCTAGGTACTGATACAGTAAAATTCTAATAAATATGTTTCCTACACTATAACCATCAAGGCTATTACTCCAACTAATTCGGTTTTGTCATAAGGCATTATAGCTTCTTGCCTGTTTTCAAACCATAGAAACATGAAGCAACATAAGATCTTTCACTGCTGGCTCATCAAGAGATCAATCTGTTCCCCTCGGCCACTGAGCAATGTTTCTATAAGAGCCCTTACATCTGTGTCACTGCAGTTCTTTCCATTTAACCCCTTCTGGAAGTTCTTTTAGAAACTGCTGCTTGCAGGGCAGGTAGAAGTACGCTTACCTATCCCAACAGACCTCCAGCGTTTCTGGCTGTCCAGTAGCCATTTAATCTTTGGGCCCTCAGGAGGTGGGAATCTAGCTGTTTCAGAGCAGATTCCCCAGATTGTCTCTGTTAATCTTATTGTGTGCCAAGGTCCACTGATCTTTCACAGCCCAGGCAGAGATTTCTGTAGCACGCAGCAGCTCAGCTCAGTGCCCTCCATGGGGCAGAGGTACAGGGAATAGAAATACACGGCAAATTACTGATATTTGTGACTTGGTACTGTGTTTGCAGGGGTACTGCTGCCCGTCCCTTTACAACCTACTACTGGCACAGACTAAGCCTGCTGCTATTATCTTCATCAGTCTAGAGAAGGTGTGACACCACCGGTCAGTTTTTCTAACCCACTAGGGCAAAAGGATACATATTAAATCTGTCTCTACCCAGGGATGGATTTCAGTACCTTACAGTTCATCACAGCAAACATTGCAACCCTGTTCATGGTGATGTTAAAGGTTTTTCCCTAAACTGGGTAGAGGGACAGTTGCAGTTACAAATAGCAGCTCAGGCAATCAGTTCCAATTAAAGAGTAATTCATTGACGAATAAAACTCCAGGCATTACTGAGTTCCCATTTTGGTGAAAGAAAAAAGAAAAAAAAAGACTTCCAAATATATCAGAGCTACTTACATTATTTCTTTATTATTAATTAGGATACTCAAGCAAAGCAGACCAAGCCTTTATTAGCTGAAGCAGCAGTTTGGCAGTGACTGGAGTTTTATTTCTCATTGATTAAGCAATAAATACAACCTGAACCAGTAACCTCATGTGAAGGGTATTAGAGCTGAACGCCTAGCAGATTTGTGTGAAGTGTTATGGCCACGGGACAGATAGATCTATATGTGTTGTCCAGGGTAAAACTGCATGAATGACTCTGAAAGGAGAAGGCTGCTGCATCACATCATGGCAAATAACTGTTAATTCATCTTAGTGTGAAATCTTTTTACACCTCATGTAAAATAAGCCACTTTTGTGGGAGGGTTGATGCAAGAATATTCCCTTTCAGTGCACTGATGGGCTAAGTGCCTTTTGTGTGGAAAAGATGGACAGTTGTTCAGTGGACTTCAGAGAAAAATGTGCCCTTCCTTTGCTAATCCCTGCCAGAAATACTGAGCAGGTACCTGGAGAAACGTCCTGCCACAGATGGTGACATCCAGTCCTGCAACCACCAGCTGCACAGCATCTACAGAGAAGGCCTGGCAAATCCAGTCCTGTCATCCCCAGATGTCAACCTTGCCCCAGTGCCTAGAAATAACAATTCTGTAGAGGAGCTGGAAGAAGAAAACATTTGTTCATGGTCTGGTGTGGGCATACTGGTTTAAACCTCTGGTGAATACGGTTCTACAGAGATACGTCTGCTCTGGTGTTGCAGCGGCTGAGGTGCAAACATTTTATCGCTGACGCTGCTGTGAGAGAACTAATCTGCAAAATAGAGCATCCTAAGCCACAGCAGCTCTTCGCCTCAGGGAACGTGAGTCAGGGTGCTTAGATTGCACTGGTTTCTATTAATTGCCTACTTAACTCCAAAGATCCAGACACGACTATTTCATTTAAACTTACATTTTTTTACAGACCTAAAATAGAATGAAATATAGGTTATAGCAAGAGTTGCCCAAAAACTCATTAGACTTCATTTCCCCATGTTCTAATATGATACGAGAATGAAATGATGGCAGAGATGGAACCACATGTATAAAAGAGCCTCTCTTGAACATTCCATTTGCCCAATATTCAGGCCTTACCTTTGACATGAATGTCATGGTCATCCAGAGGGACCTGGACAAGCTGGAGAGGTGGGCCTGTGTGAACCTCATGAGGTTCAACAAGGCCAACTGCAAGGTCCTGCACCTGGGACGGGGCAACCCCCAGTATCAGTACAGGGTGGGGGATGAAGGGATTGAGAGCAGCCCTGAGGAGAAGGACTTGAGGGTACTGGTAGATGAAAAGCTGGACATGAGCCGGCAATGTGCGCTTGCAGCCCAGAAGGCCAACCAAATCCTGGGCTGCATCAAAAGCAGTGTGGCCAGCAGGTCGAGGGAGGTGATTCTGCCCCTCTGCTCTGCTCTGGTGAGACCTCACCTGGAGTACTGCGTCCAGCTCTGGGGCCCTCAGCACAAGAAGGACATGGACCTGTTGGGGCGGGTCCAGAAGAGGGCCACCAAAATGATCCGAGGGCTGGAGCACCTCTCCTATGAGGCCAGGCCGAGAGAGTTGGGGTTGTTCAGCCTGGAGAAGAGAAGGCTGCGAGGAGACCTTATTGCGGCCTTTCAGTAGTTAAAGGGGGCCTACAGGAAAGATGGGGAGAATCTTTTTAGCAAGGCCTGTTGTGACAGGACAAGGAATAATGGATTAAAACTAAAGAAGAATAGAGTTAGACTAGACATAAGAAAGAAATTTTTCACAATGAGGGTGGTGAAGCACTGGAACAGGTTGCCCAGAGAGGTGGTAGAGGCCCCATCCCTGGCAACATTCAAGGTCAGGTTGGAGGGGGCTCTGAGCAACCTGATCTGGTTAAAGCTGTCCCTGCTCACTGCAGGGGGGCTGGGCTAGATGGCCTCTAAAGGTCCCTTCCAACCCAAAGCATTCTATAGTTCTGTGATTCTATGATTCACAGAATAGACTTTGTCCAAAAGGTTCAAGCTCTGCCTTGCATAAGCATAAAACTAAATTGTAACTAACACTTCATAAACTAGTAAGCCTACACTGTATCCTGCTTCATTTTCCTAAAAAGCCAGGAATGCAAATACCCATCTGGATGTAAAGAGGGTTTGAAATGGCTACAGGAGAGATTTCCTGGGCAAAGAGAGGCCTGTTCTTCATTCATGGCCAGTGAATTTTCCACTCGTATAAACCCCATAGCTGGGGCCAGCTATAACAGTTTTTAAAATCTGCTTTGTATTTCAGAGAATGCATGATATTGGTCAGTAACACTTGGGACTTTCTTTTATTGTATGCTGCAAAAGCAGCCTGGGATGCAAGTAAACTGTTGAGGCAGAAAGCAGATGTTTTCTCCGTTATCTGATTTGTTGGTTGTTGCATGACAATTAATGATCACATTTTGCCTTATGATTTCTAAGTGAAATTCTCCTTGAGTGGAGCCTAATCTGTGCTTGGGTATAACAACCTGTGCAAACACGGGCAGAATTTCACACTGCACTAAATAGCTTCCCATGAGCTGTTAAGAGATGCAGTTGTTGAAAACAAACACTGGAAGCAATTTTTAAATGCCCGAAGATGCATTATTCAAACTTTAAAAGCCCTGCTTCACTACAATGTGGTATGGTCACTGACTGTTGTGGTGCTGTGTGAGAAGGCAGAACATTTCACTGCAAAAATCCGATCTCCTGGGCTGAACAGAGGCTCTCCAGTGCACTTGTTTTACAGCGATTTGGGGATTGAGCCTGAGAGCAGCACAAGGTCTGTTTAACTTCATTTCCTGCAGGCAGAGACTGAAGCAATATTAGAAGCAGAGTGCACTGGCCTGTAGGAAACTCACAGTGTTGGGTTTGTTTTTTTTTTTTTAACACCGCCTGCCAAAGCCCCTGACAGTCCAACTTTACCCCAACAGGGAGACAGAGGAAGGAGAGGGAGATGTAATGGCAGATGGCAACCCACAAGGAGGTGAGAACTGCATACTGCACTTTGGCACTCGGTGACAAGGACAACTTTACAGTAACCTAGTTTGCTTATAAATTGGATAAGGATTATTTGCCACTTTTTTTTTCCCCCTGTCTTCAGTCAGATCATTGCAAGG
Organism: Pelecanus crispus; assembly: GCF_030463565.1. Taxonomy (NCBI): domain Eukaryota; kingdom Metazoa; phylum Chordata; class Aves; order Pelecaniformes; family Pelecanidae; genus Pelecanus; species Pelecanus crispus. The sequence continues at coordinate 127,583,049 of NC_134644.1, read as the reverse complement.
CACGCTAAAAAAATTTAATTAATTAATTGATTTAGCCCTGGGAAGCTGTTATTTCTAATGCTGACGAGATATAAGAGAACTGATTTTGATATAGTTAAGCCAGACCTTGTTGTATTATTTCAGGCTTTGATACAGTTTCAATGTGTAGATGAGCTGGGGGACAAATTTCCTTACCCAGTAGAGCACCAATGAGTTGCCCAGTCATCACTGTTACCTGGCCTGAATGCCCCAGAAATCTGCAGAAATCTGCAAAAATCCAACAGAGGTTTTGCTGTGCTTTCTACATGTCTTTGCCTTCAAACAAAACTGTGTTCGATAGAGGTAGACAACAGGTAAGGGGAAAGGAAATTTGAAATAGTTTTCTGAAAAATGGTTCTCCTGTCTACTTCTATCCATTAAAAGTAACTTGCTGTCTAAATGGATCTCTTCTAAATTAATTGTGCTGTCTCTGTATAGTGTTTCCCCAAGGAATGCACTGAAATACTGTTATCTTTGCTTGTTCTTGGCTGATTGAGATATTAATTAATTATACTAATAAGCCTAGGAAAATAGAAGTAGGTTTCTGTCTTAATTCATGTGAGTCATGGGGGCTAATGCCTCATACGTGGAGCTTGCCAGTGGTCACTTTGTTGTGTGACCTGGTCCACTACTCCGTAGTATTGCTATGTAAAATTGATGCTGCTATAGAATGCCCATTGTAAAGCCCTACTTTATCTGTGCCTTGTTTGGTTAATAGGTTGCTGGGACGACAGTACCCTAGTTGGTCAGGGCAGATGCAAAGAAGAAACCAAGTCGCGCAGGGAGGGGAGACACGTGGGCGGCGTGGGGCACCGCAGCTGGCTCACGGCAAATGCTGTACAGGGACCGGTGCTGTGGTGGGCACAGGTACCCTCTCAGGTCCTGGCTGCTGGGTCACCCTCTTCGTGCAGTGCTGCTCTGGGGTTAATTTAGCCTGGTTTTGCAAGAGTCGGTTAGACTGGGCTTAGCGCACTAACGCTGCTACCTTGCTTTCTGCTCAGGGCTTGCTCATTAGGTGATCATTCAGGGATGCCTGCCCTGCCCTGCACCGCCTGGCATAGCTATGTCCTGCACACACCAGAGCCTGGCAGAAAGCCTTCGGGCAAGCGGGGAGCCTCGGATTCCAAGATGTTGCTTTTTTGTAACTCCTGGACAAACAAGACCCCTTTTCTGATCCAGAAAAAGGAAATGTGAATGCTCTGTAGTGCTAACATGTTCTTTATGATTTAGATGGACATGCAGCTTTTTTTTCTTCTTGGTTGGTTGTGGTTTGCTCATTTTATGAGGCCTTTCCAGTATTTTTAGCTACAGGAAGAACTTCCTTATTGACACTCCTACTCTTCCTGTGGCATGGAAAGCAAACACCTGAATCATATAAGCTTACCTGGGCTCTAAGCTGAGGGGAAGGTAAATGTACATTTTCTCTGCTACTAGTTTACTTATACATTATATATCTGCATATAAATTCATAAATATTTAGTTGGAACAAGAAACGAGTACTTAGTATTGTTTAAGCATGCTAAAATTGCAAACCTAATTGTTGCAATGGCTATTTTATGCTGCTCACCAGTTAACACTTTATGCTCCTGTAATACACCTGTTTCCAGTGTGCCTATTAAAAAAAAAAGTATTTAAACATTTGAAAAACAGAACTTACTTTGTAATTTAGCTATGACCAGTAACATTTACATTTCAATACTCAGACTTGATTTGAAAATAACCATATTCCAGGAAAGTTGGTGTTAAAATTGCTTCTATGTTTGCTCCAAAACTTTCTCTCTCTGTATGCTCTACAAGCTTGCGTAATTCATATTCAGATGCATACAGTGAGAAGGGTTCAGGTGTTTGCTTCCCACAACACGAGAAATTCTTTCAGACACAGTTGGGATTTACTAAGTCCCTCAGTTTCCCATTGCAGGGTTGGTGGAGCCCAGAGCCCACAGGAGGGAAGCGGCACTGTTTGTAACACCCGAACGCCTCAGAAATGCTCGGGCTCTGCTGTTGGCTCCTCTGAATTAAATGCAGAGTAACTTATTGACTTTGATGCTGCTGCCTTGCATTGCCCCTGACTGACTGAGAGCATGACTTGGTTCTGTGTAAACCGTCACCTTGCTGATTTTGCATAATTGTTTTGCTTGAAATGATAAATAATGCCCAGGTAGTGTGAATTCCCCATGGACCATAGCAGACGCTATCAACTCTGCCAGTGTTATTGAGGCATCTGGGAAATTCTTTTATTTCCATACTTTACACTTTAAGAAATTTGACACTTGATTGCAAAGGAGTTTGCCTTAAGAGACTGCACATTCTCCTGGAGAAACTGGCTACTCATGGCTTGGACAGGTGTACTCTTCGCTGGGTAAAAAACTGGCTGGATGGCCGGGCCCAAAGGGTTGTGGTGAATGGAGTTAAATCCAGTTGGTGGCCGGTCACAAGTGGTGTTTCCCAGGGCTCAGTATCAGGGCCAGTTCTGTTTAATATCTTTATCAATGCTCTGGACGCACCCTCAGTAAGTTTGCAGACAACACCAAGTTGGGCAGGAGTGTTGATCTGCTTGAGAGTAGGAAGGCTCTACAGAGGGATCTGCACAGGCTGGATTGACAGGCCAAGGCCAGCTGCATGAGGTTCAACAAGGCCAAGTGCTGGGTCCTGCACTTCGGTCACAACAGCCCCATGCAACGCTACAGGCCTGGGGAAAAGTGGCTGGAAAGCTGCCTGGCAGAAAAGGACCTGGGGGTGTTGGTTGACAGCCAGCTGAACATGAGCCAGCAGTGTGCCCAGGTGGCCAAGAAGGCCAACAGCATCCTGGCTTGTAGCAGAAATAGCGTGGCCAGCAGGACTAGGGAAGTGATTGTCCCGCTGGTGAGGCCGCACCTGGAATACTGTGTCCAGTTTTGGGCCCCTTAATACAAGAAAGACATTGAGGTGCTGGAACATGTCCAGAGAAGGGCAACAAAGCTGGTGAAGGGTCTAGAGCACAGGCCTTATGAGGCACAGCTGAGGGAACTGGGGTTGTTTAGTCTGGAGAAAAGGAGGCTGAGGGGAGACCTTATCTCTCTCTAGGACTACCTGAAAAGAGGTTGTAGTGAGGTGGGTGTTGGTTTCTTCTCCCAAGTAACAAGTGATAGGACAAGAGGAAATGGCCTCAGGTTGTGCCAGGGTAGGTTTAGATTGGCTATTAGGAAAAATTTCTTCACTAAAAGGGTTGTCAAGCATTGGAACAGGCTGCCCAGGGAAGTGGTTGAGTCACCATTCCTGAAGGTATTTAAAAGACATGTAGACGTGGTGCTTAGGAACAGGGGTTGTTTAGCCTAGAGAAGAGGAGGCTGAGGGGAGACCTTATTGCTCTCTACAACTACCTGAAAGGAGGTTGTAGTGAGGTGGGTGTTGGCCTCTTCTCCCAAGTAGTTAGCGATAGGATGAGAGGAAATGGGCTCAAGCTGCAGCAGGGGAGATTTAGATTGGATATTAGGAAAAATTTCTTCACGGAAAGGGTAGTCAAGCATTGGAACAGGCTGCCCAGAGAGGTGGTGGAGTCACCATCCCTGGAGGTGTTCAAAAAATGGGTAGACGTGGCACTTTGGGACATAGTTTAGTAGGCACGGTGGTGTTGGGTTGATGGTTGGACTGATGATCTTAGAGATCCTTTGCAACCTTAATGATTCCTATTTTTTCCTTTCATTAAAAATAATCCAGCCACCAAGCCAGGAAACATGAAATTATTCCTCTCCCCTTAATTGGTTTAGTGGTGGACTTGGTAATGTTAGGTTAACTGTTGGACTGGATGATCTTAAAGGTCTTTTCCAACCTAAAGAATTCTATGTTTTTATGAATTCCAGAAGATACACAGGTAGCACTGAAGTTTTCTTAGACAATTAATAATAAAGACTGAAGAGACTGATGAACAGGAAGGATATTCTCCTGTCTGTAGTCTACACGAGGAAGAAAACAGATTTGACTCAGCATTAGCATCAATATCTATTTTTCATATGCCATCTATTGACCGTGTCAGGGAGATCCTACCTTTGAACCAGATACCTACATCCCACAAGCAGTTCTTATTTCTGTGAAGAGCAGAAACATAGTCAAGCCCTGACGACCCAGAAACTTTGCTTAGGAGTACTGTAATTGGAGCTTGTGTCTCTTTACTTCAAGCTTCAAATCTGCTTAGCAAACCTGGAGGCTTGGCTCTAAAACCAGCATTCATGTTAAGATGCTGTGCTAGTTACACTCAGATTTGTCAAAACAATCTAACCAACTCTGATAGGAAACCAGGAACAAGGAGGAAAAATTTGGCCAAATTCCTATATCCAAATATTTTTACAGCATGAGAAATAGAACTAATAATGCTTCTGTCTGGTTAACAGCTGTCAAAGAATGAAAAATAAGCTACTGGGAATGTAGTCAATCACTCACTCCTTTTAATGTGGTGTGAAATCCATAAAGGCATTTATACTGAATCTTAATGTGTTTTATGGAAAAATCACTGGTAGCTGTGTTGAAGAGATGCCAATTTTTAACAAGGAGCGTCTGGTGCTTTCCGGGCCACTCTACGCATGTGTGTTCTGTAGAGAAAGATGAGTTTGCACTCTCTTTGCCTCTGGGAATGCATGTTTAGTAACATTCCCTCTCTTCCCCCTCTGCTTGAGGTGGGTCACCAGGACATAGCCTTCATTCACAAAAACACATCCGAGCTTCATCCAATTCCTCTCTGTCGGTGACTGCAGTTTTTACCCGCATGCAGCACGATGGCTCCTCTCCTGGCAAAGTGCACGCGCTGCAGTCCTGCAAACGCGGCGGCACTCGGGGATATAACCATGACAAGTCCTACTGATTTCCTGAGATTGTTTTTCTAAGACAGCGAAGCGGGCGTATCACCATTCGCAGGGCTGTGGCCTGAACTTGTGTGCTGTATCCTTTAACCAGTGGGTAACGCTAACACTTCCCTGCGTGACACAATGAGACATTAATGTGTGTGAAGAGCTCAGTGTTGAACCACACGCAGAACAGCCTATATATAGCCACAGACAGCAGTTTTTAAAATCAGGATGACAATTTTTGTGACCGGTAGCATTGGGAAATGAAGTGCTCAGCGACTGTGCACAGCAAATGCGTGGCTCAGGTTGTTGAAGGATTTGTGTTTCCCTGTGGCCCTGCTCTTCACTGAGGTCTGTTGGATGGATACAGATGGATACAGCTGGATACAGCTGTGATGGTCACAGTCTGTGGCATCTTCCTCATCCTGCCCCAGAGGAGATATACTGTTTCAGGTGGTGCTAATACATGGGCTAAAGCCCCCTTTGGTCACCCTCCTCCTCTGGCTCAGCAGACCCAGTGAGTCCTGGGTGAGTGCAGGGAAGCTCATCCTGCCCAAAGCACTGCTGCACAAAAGGAGAGCCAGTCCCAAGGTTTTCTGCCATTACTTAAGGTGAAAGCACCATGGGAAATGTAACTTATGACACTCCCTTCTTTTTATCTCCACCAGTTCATCCGACTATCAAAATCAGACTAGCCATTAATGGCCAGTCTCGATGGTAGTTTTAAATTATATAAATCTATAATCCTAGGGACCCGAGTAGGTGACAGCTCATTTCCCACAGATTCAAAATCACTTGAACCTCTGTCTCCTTTCTCATGACATAGACTCATTTTGTGGTCTGAAGCTGACCTTACATGCTCAGTCCAGGTGATTTTCTAATTATTTTCATAGAGAGACAGGAATAGAAACAAGACAATATCCCAACTATAAACTGGCATATAAGTTTCATCCATGAGAATGGAAAAAAAATAGAAAAATACTGAAGACACTCTTGCTGTTTTCCTTTCTGTTGGTTGCCTTTACCTAGTGATCTGTAGAGGTGAGCAGTTAATATTCCTCAAATCAATCATTTATTCAGTTTCATAATGTAACTTTCACACGTGAGCTAAAGCTGTGGTCCATGACAAAAATCCAGGCAATAGAAATGCTTAGTGTTGGGATCATACTCAGAATATCTTCCTGATGTCTTGTCACATTGAATTCTCCTTTCCAAACTGGGAAGGGTGCAGGCATAGTCATAACAGGTCAGTCCAAAATAGAAAGTAAATGCATGCCTCAGGATGGTTTTAGGGCTAACGCTGCTGTCATGGTTCCTGTCCAGCCTGATGCCAGCAGTATAATAAAAACTGTGGTTTCAGATGAGTTCCTTCCAGACATTAGTTCAGAGTGCAAAAACTATCCAGCAGAACCAGGCTCTGTGGAGGAAATGACCAGGGCTGAACAAGCATGGTGGTTAACCCCATTCAAAAAGAAGGTCACCTGTGAGGCGAACACACGTTATACAGCTGTCTGCAGTCTGCTAAGCCAGTGAACAAATAGGAGTGCTGGACTTGCAGTCCCTTAGCTCTCAGATACATAACCGTTTCTGAATTGTTTCTGAATTGTTTCTGAATTTATGTACCATGTAACATGCAAATACTACTAAATATATTATACCAAACGAACACTTGTGCTTTCTTTGCTCTGTCTATTCATTTTCCTCTTTTAACTTAGATCAGCTACCAGCCTCCAGAAATTGCATCTTACAGTAACATTGTATATTAGTGTGCTGGTTTTGGCTGCAATAGAGTTAATATTCTTCATGATACCTAGTATGGGGCTATGTTTTGGATTTCTGCTGGAAACAGTGCTGATGACACAGGGATGCTTTAGTTACTGCTGAGCAGTGCTTACACAGAGTCAAGGCCTTTTCTGCTCCTCACCCCACCCCACCAGCGAGCAGGCTGGGGGTGCACGAGAAGCTGGGAGGGGACACAGCCGGGACAGCTGACCCCAACTGACCAAAGGGATATTCCATACTATATGACATCATGCTCAGCATATAAAGCTGGGGGAAGAAGAAGGAAGGGGGGGATGTTCAGAGTGATGGCGTTTGTCTTCCCAAGGAACGGTTACATGTGCTGGAGCCCTGCTTTCCTGGAGATGGCTGAACACCTGCCTGCCGATGGGAAGTAGTGAATGAATTCCTTGTTTTGCTTTGCTTGTGTGCATGGCTTTTGCTTTCCCTATTAAACTGTCTTTATCCCAACCCATGAGTTTTCTCACTTTTACCCTTCTGATTCTCTCCCCCATCCCACTGGAGGGGAGTGAGCAAGCAGCTGTGTGGTACTTAGTTGCTGGCTGGTGTTAAACCATGACAATTAGCGATATAACAAATTCGGAGGCTTTCCTAATATAACCCGTGTGTTCCAGTGTGCCGCTGTTTTATTCAGTTAAACATAGTATGGCCTTGCACTTCTCCCTTTCACTCATGTTGGAAAAGATACATCATTTGTTTCATTGAGATCATACCTTGTAAAATGCTATTTTTTTCCTATTGGATGACAAGTTCCCTTAGCTTCCACTGAATTCACTAGTGATGGGGGTGCTCATGAGACTGAGCCTGAATTCTCAGCTAAGTGAAGCATTTGGGTTTTATTTCAGTCCCACTGAAATCAATAAGACATAAATATAATTTTAAACAAGCATTTAAGTACTTTGCCAAATGCAGATAGACTGCTGAACATAGGTCTCAACAAGAAACTGTTTTCTATTTCTTACCATGATAACATATTTTGACACACTGTTATGGTACCAAGTCAGTCATATCGTCTTTAACACATTATAACCAAGAGAGAAGTCACCTGCTGTACTGAAATTCATGAGTAAGAATAATCTTTGAGCAGTGTTTCCCAATTTTATATTAAAAGTGCAATGCTGCTATTTCTTGAGATCTGTTTCACTTGTATATCTCCAAGGAAGCTCAAACCAGGCATTAAGCAGCCAGTGAAGATGTCGGGCACACAGACTTCTAGACAGATGTTTTGCCCTTGTGCGGAGAAGGCAATATTACATGTGAGATGCCCATTAGCTGCCTGAGGGTGCGAGCATGTCTAAGGAGCACAGGGGCCCACTTATGCCAAGTGTGTCTTCCCCCCCCCAGATACATCCTTTTAACGTTTGGGTTTCATTATTATTTTTTGCGTATGGTTTCTCTTTCATTTAACTTGAATCTCTGTATCCATTACAGCATTAGAGCTACAGTACTGAACATTTCCTTGTTGTTCCTGCAGCTACTTTTGTCTTCCCAGATTTGATTAATTTTTGGAATTTATCTAAATCATTCCTTAGAGTGTTTGTGGTAATCAGTCATTGACTAGTTGCTCATTTCCCCCCTCAAATTCAGATACTAAAGCAGTAGGTGTTCTAGAAATGACTGTGAGTGTAATACTTGTGATGGTTATGTATATATGGAAATCATAGAATCATGGAATGCTTTGGGTTGGAAGGGACCTTTAGAGGTCATCTAGCCCAGCCCCCCTGCAGTGAGCAGGGACAGCTTTAACCAGATCAGGTTGCTCAGAGCCCCCTCCAACCTGACCTTGAATGTTGCCAGGGATGGGGCCTCTACCACCTCTCTGGGCAACCTGTTCCTGTGCTTCACCACCCTCATTGTAAAAAATTTCTTTCTTATGTCTAGTCTAACTCTATTCTTCTTTAGTTTTAATCCATTATTCCTTGTCCTGTCACAACAGGCCTTGCTAAAAAAATTGTCCCCATCCTTCCTGTAGGCCCCCTTTAACTACTGGAAGGCTGCAATAAGGTCTCCCCGCAGCCTTCTCTTCTCCAGGCTGAACGATCCCAACTCTCTCAGCCTGGCCTCATAGGAGAGGTGCTCCAGCCCTTGGATCATTTTTGTGGCCCTCCTCTGGACCCACTCCAACAGGTCCATGTCCCTCTTGTGCTGGGGGCTCCAGAGTGGGACGCAGTACTCCAGGTAAATTGTTCTCCCAGTGATCAGCAGCATGAGCTTATCGCATGTAGGACAATTAAATCAATTCAATCAGCTCCTGAGACACCTGAGAGCCTGTATGCAGACACCTAGACTGGCGAGGGTTCCCAAACTCACAGACCTCCAAAAGTCCTGTATGGAGAAAGCTTAGTAAAGAGAGAAGCAGCAGCAGCAAAGCCATCAGTGCACATGAAGGGTGAAATACCATTTCGCTACTAACTCTGATTAATCTCCTTTATCAGACCACCGAGAAGATCCCAAGTATTAAGTCTTGGTTCCCACTACGCCAGCGTGGGCTCACAGCAACGACACAAACCCCCTTTTCCCGCCGCGCCGCCTTCTCCTCCGTCCCTCAGGGGCTCCCAGCGCCCAACGCAGCTCAGCGCCGCCGCTTTGCGGGGCCGGCCCCGGAGCCTGAGCCCCAACCCTCTCAGCTCGGCTTCCCTCCCCTGCGCCCTTCCCCACGGAGCCTCGTCCGAGCCCGAAGGAGAGCAGGAGCCCCGCGGAGCGGAGCGGGGCAGGGAGGGGCAGGGGCTCCTCCGCCGGTGCTTTGCCCTTTTTACCAGGAGAGGGAGCAGGTATCTGCACATCCCCCGGAGCTTTTGTTAAACCTCTCCACAGACGGGCGAAGCTCCGCGTTTTCTCAACTGCGGAGCCCGGCGAGTGCTCAGCGCAAGACTTCCTCGCACACGCACGAGTGGCTTTTAGGCAGTTCTTGCACCTGTGAGCCATTAGACACAGCCACCCTCACTCATAATCCCGAGTTTCACAAAGAATTTCCCCGGAACCTGGGTGTTTCCTTTTTTTTAAAAAAAGAAGAATTCCTGGAATTGAAGAAGACAGGACCAGGCTGCCCAGAGTATGCGAAGGAGAAGTGTTACCCACCTGTAGTTTCAGCAAGCGGAAGGTAATGCACTCAGTTCAGGCGTGAAAGACAAAAAGAGAAATAGGAATGCATTTGAAAGATCATGGGAAAACAGCACCTGCAAGACGAAGCAAATAATTTTTTTTTTTTTCAATAAAAATGTGAGGACAGCTGGGTTCAAATAGCAATGCACCAACAAATAACCTGCGCTGCTGTCTGCAGTAGCAAATGCTATGTTGTACAACTCCAGTTAAACACAGCTTTACACAATGCACAGTATATTATTTTCCTTTCGGATGTGAGGCATATAAAGCTTTTCTTGGTTTAGAGTTTAACTAAAATAAAATTGCACAGAAGACACTGTCTCTGAAAGGGAAGCTGTTATGGCTGGCAATGCTCCCGCACGTGCAGGCAGGACAGTGGTCACCCTGGTCAAGTAACGCCTCATTACACACTGCAAAGTAATATTGTGAAAGACATTAAAGATAGTTTGAACTTAAACAACTTCATGAGCCTGCAACAACTGCATTTCATTGTTACCTGCCCTGGGGCGTAAGTTGTCTCTGTATTGTCTATGTACCATGTAAAAGCATCCAGTCTGTGTTTACATGGTTACCATTTCTTTTACATTCATAATCAATGTGCTGAAAGATGTTAGTGTTACCATGCGTCTATTATGTCTTGTGACAGAGACAATTTCATCTGCTAGTATTACAGGGCAGACTATGCCTGCGAGTCCAAAAGAGGAGGCAGCTCCGCTCCCAGACCTTTTGTGCTCTTGGCAAGTTCATGCCAACACCCCAGAAACTGCAGGAGCCGCTCCAGCACTGCCACATGGCCACCCTGGCTCAGGAGTGTTGCATTCTCTAAAAAATAGCTGTTTTCCACAGCAAGCCATGAAGTGGGACCACCCGATGCCCTAGGCTGTCTCAGGCAAAGTTAGACAGCACTGCAAGGGTAGGAAAACAGAGAGGCCTCCACCTCTCTGCCAACATGTCCTGTCTACAATGCCAGTTCTTCCACAGGTCTTTGGTTACGTTTCTGTATCTGGACTTCCATCTTCAGAAACCTTGGCTGTGCGAGATCTGCCAGGCTTAGGGACTGTGAGGACGTCTGCACAGCGTTTTGCAGGATGATGTGCTCCGAGCTGAATGGAAATAATATTGTAGGTGCCTGTAGAAATAAAAGGAACCTGAAGACATGCCCTGAGTCAATCCCAGTGCTTAGAAACCAGAGATAAACACAAAGCAAAGTGACTGCTACTGAAATAGATGATGTAATGGTTGTTTGATGGAAAGCTTTGGATTTTCTTCTTCACGGAGTTAAAACTGGAACAGAGTTCAAGCGGTGGTCCTCACCCTGCCATTTCTGCCTGCTTCTTCATCCTGTGTCCATCTGGCTGACTTCCAAGGTTTGCAGAAAGTTGTGCCCAGGTCCCTCATGAGCACTAGACGTGCTTTCCCAGCAAACAGGAGACAATATTCCCCATGCCAATGCCCACCTCCTCAGTGCAGTGCCCTTCTCCTCTGTGGAAGACAGGATGGCAAAGGCAGCACCTGCAGACATCTTTCCTAAATCCAGCAGTTGCCCTAATTTCCTGGTTTAATGCTATTGTTAAAAAGGAAAATCAAAGCTGGGTATTAAAGAAGTGTAAGCAAGCAAACGCGTTAAATGGTGCCCTAAGTCTGCGAACGCAGATGGGTGAGAGCAGAACGTGTTTATAAACTGCAGTGACTCTGCTGCCTGGAGATGACTTCATGCCTGAAGGACTCCTGTAACCTTTTTCAATCGACGCCTTTCTTTTTCTCTTACATAAATGTCATGTAAGGACATACACTACATTATATGAATGTCAGAGATAACTGTCCAGCAATTGTGCTTTCCTTTTTTCTTCCCTTTTCCCTCAAAAGTGAGTCCTTCCTTTCTGCTGCATGTGAACAAAAATGGGATTTGATGACAAAATCTAATCCCCAATCAAGTCTTTCTTTACCAGTAAAATTTTCAGAAGAGCTGATAAGCAGACACGCAAGTGCAGCTCTTTTCTGTGATGATCACAGAGGAGTATAATGAAGATTAATCATCACTTCATCAAACTACATCAATTTTTTAAGCACCTTGATTAAACAACAGCTTAAATTCTGTAGAAGTGACCAAGCCAAAGATGTGCCACGGTGATGTGCTGGTGTATTCTCTTCCCTGGCAGCTCCAGGACAAATTCTTGCACGCTCTCTGCAGAGGAGCCAGAAGCAGTAATGCAGCAGTTAGCTCCATTCCCACTTCTATGCTAAGGGCTTGTCTGCACTGGGAGTTATCACCAATTAACTACCTTCGATTGATTTCCTGAGTAGACATCCTTATTTCGGAGCATGCGCACCTACTTGTGAATTGGCATAACTCATTTTGCACACAGGTATAAAATAGGTATTCCTGCCTAATATACGTACAATGTCATATCGCTCATGCATGCCTGTGTGCAAGGCAGTGGGTACAGATGGGACTGGGTGCATGGTGAAATTAGGGCAGGCTGCACAGGCTGAAGAGGAGATGCTTGAGGCTGGGCAGCATCTGCAGCTCCCCGTTATCCTCGTTCCCACATTATTTGTAAAATCAGCTGGATGGGGAGGAAGGGAAGCAGCTAGGTCCCAAGGGAGCGCTTGCTCCGAGGCTGTTCCCCTGCCTTCCCCGTGCTTCCGCCGTGCCCGTGGCTGCCTGGCCCCGCTGCACTGCATTACGGGTGCTCCAGGCCCTGCACCCCCCCAGCCTCTCTGCTGTCTTATTTCACACCGTGGGCATCCTCCCGGGGCGAGGCAGGCTCCTGCCACTCTCCCAAACCCCAGGAAGGCCTTGCTGCAGCCAGGGCACCCAGCAGCTAACCCCCACCAAGAGTGTCTCACAAAAACTAGTATGTGTTGGAGCTATGAGCTAAAAAACTACCCTGGTTTAAGAAGACAGGTTGATTCTCAAGCGCAAAATTCCCAGGCCATAAAAATCTTCAAAACACCATTTCTGCTCATTCTTACAAATAGTCTTACCCAGGTGGGAAACACACAATTCTCCCAGTTGCCCTGTAAACGGCTTGGCTGGTGGGCAATGCCTTAAGACCAAAGTTTTCAGGCCCTCAGCATTTATTTACCCTCACCGTGACTAGTGAAGCGTGCACTTAAGCCTGTTGTGGGGATAAAGCCCCGAGGAGCTGGGCTACGGCATGGGTAGGCACACGCAGGTGGCCGGCGCCTGAACAAGAACAGTCATTACACCAAAACAGGTGTGGGCAAAAAAATAAATAACGTCTTTTCCTGTAGCAACAGTAAGACTGAATAACATTCACATATAGATTGACTACAGATGCCTTTTTTCTGGTGGCCTCAGTTTGCCAGTCACTAGGGGAGCAGAAAGGCTCCCGCTGTGTTTGCTCCTTGCTGGTGTCCCTCCCGGAGCATCCGCTGTGACCCCCGTCAGGGCAGGCACCGGAGGGAAGCCTGAGCAGCTGTTCCTGTGCTCTTCCCACCAAAGCCCATGGGATCCCTTCCTGAAATAAGTATCTTTCTACCAGTGGTGGTCTGCTTGCTCCCGCTTTGCTCTGAAATAGCTTCTCCAGCAAATGTTCACCCTAGGAGTATTTGGAGATTTGCCTGACTGAGAACTGACTTTAAAAATGCACATTTTCGACCTCATTTTTTACATCTAATAGATCATTTAACTAATTCATATTTCTATGTCTCTCTGATCATATACTACAATTGGATGCTTGAAAATAAAGAAAGCATAAGGTCCTCTGAGGGATTTCTAGACCTCCTGACATGGCCATTTTCAAGATAATATTAGGAGACAATAGAAAGCATAATCATTAACTACCTGGTAGTGATGTCAGACCTTCTGTTCTCTTGGGTTAATGTATGATTTAATCAGCACAAATGGAGGTCTTCAATATGCCCTTTTACTGGGATTAAGTTCTGGTTACATTTTGACATCCATAAAGACTTCAAACAAATGCAATGATCTATATGCATAATATGGTAATTGTGATAAATTGAAATGGAGAAAGATATTGATAATTATATGTAGCGAAAATGGCTAATGTTGACCACCTGATAGCATTGCACATTTCACTGATTAACAGCACTAGTTAATAAAACTCCTGCTGATTTAAATCTTACCTATGCCTTATCTCAAGATACAGAGAGAAAATAAAAATGAAATATATAATGTTTTATATTGCAAATGTAACACAGCTGGCTGGCATTTTTGGCATGGTATATGTGCAGACACATCACAAAGCAGCCAAAATCAGCACAAAGCCCAGGGTTGCATATATTGCAGACAAACTGAACCATCACTTTGTGCTGTGACTCCAAGGCCCCTGAAAATCACTGTATTTTATCCTACAGTTTCCTGTCTTTAGGCCACCCTTACTTAAAGTATACTCTACTGAATGGGCACTGATTTCTCTTACTAGTGGCACTCCAGAAAACAACAGGAAAGCTGAACCCTGTGCAAATCCACCTTGCTTTACTGCTATTTTTATTTATACCAAAACGTGCCTTGTGCCTGTGGAACTAGTGGTGCTGGAGACCGACGTGAGCTCTGCAGCCAGTGAGCCTGCCTGGCCACTGGCCCCACTGGACCCCCAACATGGGCTGAGAAGGCAGCTCACTCCCGTCTATCTTTGCTACTTTGGCTAATTGTGGTATAGATAGTTGTCAGCAGGACTTAAAGCAAAAGCATCAACTCATTTTCCTAGGTTAGTGATTTACAGCCAGATAACAACTGATGGTCACTTTTGACAAGGACCAGAGGTGAAGCAGTGACCCAGAGTCAAAAGGTAATGCACCCTATTACCAATCCGCATCTGACTGCTGCCTTGCAAGCCTCCCCTTGCACTCACTAGGGGAAAGCAGATGTCTTATTAGTTGCCATCCTTAAGTGGCTTTTGTCATCATGTCAACCTTGAAATAACACAGGGCAGGAGGGGGGAACAATGGCCAAAACTGAGCCGCTAGACAGTTTAAACAGAGCAAGGAAAGACAGCAGTGTTTAGAAAAAGGAAAATGCAAAGATGCACAGAAATATTTTTTCTAGCTTTTTGGACAATGAGGGAGTAAGACTGGTAACCAGTTATCACAAATTATTGTGATACTTAAAACAGGAAGTGCTTTTATTAAGGATGGACTAAAGAAAGTGAGGTGCAGAAAAATTTGGGGTAATGCTCAGCACCCATACATTTATGAAATGTATAGTTAGTGTAAAAGCCTATCTGACAGGTAACCTACCTTCTCTCCTAACATCTAATTTAACTGATGCTTTAGAAAAGTGGATGCTCATGCAGACTTCTCTCTTGGCTGCTTGAAAGACATTCTTCATATCACTGAAAATCACTCTTTTAAACCAAGGGATTAATTTACTGAGGCTGAGATAAAGCAATTGATCCCTTTTTTCTGTCCATGAGAAGGAAGGCAGGTGAAGCAGAGGCCGGCATCGAGCTAATCTCAGGCTCTCCTGGTGCCACGTGTGTTTCAAAGCTGAGGAGGAGCTCATGCCAGCGCATCAGGGCACAGCAAGGGACGGTGGCTCCACCATGGGTGGACGACCTGGGAGATGAAGGCAACCACAGACAAGCCCACAGGGTCTGACCACGGCGGGCAGAGCTGGGTGCTGGTATCGGGGTCCAGCTGGGGAGGCCTGGGCACCTGCTCTGGCACTTGCCAATTTTTTCACTCACAGAAGATATCACATTTGTGCTGTTGTGTATGAGAGGAAGGAGGTTCACAGTCATTGGACTGGTTGTTCTGGCTCCAGAGAGGGCGACGGCCGTGCATGCTCTTGGAGGAGGAACTATCAGCAAGGAAGGAAATTAGTGATGAAGAGGCTCCGGGATCAGACTTGATGCTGGCCTTGTTCTGTTTTAGTGGCAGAAGTGCAAGGAGGGAGGTAAGGCAGCACACTGTTGACACCAGACTAGGAGGCACTGCCAACAGAGCAAAGGCTGGAATATTATGTGAAGGTACAATGTAATGAGCATGAGGACCAGTGGGGTAGAAATGGAAATTTATCTAATAGCAAAGTAATAGTCTCCATGTTTTGGGATTAATCATGGAAGTTTCTTTGAGTTCATCAGCTGTGAATGACAGAGGAGGAGTAAGTCTTGGTTTTATTAGTCACAAGGTGACAATGAGCCACTGAGAATGCTGGTTGTGAAGAAAAAAAAGGTGACCACAAAATCTATTAGGCAAGGCACTTCCTACAGAGAGCAAGACTTATTAATGCTATGACAGAAATCTCTGGAGAGATCCAGAGATTTATACCAGTCCCTCTCAGTCAGGAAAGATGTGGCCAGCCTGGAGCAGAGGCAAAGGTTATAGCCGGGGGCAGTCACTCTCCTATGAGGGAATATGCACAAGAGTAATGAGCTCAGCAAAAGACTGAGAGCTTATATGATCGCTTTTCATAAGTAATTCAGAAGAGTTAGTAGCAGGAAGGGAAAAGGTCTATTTAAGTTAAGCTAAAGAGCAGTTTTGGCACAAGAACGAGTGGTGTGAGAGGCTGCGGGGATCCCACCGTGCCAGTGAGGGAGCTGAAGGAAGTGAGATACTCCATTAACCTTCCCGGCTGTCCTTGGCTGTGGGCTGAGTAAACTGGCTCAGCTGCAGGGGACTTGGGCTTTAAAAGGGAACTGGGGGGTTAATGACAAGTTCATTGGAAGAGAGAGCTAAGTTCTAGGTAGCTAGGGGCTTTGGGCTGGGGTAATTAGCGGATAATAGAGGCTGATGTTTGCTTTTCTAATAGGATATAGCTCTTTCGAGACACTGAGAAGTTTGGGATATTGAAAAGGGTGAAACTCAGTTTGGCCTGTGCTGAAAAGCAAGGTTATAAAGCTGAAGTGGGAGTTGGCACTAAGCACAAACCCTCCTTTTCTGGGTCGGGGCTCTTCCACCCCTGTGCCTTGTGAATGAATGCTGGAAAGGGTGGGGGAAATACAAATGATGAAATGAGTATATATGTTGAGAGCAAAGAAGAAAAGTTCTTCATCCACACTTTCAAGTTTCGAATTACTATGGCTGAAGTACAATTCAGCTATTGGTAACTTCAGGAACACATAGGCTTGAATTCTTTCATCTTGCCTGTCAGAAACTATCTGGGCCAAATACTTCACTGCAAGAGCAGAAGCTCTGTTGTACAGTAGCACAGAGGACAACATACACTTTGCAAATCTGTGTGCTATCTACAGCTGTGTACATTTCCAACCTCCAGAAGAGCCATTCCCTCTCCTTCTTATGCTGGCTAAGTCAATGAAGAAGACTGCATTAACACCAAGTTGAGGTGTGTTTGTGGTGGGGAGTCTTGCACCTCTCCAAGCTGTGGTGATGTGAAACTGTGAAATTGTTAAAAGATGAGTCCAGGCGCCCCTGTATCCTTTTTGAGTGATACTGTAATACCTCTTGAATGTCTTCTTGTCATGTTTAACCCCAGTGGGCAACTAAGTACCACACAGCCGCTCGCTCACTCCCCTCCAGTGGGATGGGGGAGAGAATCAGAAGGGTAAAAGTGAGAAAACTCATGGGTTGGGATAAAGACAGTTTAATAGGGAAAGCAAAAGCCATGCACACAAGCAAAGCAAAACAAGGAATTCATTCACTACTTCCCATCGGCAGGCAGGTGTTCAGCCATCTCCAGGAAAGCAGGGCTCCAGCACATGTAACCATTCCTTGGGAAGACAAACGCCATCACTCTGAACATCCCCCGCTTCCTTCTTCTTCCCCCAGCTTTATACGCTGAGTATGACATCATATGGTATGGAATATCCCTTTGGTCAGTTGGGGTCAGCTGTCCCGGCTGTGTCCCCTCCCAGCTTCTCGTGCACCCCCAGCCTGCTCGCTGGTGGGGTGGGGTGAGGAGCAGAAAAGGCCCTGACTCTGTGTAAGCACTGCTCAGCAGTAACTAAAGCATCCCTGTGTTATCAACACTGTTTCCAGCAGAAATCCAAAACACAGCCCCTTACTAGCTACCATGACAAATATTAACTCTATCCCAGCCAAAACCAGCACAGTTCTTAACTGCTTTTGGAAGTGTCCAGGGCAATACCTGTACTTACACAAGTGTCCTCCAGGCATGCACCATGGAACATACACCAAATATATTAGTTTTTTCAAGCTCTCCACCATTACACACACAATACCCTTCAGGATTATAAGGAGTGCTTCTCCAAAACCCCATGCAGCTCCATCCTAGCTGCCAAAAGCCTCTGTGGCAAAAGGAAGCCTGTTCCCTCTACCAACAGCACAGCCTCCACGGTGCAGTGCAAAGCTGGTTTTCAAAAGTTTGATGTCTGTGGCAGCGGAGATGTTGTTAAGGTGTAAGACGCAAGCAGACAACTTTTCTCTGTGTTAATGGAGAGGTGCTTTTTGCCTTTGACTAATCTGAAAAAGTGCATATCCACTGACCATATCTGCTGTTCCCTGTGATGGCTGCATTATAGTACCTACAACTTCCTGTGGGAAGTAGAGATCCCGAGTAGTAAATGCCACCTCAGGAAAAAACAAACAAATCAGATACTTCTTGGTAACTCTCTCTTTCTTCCCCCCACCTCCCTCTTCTTGTCACACATTCATTTTTACAACAGAAAATCAAAAGTCAAAGAGCAAGGCCTAGTGTAAAACTTCGTTGCATTAAATCACGGGAAGGCAGTAACTATGCTGGCATCTCTGGCTGCCTTCTGAAAGCAAATACTTGCTCTTGCTTAACATTACTAGCCTGAATATAAGAAGTCAGTATTGAAGATTAGGTTGGTATGTTGACACAGAAGATGTCCTAACATAGCAAGACAGGGTGGGAGAGTGACAGCAAGTGATCAAGGACAACCCGCCCTACTGAATGAGCATTAAAGGCTGATGGAGAAGCATGAACTTGATAGGGGTGGGAGCGGAAGGAGTTTGAAGAAACACTGATTGAGGTCAAGAAGATTTCCCTTTTAAAAGGAGAGAGAGGATGAACATTAAACAGGTAATGACAAAGTAAATGGAGGAAAGCTACTGCACAGTACAGCTGCATGATAATCAGGCGAGGTTATACATGTATTCACCAGCTATTTGCACTGATCAGCCCAGGGAGTTGGATCATGATGGTATCTGAGCATACAACAATAAAAGGAGATTTCCCAGGTGATTGTAAGCATGATCCAAAATGAACTCCCTGCAGCTCTGTGGCCATGTTGTAATGCAATACTGCAGTATACCAAATAAAAAATCCAGGAGTTCAAATGCATACTCTGAACCCTGTCCACCACCATTCCCTGCGAAGCTGAGGGAATACATTTAAAGAGAATAATCATGTAAAAATCAGGGTCTGTACAGCTCTCTTTCTTGGGGACAAATAAGTTCCATTGAGAACAGTGAGACCTAGTCATAAGGGGTCTGAATTGAAATCCTTTAAAATAAGTGGGAGTCCATAGTCCTCCTATTTGCTTCAGCTATGCTTTGTTCCATATTTTTTCTGAGTTAGGAAAACAAGATCTCTGTTACTTCAGGTCTGGAGAGAAGTGATATTTGTATTTCTATTAGTGTTAAAAATTGCATCCTTCTTTTAGTGTAAAAAAACCCCAAAATCTTGTAAGCTGTACTGCATAAATACTACCTTTTGGACTAGGCGGGACTAAGACAGACTGATTAATGCCATTGTTTGTAAAAAAAAAAACCCTTCCAGTGCTTCAACGTGAAAGTAGGCTGCCCTAGAATATACATCTGCATCCTCTCATCTGCACCATCATACTACAGCAGAGCCTGGCAAATTTAATTACCACACAGTGTTCTGTTTTCTCCCAAAGAGAAGAGAAATTTGTTTGCCTCTTGCCCTGGGCTTTCACATGTTGTTCAGAAAGCTCCCATGCACCAGCACGGGCTGGGTGAGAGCTCTGCGAACGCAGGCCAGCTGCCAGGAAAGCTGCCTCCAGCTCTGCTGCTCTCATTCCTGAGCTGTCAGCCCTGCTCTTCCAGGGGAGCAGAGCTGTCGGCGGCAGCCGGAGCTGCACCACTCTGCTGCCCTGTTGTAATTACAGCACATCCAGCGTGCAGGCTGTTAGGAATACCTTTGTTAAATCCGTGCCGCTGACGTGCCTTTCCCTGCTAATGTGTAACACTGCTCTGCTTTCAACCTGAATGCTTCTGAAGCATCGGCAGTGGCTTAGCTGTATCAATCGCTGTTCCTGTTAGCAGTGCAGGTGGAAGGGTGGGAAAGAGCCTGAAGCTGATCCAGAAGAAGGCCTGCATTGATAGCGCTTTTCCTGTCTATGTGATGTGGGAATTGTCAGGATGCCAACAACTCTGCTCCTTTTGAACATCTTCTAGCAAAAGAGACTTCTGGTTTCTGTTCCAGTTGAAATATTTCCCCTGGTTTCTCTTGGTTCCACCTGAAAAATAGGCTTTAGATCAGAGCCTTTGGGCAACTGATTTTCTGGGCACTTTACCGATCCCTGGGGCTGTGATTCACCCATGGAAACCCCAGGAAGAGTCCAGTGGAATGTCATCTGTGAAAGGTGAACTTGACCTGGAAATAGATTTCAGCTTCAAGTATCAAAATTAACTGAAATGATTTAACTTCATAGAATCATAGAATCATAGAAACTTCCCGGGCAGAGACTCTGTCTTTGTGATGGTCAAGAAAAAGCAGCACAGGAGGCACTAGCCTGAGCTTTTTGCACCCTCAGAACCTGCCTTGAGCCTCCAGCTTCTGCCCCTTAGTAGACTGGTGTCCAGCTGATGTCATCTGCCCATGGCCCTAACACGAATACATTTACATCAGCCATGGTTCAAACTGGGAATACCTGTATTTTCACAGCAGTGCCTCACATCAGGCAGTGCGTACAGATTAGCATGAATCCTACAGTGGCCTCACATCTCCTGGAGGTTCTCTAGGGCTGAAGACTCCTCATATGATTAGGTAAACACACTTTATGGTTGCTTTGCATTATCATAACACAGAGTACCATGACCAGGCTGGAGGATCTGCTCCATACACCATACAGAGCCCCAATCCACAATATTTCTATTCACAGTCCACTATGTGGGACTATGTCTCAATCATAAAATCAGGCTCAAAATATTTCTAGTTAGTACAATTACTATTAAAAGAATAATAAACTATTTTTCACATTAGTTTAGAAAAAAAAAGGGATTTAATCCAACTAGAAGAATAATATGTCCTGACTTGAAGAAGGGAATCACTGATTAACTTTTAGCATACAAAAAACCCTGCCAGTTTCTGCTAAGAGTCACCATGCTTCACACAGAAATCACTGCTGAAAATCAGAAGACCAAATTACTTTCCCATGTAGTGGTAATAAGTGTATTTCATGATGGGCAGAAAAGCCTGTTAGGACATCTCTGGTCCTGGGAATTGGCAGGCTAAGGAATTAGCAGAGACATAAAATGAAGGTGCTGGGATAGGATAAGAAACTCAAGTTACTTTTACCAATACACAATGTGATGGCTCAGCAGCCACTTTCCTGGAGCCTTTTTTTAACTGGAATTGATTCTCTATGGGTTAAAGCTGCTTTCACTGCTCCAGTTTTATCAATTGGCTTTGAGGGTGAGTATTTTTTTCAGAATGAGACATTTGCGTTTAGATGGTCCAGGGTCAGTGCAGCTACTTCAATCCTGATGTCCAATACAGCAGGCTGGGGCTGTGCAGGATGACAGGGATGTACCAGAGACCACTCTGTGTCCTACGCTACCCCTTCTCCTTACACTGAAGAAGTTAGTTGGGATTCCTTTTCTAACTTGGGACACAAGTGATTGATCAAGTGAGCACCAAGCCCTGGTCCAAGAAGGCTGTATAGGCTGGCATTGCCTCTCACCTGCACTGAGCATAGGCCAGGGAGACTACAGTGTTGCAGGGACAGCATTTAACTTGTAGTTTTATTGTACAGCACAGAAGGATTATTAGTTGATTTGTTTTAGTGTCCTAAGAGTCTCTCAGCCCAGGTGATGAGAGTTTTTATGGGCAGAACCCAAACAGATCCCTTCATCCCCAGGGGGTTTACCATGCCAGGCTCCAGTCTTGCCAGTAAACCTAATAGAGAGCCAACCCAACAAAGTCAATGGGGCAACTTACGTATTCACAGCTATGGATGAGAGCATGTGTTTGCAGGATCTGGGTCTTCTTTTTTCGCCCTTTCTTTCAACCTGCTGGACTACTGGAAGTCCTTATGTGTGTGGCCAGCTGCTTTTCCTTACACAGTTTAGATGAGACCCCTGAGATAAGCCTGAGTATGGGAGCACAGTAACTTCAAGTCAGCTCTGTGCAAATGCAGGGACTGTTTAGCTTTCCATGAAGTACTGGGATTTCTGTGCTTTGCCCAAGCATTGCTGATCACCTTCTTAGGAAACAGTGCTCTCCTTTAATTTCTGGCCTTTACCAGGGAAACCATTGATCTAACTGGCAGCTCAAATTTATCAGATACTGATCAGATGCACGTTTCCTAAAGACAAAGGTCTTTTGATCAATTGCATTGGGAATTTTACCTGGAATTCAATACACATACAGTCTCTGAAGGCAAAGATTTTCACTGGGTTTTATTCTAAAGTATAAACACCCTTTGACTATAATTGTTTTACTGATTTGCAGTCATGTCTTTTCCATATGTGGACAAGATTTCTAACTAAGGGTAGGTTATCAAGATCAGATTCTAGCAATGATTATGCTGTTGGTTACTTTCCTGCTTACAGCATGTAGCCTTTTTTCTCTTCCCTCCTCAAAGGGATCTAGTTCTAATAGAGACCCTTTTGTACCGAAACAGTAATTATTCTATTGTCTGCAGTTCACTTATTAATGTTGTTAATTCTCTTCAGGCATATTTTTCTCTTTTTGGTTGGTGCCTTAAGACTTCATTCGGTAATTTGCTTGCTGTTTCCTCCAACCTTTTTGCAAACTAGAATATTAATCTCTGAGTTGAAGAATATAAATCCAACTTCCAGAAAGTAAAAAATGAGCGTTTTTATAGTTTATTTGACATTAAGAGCTAATAAACTCAAAAGACTGGAGAATGCTTTTCATTTCTTAAAATTAGGCTTTAAATTTTCTTCATTGAGTTAGAAGTATTACAGAGATTTACTTGATTTTCTGGAGCTCTTCACACCATATGCTATAAAATGCAGCAAATCTAAGTTACATACCCAGCACAAAGAAGTGGGGGTCATCATACCTACAGAATGGATGGTCACATCTTAGGAAACAGCAGCATGGAAGAAGATATGAGGGTCCTAAGAAACAGGCAACGTAGCAGGAGCTCCCAGAGAAGACCGAGAATTGTCTTGGTATCACTGCAAAGTACCTTCACAGAGGAGGAACACAAATCCAAAAGGCTTTAACGTAGCTGAGAAGGCAGGACAAGGAATGAGGCTGATGGAACAAGGGAAGCCAAAGACAGGCAATTCCAAAACCAGGCATGTTTGTAATGTTGCAGCAAACTAACTGTTTGAACAAGGAGCTAAGGGGCATGGCTGATTATTCATGTCTTCATGTCTTCAATCTTGTGTAGAAAGTAAGGTTCAGTCAAACACCAGTAATTTTGTGCAGTACAGCCTTATTGGGAAACAGTTCATGTCCTCTGACATACCAGGGCTAGCCTACAAAACACTTCTGGTGTTAAACTTTATGCTACTACAAAAGAAGTGCTGCTTCAACAGAAGTGAGTCTCATAGAGTTTGAGGTCTCTTTCATAATGTCCTACTGGCTCAAGCAGCAATGACAGGCAAGTTTTTTTCTTCTTTCTTTCTTTATTTCTGAAATAGTGGGTAAGTCACAAGTTTCAAGTCATGTCTGGGAGACAGACTTGATGTTTAAATCCAGTGCATTTTGAGATCCTTGGAAAAAAGGCCAAAGTATTAAAAATTTCATATTTGCTGTGGTATAAATCTATGTGTATTTCCAGCTGTGATGGAGCAGAAGAAAGACTGGAATATTTGCTTCCTGAAGTCTTCTGAATACCATCAGGCTAGCACTCGTGGGGAAGAGGTACCCATAACCTATCTGTACATCAGGCAATTATTTTCACCATAAGAATAATCATAGGAGTGGGGTAAGCCATCACTGAAGCTTATCTCCTTGCCACTCTATTCCTAGGGAATACAGTTGTTTTACAAGGTTCTTTTTTAAAAAGTTTATGCAGCATTAGTTACCTGCTGTAACTGCCATGCGAGACCATTGTTTCTCAGAGAACAGTGACTACGAGATCTCTCGTCTGAGAATTGCCACGACAGAGACTTGAGGTGCTCTGGAAGTGTAACCCATGCCAGATTTGCTGCTAAATTATTCTTGGCTGCTTACTCTGGTCTCACACACCGGTCTCATTTGAGTCCTAGCTAACAGAAGAGCCAAGAGCTGTGCAGTTGTTTTCTATTTCACTTTGATGATTTGGTATTGAGAGGGAATATTCCCCAAGGAGAGGTGAAATCATGACTACAGTTCATGGGTGGACATTTATTGCTTTTGGTTTATTGCAGGTAGGAGTTCCCGCCTACACTACAATCAAGCATGCAGAAGCTGCGGCATAGTCGGATACTGCTTATAGAAAATGCTATTGCTTTCAAGTTCCTGTAAAAAGGCTTCTCTGATAAGAGATAGCCTAAAGAAGAGCATTCCTGTGCTGTTATATGAAAAGAAGCTTGTTCTGGAGCCATCCTTGACAGGTTGCAAGTTGTGATATTTTCTATCTTTTTTTTTAAACCAGAATTATCTGCACACAGTGAATGACTTTGCTAGTGAGCCAGGTGATTTTCCTGGGCTTCACAAGCACAAGTTAGATGTCCCGCAGAACATTTTTTTCTCCTTGTTTTTTTTTTTTTTTTTCTGTGCACATAGGTTTTAAACCAATTCAGGAAATTTAAAAGCAGCATAAAATTTCTCATTGCCCTTACAAATGTGGCTTAAAACTTTGTGGACATGTTAATAGTCAATTAAGTTTAAAAGTTTCTTTAATCATCACCTTGAGGCTGGGGATATCAATGGTGAATTGGGCTGGTACTGGCTTTGTGAAGAGGAGTTTTCTCTGATACAATAATCTATGAATATCAGAAAAAAAAAAAGTTAGGCCTAGCAGATATGGATTCCATGGTAGTTAACAATAGTTTGAAAACCTATTGCAGAGAAAAATGTCAGGCCCTTCTTGTTTGTTTAATTAGTTTAATTTCATTTGCTTCATAAGGTTTAGTCCTTATAATTTTAATGCGGATAAGTATGGCACCAGTTTAGGTGCTCGAGTGAAGTGTTTCTTAATGGCTCAGCTTTATCTCAGCAGATATATGGAGGTGTTTGCCACTTGCTGAGCAAACTGCTGGTGTATTTGCGTGTGTATGCAACTTCTGCTCAGCACAATGAGAGTCGTGTACTGAGCATGAAGCAAAGGACAGCTGGTGAGAAACATTTGGCTGAGGCCAGTTCAACATGCAAAAAGTTCCTGGTAAGGCTTTAAATGCATATTGCAAGTTAGGTGCAGAATTTGGATTTTATGACTAGGTCCCTATTTTTGTTTTATTAGGCTAGGGAAGACTAGAAAGCTGTTATTCATTTTTGGACCTATTTTATAACATTTCAAAATATTCAAATGAATCACCTTTGAAACCTCCAAGACTCACATTCTCAGTGTTTTGCTTCATCTTTATTTTTCTAGTCACATGGAACTCTTGGTCCAAGGTTCCCAAGGGCACTATAGACGTATAAACATTTTTAAAGCAGGTATGAAAATTGCAGCTATAAAACAAGTTGAGAATTGGAATGCTCTGGATGCTAGTTGTAGCTCTGATGGATCAGTAGAAGGACTGGAGAGGTTACTTCTATTAATACTTTGGTACTTCAAAAACCCTAATTTCCCTGCCTGTAAAACGAGCATTTACCTACCTCTCAGGCTGCTATGCAAATCAAACTCAGGCCTTTGGGAAGTTAACAGGGACATTTTCAAAGTGTTATAGTCTACAGGCAGCATCCTTTTCTTTTCCCCTCTCTCCACAAAACAGAAACCTCTCCAGCACCACCAATACACCATTTACCCAATAGGAATCCAGTGGTTACAACCCCAAAAAGGTTTGAACAATTCAGTGCCATTTGCTGTGTGAACATAAACTGTGACTGGGGAAGGTCCAATCCATAAACAGCCTCGACTGTACCCCCTCTTGCCCTTTCAAAAACGCCACATTTGGTTAAATTTGCTGCACTTCATGATGAGGAACGAAAGCAGCCATGCAGCACGAGATGAGCCTCGATGGTCAGTGGTATTTTATTAGCTTCTGTTCGCCAAATATCGTTTTCAGCAAGTTGCCCTCTTCTACTATATGGAGTTACCTGTAGATACGGTACATATATACAACATGCATGTGAGTGTATTAGCAGTTGAAGCCATATTACTAGTCTCTTTATTAATTTGATTTGTAGTTTGCCCATGACAAATATGTTTTTCTCCCTCCAGAGCAGACTGCTTGCAGTCTGTACAGCCAGAGATGTTGTTAACAAAAACTAAGCCACCACCCACCAAAGAGCAATATGACAAACACGCCGGGACATGGTCTCAGTGAATTACAGAACAGTGAATTTATTTCTCACTTGTTCACTGGAATTACGTAGGTTTTGTTGCACAATCAATACTGACAGAAATGTTACTGAGGTTTGAAGCTTTTTCTTTTTAAAAGAGGCTGTTCTTTCCTTTAGGAAGAAAATACCTAGCCCAGAGCATGTTGCTGGCTGTGCAAAGAGGGCTTGGGGATGAGCGGTCCCTCAGGCCACCTCACTGCTGGGCTTGGTGGCAGCCCAGCCCGGCTTTTCTATACGTCATTTTTCTATCCTGTCCAAGCTGCTGGGACACTTAAAATAGCAAATATTAGCTTCTGAGAGGAAGAAAACATTAAGGAGAATGCTATTTCCACAGTTAACAAACATGAGACTCGTTACGTGATCCACCTCCCTCTCTCCTCCGCATCCACATCCACACACACGCAGAAAGACAGGGAGAAAACTGGGGAAAAAAACAAAGCACCATTAAGACCACCAAAACCATCTGTACTCAGTCTTGTTACACATGTGCATGCCAACCGTTTGTATACAATAACAGATTTGGAGGAAGGATTTTAGGAAATGTGCAGCCCCTGGCAGCAAGTGCCTGAAAAACATTTGTTATGTCTAGATTTCATTTAGTGCATGTTTTTGGGTTCATGAATGTATCTAGCCAAGACCACTACCCTCTTGGCATGCTCTCTTAGTAGCCAGCACAGAAACAAGATACAGATCATGACTGAGGCTGCACATTGTTTTTTAATAAGATACAAGACCCTTTTCAGATCGGAAGTTGATCTCTAGGGGATAGTTGTGACATCTGGCTTTAGCTCTTCTCTCCTTTTTAATTTTCAGGAAGCATGGAAGGAAGGTCTGCAGGACGAGGCTGGCCTTGTCTTCATGCTGTGGAGCATCCTCATCTATAAAGGTAGCTAAATTTGCACTTCATGGCTTTGTAATTTAAAACAAATAACTCGTTTTGTTAACTGACCGTTGAATTTTGGGTTTACACTTTCTCAAAAATAATTTTGGAAGTGAATAAGGGAAGAGAATAAGGGGGTGAGGGAGATAAAAATCAAACCATACTGATTTCACATAGGTATTTATTGACAGTCCTGGAGCCAAAAAGTAAAGTTAAAACCCACTACTTTTCAGTATAAAAAAAATATCTAAGTGAATCATAGAACTCACAGAAAGCTGAAAGTATTAAGGGCTTCATGTAGGAAATCCTCTACAAAATTTTGTCTGTTATGAGCAGCTCTCAAAATTACTCTAAGTAGCTAGAAGGCCTTTAAAACTTATGCTTCTATATGAACATATGATCTCTGCTGCTTATATGAAATGCACAGGAATAAGACAACCTCATTACTGAACTAGGATCATTTATTAGCTGCAAAGTGAAATAATTAAAGTTAACTTTGGACATTGTTGTAAATAAAACAGATGTACCTTTGCACTGAAAATCAGCAATATTTTCAATCATTAAAGTAGATTTCAGGCAAAGTGTTTTGAATTATTTGTGCCCATTCAGAGGAGAGCTTAAATTATTGAATCACAATTTTTCAATATCCAGCTTGTATATGACAATGGTTATATATGACAAAACCAATTCGAGGTGCTGGAAGCATAAGCATTGCCTATTTGCAGCACCTCAGCATTTAGTGCTTTCCCTCTGATTGTGCTTCATTGCTGCATAGCAGATTCCATGCAGCCAGGAATGAGCATTTTGCTGGATAAGCAGGAGGTGGGCCTTTAACTAGTCACTTTTGCAGAAGAACAATAATATCAAGAAAAGATGCAAAATCTCTGTCGAAGTTTGTTTCCACTGAGTTTCAATCAAAACAGCATTTGTTCTTCAGCACAGTTACTTTGGTGAGTTTGAATGGCAGTAACTCTGCAAAAATAGAAGTTTCATAATAGCATATACAGGCCATAAATTCAGGCAAGCCAGTGTTATCTTTCCATACATGCACTAAAGCTATGGGTAGGATTTTAAAAAGTACATTGTTCACTTAGGGGAAAAAAAAAAAAGCCATTGATTTCCAATGGGATTTACACCTGTAGGTCATTTAGAGAGAGATTTTCAAGATGTATTTAAGTAAGTAAGCATCTAACGGAATGAGAGAAATGAGGAGGTTATATTCTCAAGGGCTCTTTGGCATTTGCAGTGGCCAGCATCTAGCTGCTCTGTCATCTAGTCCAACCCTTGTCCAGGCTCAGGGCTACCCCAATGTGACCGACATTGATTTGGGGCACTCGTGTAAGGTAGCCCCAGAGACTGAAGAGTAAGGGGCAAGGTAAGCAGAGGAAAAAAAGCGCCTATCTGAAACACTCATGAGGTGCCCACCCATCCTCCTTGCTATTCATAGTGCAATCATCTTTTCATATAGAAATCAAGGACAATGGCATGAAAGGCAAAATATTTTCTTTTTTAAATTACTTTTTTAGGGAAACATGACTTTCTTCGAATATTTTCAAGTGTACATTCCTACCGTCTTCAAATACAAGTCAGTTATGTCTGTTTTGTAAAATGGTACTTAATGTCAGTTGAAACATACATTAAACCCACCTATAAAACTTACATAGAGTTAAAATTTATTTGTATTTGAGCTTCAAATTAAGGTTTAGCAGGCTTCTCTTATCTGTCCAACAATGTTTATGGAAGAAAAATACTCTTCCCAGTGCTGCATTTGAGGCTGGGCATAAATTCCACAATGCTTAAAAATATGACAGAACTAAGATTTGAAAACAGAACACGTGCCTGTGTCCTAACACAAGGCTCCTAATGTATCCACTTGTATCTCTTACTAAACCTCTAGCTTGCAAAACCCTCAGACATATGAATATATTCATATCTGACTTTTCTTCAGTTTAATCACATCAATGAGACTTAACATTTCAAAAAAATCAACATCTTATCCAGGGAAAAAGACTGAATTGCAAGAAAATATCTTTGTTTGCTGAAAACAAAAGGATGAAAACTTTTTCAGACTTAACACGAGCAATTTCCCTGTTTTGCCTCCTTTGCCATGTTATGATTACGGAATATGAAGTTTTTTGTTGCATTTTAACGTTGGCAAAATTAGGTACCTCATGGAAATCTGATACTCTGGTCAAATCAAAAATTTGACACAACTTTCTAGATAAGTGATTCCTCTTTACAGTTGTTTGCTGCATCATGCAGTATACAATGAGCAGTCCCATACCAGGATTATGCAACCTTTTTCAGCTTGTATGTCTCTAAATATTTTCAGTGGAGGAATATTACCAAAACCAAAAAAGTATATAGTACAGTAAACATAATGGTAATTACTTTCCTCATTTATGTTTTTGGGATAGCCACGTTGTTCTGGCTTCAGAAATAGTCTGTTTTTCATTCTTCTTGAGGTTAGCCACACGGTTCCCAACTTTCCTTCACCAGCCTCCTCAGCTGCACAGAGCAATTTCTCCCCCACCCAGGGTTATCCCCCCAGGGGGATCCAATTCTCAAGTTTAGGCTCAAGTCTGGATGGAGAATTCCAGAAAGCTTAATTTATGTCTTTGCTTATAAACCTGGCGTAGGTCCCAGTTTGTAGCAGTGATAAAAGGTTTAGTCTACACCTACTACTTACTGAGCCACTGGAAAAAACCCAACATGTAAATGATTGTATTTAAAGTATTATTATTTACTACTTAATTATTTCCAGAAGTTTTCTTCCTTTCATCTTATTTTGTAGTCTGGGTTACAAGTGTAAAAAAAGAAGTATGTATAACATTTCAGTAGGGAAGTCTTGAAAGCGTAGCCACATCCATGATTTTTATTTCAGGTGGGCAATTCAGCGCAGCTTTAGGGAGAAAACAAAAGCCAACACTGTTTGGACACCAATAACATTCAAGGTTGGGGTCTTCAAAACAGAGCATCAGCCTTGTCAGCTTACCAAATCCAGGATCTGGAGTTGCACAGCTGTATCTTTTAAATGAAATTGTTCGTATTAATTACCATTAAATATCATAATAGAAAAACAGGGCAGAAAGGGACTACCTAGTCCCTCCCACTGTTTCAAGGCAGGATTAACTATACCTGCGAGCTTTTACTCATGTCAACCCCCAATCTTTGTTGCACCAATTTAAAGCCATTGCTCCTATCCACCGTATTTGAAGAGATAGCCCCTTCCTCTCTGAAACCTTCTCTATGTACTTGAAAGCTGTGATCATTCCTTTTCTCCCACTCCCAGATTTTTCTTTCTTAATCTAGATAACCTACAAATAAAAGATTTTTTTTAAAGTTATGTTCTTTACTAAGGAGAACATGTTATTCTCCTCTGGATGCTCTCCAAGTGTGCCACATTGCTGTTAAAGTATAATATCCAAAACCAGCCACAGTGCTCCAGCTGAGGCTTGATCAATGATGGGTGGAAAAAGGATCTTTCCATGTGTCTTGCAATCTATATTTCTGTCTGTATTTCCCACTCTTATGAGATTCAGGGGGAGTGTTGGCAACAGCACAGTTATGATTTATGTTTAGTATACTCCCAAGACCTTTTTCTGAAAAAATGCTACCTAACCATTTATTTTTCACCCTCTGTTGGGGAGGAATAATCAACTAACAAATGTATTGCATCTTATTTATCTCTATTGAGTCTCATCCAGTATTTTTAGTCCATTTTTCCAGGTCTTTTAAATTCTAAATAACCCTTGTGTGCACTTGCAGTCCCTCCCACCTTGAGTCATCTTCAAGTTTAACTCCCACTTCCATTGCCTAAGTCAGAGACCAAACAGATCAGCGTTAAAACAGCAAAGATGTCTCTGATGCTTCACTCCAGCTAAAAGGCCTGTTTCAATGTCAGAGAAAGTAGGGTGGCCTGACACCTCCATGAAGAACCAGCAGAGGCTGTTACTTATTTCTTTGCAATTCCTTTATGTGTGCTCTTTGTAGGAACTGGCATCAAGCTGGGCAATCTACAGCTACCACAATCCTCTGCTTCTCCCATTTTTTTTCCTGAGAGAGATATCCCATTTGCCCCTTTTCAAGAACTTTACCCGTCTTCAGAAATATTCATGGTGTTCTAACACAACTTTAGTCAGTTTTTAAGTATTCCAGGCCCAGCTGATTTCAAAATATCTAACTTAGGTTCAAAGCACTTAGCTATCCTTACTTTTGGAGGAGATCAGTACTGCAACTAATAACTGCTTTTACAACACATTTTGAAGTTTTGCAAAAGCTGTACACTAGTCATGAAATTTGATGTTTGACTTTTGTAGGCATACATAATATTTCCAAAAGTACATAAAATACTGGTGGGAGTCTATGCTCTCATGTTTTAGATGTATTCAGCAATTTATTAGGGAGTGAAAGGCACAACACAGGATTGTTCAACAGCATTCCTAGTTTTGATCATACCTTCCTTGCAAGAATTAAGCTTCAGAATTAGCAGGACACTATTCTGAAAGCAGAAACCCAGTTGTTTACTGCCAAATCTATAGGCTATTGATGAGAGCAAAGAGATTGGTCACTCCATAGCTTATCCTCCCCCCATATTTATTGATCAGTATCTAACAGCTGTATTATGACTCAGATTTCTTGCTTTTAAATGGCTGATGTCTGCAGCAATTCTATCAATGCCTTTTAGTCCAGTCATGAGAGAAAGGAAACAGGGGATGCTAGCAAGAGTCAAAGATGGCATCAGAACTCAGTCTTAATTTAAGTGTGTAATCTCTAAAAAGCTCCGCTTTACCCATTTATTAGGGTAAAGAGACGAACTTAGAACACATTTCTGACGACCATTGCTACTGCCTTGTTAGGTGACTGCTCCGAATATCTCCCTACAGGTGATCCCATCGCCAGCAACCACAGAGCACTGGTTAAAGTCTGATGAAGTTGCAGCTATAGGATGCTCCAGAACCAGGGAGGGGACAGAGCAGAGACAAGAGTAAAACGTGAGTATTAAGCAGTGCCATCTAGTGTAGTGCAGGCACTCATTCACAGGGAAGGGAGCCGGCCTCCACACGTTGTTCAGCCTTTAACTGGAAGAGAATCACAGGACTAAACCCATATACACCACAGAAGGGTTTTGATGGCAAATACAAGTGAAAGATGCCAGAGTGGTTTTGTGCCTTTTAAGCTCTGCTTGATTTGCACCCTGGATACCAAGATCTGTGTTGTGTCCCCACCCCCCCCACCCCCTTTTTTTTTCCAATCTTTACCTGAACTACAAAAACAGGGAGTGTGCCTACACAAGCCTCTCTACAGATTTGAGCATTCATGCTGCCAGATTAAAAGACCTGTTTGAGCACTGCAATGACAGATGGTAAGAACTTGGTTGGAGGGAGCTACCAAACCAATTTGTGTACAGCACCTGGTACTGCAAGGCTTTAAGGGAAGCTCTAGCAAGATTTGAAGCCCCCGATGGTACAGATGCTTTCACCAGTGAATTAGAAGAACTCCTACAGAAGACATGAACACAATCCCTAGTTTTAGGCATTGCCCATCCTGTACAGAGCTCTGCATTGCATGGTGATAAATTCTCCACCATTAGAGTTTACAGTTGCAACATAGTTCAAGGACAAAAATATAGATAAAATACTCTACAAAATCACATCAATTGCTGTTAAAAGACAACAGACACATACCACAATCAAATCTCTCACATAGGTCAGCAAGGATTGCTGTAGCAAAATAACCTTTGCATCAGCTGAACATTTTCCACTCAGCAAGCGTCTCCTCAGTCCTCTGTTTCCCTTGAGCAGACTAGCAGACTTGCTAGCTGAACCGAACACAGGCAATGCTTTCAGAGACTCTTCCTTAAGGGACTAAATCAATCACAAGCATAACTCAAAGCCAGGTAAAACATGTAAGCCAAATCTTACCACCTAACTCCTTCCAGCTCTCTACCATCACCCAGTAGCAGGCAGATCACCCAGTTTTGCACAACAGAGCCTTATCCCTAACATGACCCAGTCTCTTTAGCTCTAGCAGGCTCCCTCCCTTAAGTAAGCTGCTTGTTAGCCTTATCTCATCAGCTGGGAGACAGCTGATTAGTTACAGGTAGAAGCTAAACCCATCATCTGAAAGCCCCATCTCACACGTGACCTGATGAATTATATTTTTTTAAAATGTGTGGAAAATGACTGTCTTCCTAAGCACATACTTCAAGAATTACAGGTTACTAAGAAACCAGATGAAATTATGTGACCTGTGTTATACAGAACAATGGGTTAGATGAGAAATTGCCTTCTTCCTTCTTAAAAACTATGAATGTATTTTGGTTTGAGCAATACAAGAAATGCTTCAACTTGTGCCTGAGTTGTAAAACCATGTGCCCTACTACATGAGACCATTATTGTCACAAAGAAACTCTGTCTCCTTAAAGGAAGTAATTTCTTTGAAAATGGTTATCTGTAGAAACGGGCAAATTAAAGCTTTCGAAGTTTTCAATTCTCAGTTTGGGCTTCTAAAGTAATCACCTCTGCAGATAAAATGTAACTGTATGTCTGTTGTTATTCACAAAACAAATATTTGGAAGTGTACTGAAAAGTAGAAAAAAGTGGGAGCGTGACACCCGAGGTAGGACAATGGGATGGGAAGGGTGAAGCATGCAATGGCCGGACGCTCCCCATCTGCTGCTTTGCCCCCAGCCCCACTTCTGCCCCTGCAAAGCGGGGAACTGCAGGAGAGATTTCTTCTCGCCCATCTGCTCTTCTGCTCCGCTATTCTGTATCTTTGCAGATTTGCCTGGTCTCCAGAGGGCCTGATCTCTGGGTTGGAAAATGCTGCCTTAACACTTCGCCGGCCTTGGAACGGGGAATGACAGTGTCACCGGCCTTGGGAGAGGGAGCGGCTGTCGCCTACGTGCTCTGCAGCGGGTTTTCCAGCAGGTCGTGGGTGGCAGTGTGCGACCTGCCTCCCTGTCCCCTCGGAGAAGGCGCATCCATGCCTCTCTGCCTTCTTCAGCTGGGAAGCTGCAGGGGAGGAAGCCGCCATGCAGCTCTCCCACGCCAGGCTCAGTACACCCATCTCCAGCTGAGGCTGGCAGCAATTATACAAAACCCCAGAAGAAAGTGGCCTGACTTTATGCCGCCTGCTCATTAAAACCTCCCTCCTTTACAGCAAGATCTTTGAAGAGCGCATGCCAAGGTTTCTGAAAATATGCCATTTATTGAGAAATCTGGACAAGATGTCCCATACTATTCCATCACGGATCCCCTGTCAAAAACCTCATGATGAGGAAACAGGGTCAATCATCCCATTGTGGGCTCTCAGAAGGTGCTGCTAAGAGCAGGTAGCTTTGGCCATCCTGATGCCTCAGGGACCGCCTGGTAGCCATGCCTTTAGATTTGGCCCTGTGTATAGACTCAAGGTGCAAGCTAAACGTGGTGATTTTTACATTTTATCGCTGTGTAATTTCAAAATGCTTTTTCAGAGCCTGTGTAAAGCAGCCAGGCATAGCATCCCCCTGAGAAATTTCACTGTACAATAAGTGGTTTTTGTCCATATTTGCTAGCGGCAATCCAGTTCCCAAAGCAGGTATGATAGTGGGGGTGGAGGTCTCAGAATAGGCAAATCCCTTATACCCAGTACCTCTCACACGGTATCGATCAACCTGAAGTGTAGGTTTGTCTAGCAACAGCGATTCACATTAGAAACTGGAGCAAGCTTTGTGGGGGTGGGGGTGGTGGTGGTGGTGACTGCAAAATTCCCATCTAAAAGGATGGTTTTTAAAGTTAAGTGTGAAGTTATTAAGTGTTAGCAGGGCCAGAGTCCAGCCTGGCAGGGATCTGTCAGTACTGCCCTGCGTCGATGGGTTTTTTCCACTAACTGAAGGGTTCTGAGTGAGTTTATCTTGAACATCCAGACCGCACTCACCGCATTGAGCACCCTCCTCAAAGGGACGGTTGTTCCTTGCTATTAGAAAAATTTCTGACTATCACTAAAAATATTTAGTGATCGCTATCAAAAAAAATTCAGCGGGAGAAATAAAAAATACCAGGTTGTTGTGGATGTCCTGAGCAAAATTACCAGGATGTCATGTCAAAAGCAGGAACTGCCCCAATAGCACTTTGATCTGGGCTCACTCTCTAAACACCTAATTGACCCAATATTGCAAATAGGTGACGTTCTGAGTGCTTTTTTATTCTTCCAAAGTTACTGTTACCTGTTAAATTGCACTGCAGATAGCAGCAATTTTCCCTCCTTCTCCCTCATCCTCCAAAAATCTCTAATGCTTTACAATGCATCACCGCTTATTGCTCATTTTGCCACCCGAACACTCGCATAGAGCTGACTGACTAATCTCTGCTGTTAATGCACATCAATGGTAAGCCAGATCACTCATATCTGAATCATTCGTACCCTGTGCAAGCAGAGTCTCATTCAGGTGTTTAACACGCTAGTCCAAGTGTAGCTCTACATTACAGTCATTTAGTAAATGAGTGATTGTTTTGGTCTTCAGAAAGAAAGGTGGGAGAGGGGAGTATTTTTGTTTTCTGTCACAGTTTTGCTGCCACCTAACTTGAACAGAAAAAAAAAAAGTGATACCCAATGTCTAACTCTTTTCTTCTATTTTTGTTTGGTTAAAATGAAAGTGTTGGGGTTTTTTTAAGTATCTTCATTATATCTTGATAGGAAGTTAAGGAAAGTGGTTATGAGTTGATCTTTCTTCAGAAAGAGATGGTGAATGATTATAGCAAATAGATTAAACTTGATCATGAATAAAATTCATAAAAGGATATCTTCTGTGAAGGAAGTAACTGACATCAATAGTTCAACCTGTGGACTCTTTTAACTATTTTTTTACTGCTATTTCTATCCATTTGAACTTCCAGACCTAATGTGGAGGGAGAAGACGTTATTTTTATAAACAAATTTGTCATCTCATTTTGTTAAAAAAAAAAAAGAGTGAGAAAAATCTAACAATTGTTTTTCTCACCTTTGCTTTAAAGTGCATGTTTTACTGTGTATGATCATTGCTTTTGTTTTATTTCTCAAGTACTCTGTGCTGTATGTAAAACCAGTTCTATTAACAATACTGTTTATGCAGAAAAAGTGGTAGCACTGTGGCCATGACTGTTCAAAGACACAGTTTGCAGGAAAAAGTAACTAACCTCTTTGATTAGAACAACTGTTATATTCATTTCTCCAGCCGTAATAAAAGACGTTCCCTCCCCTATCTTGACTCTTTTATATAGCTATGTATGTTGTAATGGCTTCAGATGAACTATACAGAACTGCCCAGAGCTACACTTTGAAGTAATGATTATTTACAGTTCCCTCTATAGTTGGTCTCCATGACTTACCATCAAAATATCGAAAGGGTTCTCCTTTTCCTTGTGAGCAGTAATTTTCTAGGTCAAGTAACATTTGCATTGAGCACTGCTCAGAGACAGACAGA
Organism: Pelecanus crispus; assembly: GCF_030463565.1. Taxonomy (NCBI): domain Eukaryota; kingdom Metazoa; phylum Chordata; class Aves; order Pelecaniformes; family Pelecanidae; genus Pelecanus; species Pelecanus crispus. The sequence goes on along the minus strand of NC_134644.1, from coordinate 127,546,459 downwards.
CTGCTGGATTTAGACAGTACAGTTTGATGCAGTGGCTGGGAAGATCTTGGACAAGTACCGAAACAAAAAATTTCTCTGCCTATTTTAAAGGAGATTTTTCCTTCTTATTTCATACACCTCAGTGAAAGGTGATCAGAATAGAGAGGGCCTGGTCAGAGAGGTCCAATGGTGTCTTTACATTTAGTTCTGCATAACAAAATCCATGGAGAACTATTCATTGATATTTTTTGATATTTTCAGTGTGGGAAATGCAGCGTCATTTTGGCTTATCCAGTGGAATTGACCGAAATCCAGGTCAAGGTGTCTGCTGGCTTCAGCAGTGGCAGGACCTCATTCTGCAAATTGGGTCTGGGGTGTAATTTACAAAAGAGCCTGGAAAAATCAGGAGCTCACATTCCACTGAGATGGACAAGGAGTGGGGCACCCCTCTTCCCCTTGCACCCCCCTGGCGAACTATAACCCCTGCGCCTTTTGGAAGTGGCTGCTGTCAATTAGACATCAGCTCCTCAAGTAGTGGAGGAATGGTGGGGTGAAATGCGATGCTCTGTGCTGGAGGTACTCAGGCTAGAGGATGATTAGGGGTTCCCCAGCCTTAAAATCTTTGAATCCATATGCCAGACACAATGTCCCACCTGAACAGCAAGCATGTAGTTTATGGTATAGTCCTTCACTGTAAATTTCCCAAGCAAATATAAGTGAAGGGAAAAATGTTTGAACCATGCTTCCTAGTTACAGTAGGAGAATATAGTACATAGGCAGCTATGCCTGAGCTATTTGGTGCAAGTTTATAGATCACAAAGCTGGAAAGACAATTTGCGATCATCTATTTTTTTCCTGTATTACACAGGTTATGGGACTTTCTTGAATTAATGCCTGTAGGAACTAGAGCATTTCTCTGAGAAAATCAATCATTTTCAACTTCAAAATGTCTAGTGATGGAGAATCCATTACAATCCTTGCTAAATTGTTCTAAAAATTAATTACCTTCCATGTTAAAATGTGTCTAGTTTCAAATTTCACTGGTTCTTGTCAGAATTTTTTCCACTTGACTGAAATGCCATATATTATCAAATTTCTACTCTTCTATTCTATTTCTATAGGGAGACAGGAAATTTATAAATTATAACCAACTCTCCCCTTAACCTTGTCTTTGTTAAGCTAAACAGATTGATCTACTTAAGCCACTCATTGAAAGACATCCCTTCCCCTCTTGTAGCCCTTCTCTGAACCCTCTCTGTTGGCCACCAGTCCCCAGTGATGGACCCCAGAAGCGAATGCTACTTCAGTCACCACTGCACCTCTGCCCATACAGAGGCAACACAGCTTTACTCTTGAGAAATCCTGCAGCAGATACGGTGCATTGACCCTTTGACTCACACCCTTGGATTGAAAATTAATGTTTAGCAGGTTATTCACCATTACCCTTGATTTATTTTATTTTTTTTTAGAGAGCCTTTATACATTTGGACAAAACCCCAATACTATAAATGTATATACTGAGCCCTGACATCAGTCTGGAGATCCTAAGCATAGTTATGCTCAGTCTGAAATGGGGCTGATCTGGCAGGAGTTGTGTGCAACAGAGAAATGGATTTCTTTGAAGAAGGGGGGCACGTCAACTGCTTCTCTAGATACGCTGAACCGTGCCTCAGACATGGAGAACAAAACACAGCAACCCCCCCCAACAGACTATTTTTCATGTGTAGTCCAAGATCTGTGACCGTTGCTTTGTTTCTCAGACAGAATTTAAGATATTGGGATTTTTCTACAACACTCCACATAATCTTTTTGGATGCATTTCTTCTCCTGTTCGGGAATGGTACCTACCATGGCCAGGACAGCCAGCAGTACCAGAGAGAGTTACAGACAGAGTGATATCTGGAAAGGTCTTTTACCTTTAGTTATCCTTTAGAATGTATTTCAAGCTCATCCTTTGAAATGGGCCAATGAGGGAACTTTTTGTGTTGTATCTGTGCTTTGGGAAGGTTCTGAGAACAGAAGAGATACAGTTTGCCTTCAACACACCACAATTATTTCCTGCAGTATGTTTGTAAACCTGCTGTCAGTTTTCTAGGGATACTGCATCTACAGATGGATTTATTGTATTTTAATTCATTCTAAGAGGTCTGTAGCAAGTGATGGGCTAAGGGGTCACCTCTTTCATGAATCCGGATGTATAAATAAGAATGGTAGGAAAAAAGCAAGGTGAACAATTGGACCGGCCAGCATGAGCTAATGTATGATGGACAAGTTTTAGTCTAGCCTATGTTCTTTTTCTGTTTCCTCTGATTAATTAGCAAAATGAATGCACAAAATAGAAAGTCACTAACATGCCAACAGGTAGCTTTCTGCCCATGATAAGCACAACAACAGAGTGGGTGGTTACAGAGCAGGGAGTCTTGCAAGTTTGGAGGCAAAGCCCAAAATGGCCTTTTCCTTCCCATCAGAGACTGGGAAGTATCACCGTAGTACTTGATCTTACAGAGAGAGTATGTATCTTTTTTTTTCAAAACAAAACCACGGCAGAAACAGTAGAGTAGCTTCCTAAGCTACCCCGCCTATGGCCATGCATATCTCTGCCTCCCCGGTCTCTGGCAGGACTATGAGTAGTGAAGGAAAGGTGTGGCTTATGAAGTTGAGTGCGTTACACGATGAGTAAAATTCCCCTACTGAGTCATCATTTCTCTAGCATGTAGTATCTGTATAACAAGTTGGCCAGAATTTCAACACTGCATATGGCTTTTTCACACATGAACACATTTTTTTATCACATATTTGTTTGAATGGGCATATCAGTTTCAGAAAACAAAGTACACCTCTGGTTCAAAAAACGGCTGTGGGAAGTACGAGGAGCTCCAGTTTTACTTTCTTTCATAAGAACCATTATGCAAAGTTAAATTGGGAATGTATGAAAATATATAGAGCTTAACACTGCAAAGTTCAGTATGTGTTAAACAGAGTGAGGACTTTGCTAAGGCAGCATTGTTCTCTATAGGCTGGTGGTCATAAATACAAATATTCGTGCAATCCTTCACATTTCAGGCATACTTCTTCACTACGCATTTTTTTCTGTTTCAGAGCCTTGAAGCATTATCCCATGGGCTATTTTATTCAGACGGTCTTTTCTTTTTGGGAAGAGAGAAATCAAAATTATATCGGAGAGCATGCCGATTCAGATGAATCCCTCGGGCTTTAGCAGCAATGGACAAGCCTCAGAGGTACCTTGGAGACTTGTAAGCATCCAAAAGATATGGCACCAGGATCATTTTTGTTAAAGCCACTTTTGCATTGCTTTATGTACTGGAGAGTGGTCATTAAATGGTTGGGGACAGCAGGTGGAGAAATGCCACTCTTAAAAGAAGTCCTTCCTGAAACAGAACAGGCATTTTTGCTGCCTCGTGCTCCATCTCTACCTCTCTTTCCATATCCCAGCTCAGAGTGAGGGGCTGTATCAAAGGGCTGCCTGGGCAGAGTGGTCACGGTGACATCTGACTCCACCTACACTGTTGTAAGACTCTGATTGTGGATTTTGTTCTGGGTAACATGAATATGGGATTAAGGAAACACACAGGCACACTGAGGTCTAAAGAAACCCGCTTCTAACAGCAAATAACCTGCAAGGTCTTGGTATAGTTAAATGCTGTCATTCTGGCAGACCTCCAGAGACAGAGCACAGAGGGGCAGTCCTGGGCTCATACCTCGTTTAATTCCTGAGTGCTGTCATCTTTCACACTTAGTGCCTCCTTGCCGCACTGCTTACGGTAGGGCACAGCTGGTTAGAAATCAGAGAGCCACAACTATTTCCCTGCTGTTGCAAACTGCAGTGGATTTTTGCCTCTTTCTGCAGGTTTCCAGGTTGACCTAAAGGGTTGGGAGAGCCCTAGAGCACGGGGGAAATATGCAATAGGTGTTTTGTAGATCAACCTTGACTAAAGGTTACAAGGTACTTACAGTAGGTGGGACCTGTGAGGAATTCCTCTCCAGGTCTGTATTCCTAGGCTGGGAGATGTGCAGGACACAATGACACCTATCTCCAGCTCCCTATCCTGGGCATTTTCGACATATAATGCCTCAAAATTCTCTACCTAATTGATTTGTGGCAGTGTCCCGCTGCCCTACAGGTGGACAGGGACCATCCTTGGTCAGGGGTCCTTTCCTCACTCGTGAGGGGTGAGGGATAACCCAGTCAGGCAGAGCACACAGAAAGTAGCAGACCAACCAATAAACAAACCAACCCAACCAGCTAGGAGAACCCTCTAGACCAAACCAAAACTGCTTATTGGGTCTGAATCCATTTTACTTGCCGTAAATCAACGGAGATCTGCACCCCACTTCTATTTATAAATCCTCAGTTGTTCTGAGAATTCTTTTTATTTAATCAATTTGGTTGTTTGTGTTAACTTTTTAAAATTAATGATCTTTCCTTTGTTGTTATTGTTCAGAATGGGGTTGTACTGTGTAAAATTTATTCAGTAGTTTAACAGGAACAGAGAGACCAGCGTAGGGAGTGTGCAATAGATAAGCTGCATTTGGGGAGCAGGGAGAAGTCACATGAGGGCAGATGCTATTTATACTGTTCTGCTGCTTAAAGTTGATGCTAACAGCACTGACTTGGTGTTTTGACGGTAACTTTATTCAGGACATTGAAACAGTGCATAAATGTTACCAAGTCAAAAGCTACCAGTAATGACAGTTTCTGAAAGGGCACTTTTTTAATGACCATTCTGGGACCCTACACATATAACCACAAAATGTGCATGGTGTTTTCATTTAAAGAGCATGGCTAGCTTATAGTAAAACTACAGTGGCAAAAATTTGGGAAGTACTTTGAGCAAATTTCACCTGTGAAGCAAGATCAATTAGGTTAAGGAGCTGAAACCCATAAAATAGTGAAGGAAGTAATACCTGCAACAAGCGGTGACACTCGTTTCTTCTCTTTTGGTCTTTATCTCTTTAATGTTGTGAAGTGGCAGGAAGACCTCCATGCTGCTGATGCAAAAATAAAGTTTGGATGGTATTTTATACCAGAGAGGGATTAATGTTGTATTTTGCCAAATATTTCAGAGTGAGCAATTCTCTTCTTCCTTTTTTCTTCCTCCACAGTTTCCTCCTGTTGCAAGGAGGACAGTGCCAGCTGGTTAACCACACTCCGCGCCACTGCTGGCTTTGTCTAGTAGTGCCTGACACAATGGCTGTAGAGCCATCTCTCTGGAAAAATTTCCAATTACCACACCTTCCTCCATGGCAATAAAGTTGAGAATGCTAACAGAGATAGGCTACTAGCATTTTCATCACTGCCTTATTAGTCCTGGCTTGGTTTAGACAACACACTGGCTGACACTCCAGTAGCTGGTTTATATTAGTGTTGCTCTAGCTCAGAAAGGAACATTACCTGTAGAAAGAATAAAAAATCCTACACAAAACCCAAAATTCTTTGTGCGCACCTTCTCCTTTAGGATAAAAGCAAGCAAAGTTGAATGTAAGGCATCATTATAACATTAAAAACCATTTGATGCCTATATACAAACCTTAACACATTTGAAACATTCTTTTTTTTTCCACTGCACGTCACATATTTACTCACTTTTCCTTTATTACTAAGGAAATGAGCACATTTGCATGAAAACAAGAGCTTAGATTCTTAAAAGTTTGTCTATTACTGCTTATATTTTCCTGCTCTGAAGGGATCGGAGCCTTCTGTAGAGGGTACCGTAATTGCTTCCAACCCAACGAGCTGTGATGAATAAGAAGCAGGAACTTTTAAACAAAGACCCTGTTTTCATGCAAATATTCTCAGTAATAAAGCATAGAGTAAAAGAAATATGTGAAGTTATGTTTTGCAGAACTGCTACTTAAAGCAAAGCAGCTTTGTAGAATGAAGCCGAGTCTGAATTTTTCTAACCACAGTAAGGGAAAGTGAGTTTGCGTATTTTCCATAAGAGATTCCAAATGTCTCCAAACAAGATCGTTAAAAGGCAAAGATGGAACATATCCCAATATTATTCTCATCAGCGTCATCAACATCACTCTATGTGAAAAGATCCTAACCAGAATTATGGCACCACTCTCCCATTTCTTTATAAACCCAGGAGCATACAGCCTCTTTCCCCCAAAGATTTAGCAATCTAGTATGTTCTTATAATCCATCTCTGAGTCATTGCCTTGGTCTTCCCCTCTTCATATTCCAAACTCAGAAGTAACTGACCAAAACCTACTGAAAAACACAGAGAATAATATTGCAATTGGAAACAGTAGAGAATTTGTAGAAAACATTTATATTCAACAATAATGAATAGTTTAGGCTTTGCTTCACAATAGCTCACTCAGTAAATAAACCAAAAGCCAGAAGGTATTCCTTTACTTGCTGTTTTCATACATTAATACAACCAAGTATCCACCTCTCCAGTTTCTGATCGTCTAAGCAGCAAACACCTTGGAGTCATCATCAACAACAACTTTCTAGAGCGGTCCTTTGCCAGTAGTATTGGTAGGTGGAACGGTGACTGTTTTCTCCTCATGGAAGCTGTGTCACAGCAGAGCCCCACCTGCCCAAAGGTAATGAGGTGACTGCTTATCCAACCGCTCGGGGGATTTTGTCACGTACCCGCGACCAAAGGAAGACAGCACAGACAAGCCCATGCAGTGCGTGAACACCGGCTTCTGCCTCCACAAGCGTTAGGGCTGGCAGCGTTCATTGTTGCTGCCATCACCGGGCTGTAAAGGACACGACAAGAGACTTCCACTGAAATTCTCTCCAGAAGAGAGGAAAAGTGCTGGCAGGTACGCAGTTTAAAGTAAATAATTTGGAGTTGCGGTTTCTTTATTCCTCAGCGCCTCTTCTCTCAGTTCAGCAAGGATGATTTTCAGTCTGCACAGAAAGCAGACTTTCCATCGTAACTCATGGACAAGGCAAGTTAGAAGTGTCAAAACCATTTTTCTAACTATGACGATGAACAATAAAAACAAGAGAGAGAAAATTCTTACCCTCAGAGACTACCCTTAACCATCCAATAACTCCCTATCAAGCACTGTTGGCACACGTTTTCTAAACACTGCCCTTGGCAGAAGTCAGATGATAGATTTCAGCCAAAAGCCTTCTCTTTTTTTCAGCAAGTTTTAAAAACTTGCAAGTGTCTTCTCAGTTTTTTCTACGGACTCAGTGCTACGTCACCACAACACTGTAATTTCCTCTAGAAACATTGGTCCCTTTAATGAGAGACATCAGGCCCCATTCTGCCTAAGTCTTCACTTTCTATTGCCAGTGGACTTGTTAGGGCTGATAATTCCAAAAATACAATATTTATAACTTATTCATGAATTATTTTAAACCTCTTTCACAGCCCGATGCACATGAGGCAATCTAAATCGCCGAAACTCTGTTTTGCAACTAACACTTCATTACACTGAATGGAAAAGTTCACACATCTGCTGGTGCTGTATTGTTTCGGGCTGGCTGCAGAGCAAGCGATCCAGCAAGGCACAGATTTGCCGTAGGATGGCTGCCTCCAGAGGACAGAAACTTTCCTTTTCTGACAAAGGCAAGTGAGTTCTGCAGAACGCAGAACGCGGAAGAGCCTCAGTCCATGGCATCGAAGGACTGACACAGCCCCTCTCCCCAAGGAGGCTGAGGGAGATTCTTCAAGTTCAGCTGAGTAATAGGGAGTCACTGCAAGTCTTGGCAGAAGGAGGGTCTGTGCAAGCCCTTTTCATCGCAAGGAGATTCCAGTCTGCGTTATTAAACTCTGTTAATTCTGATACCATCAAGCTGGAATGGCGAACCTAACCTCATGCAATTTTCCTTATTTAAATATATAGTTCTAATTTCAGAGTCTCAGATGACTGGGAGATTAAAAATCTGCATTCTAAACTCACCATATAAATTCTGCTGAAATTACTATAGACACACACATATATATATGGACATATATAATGAGTATAGGTTATGCAAGTACATTCTACAATGTTTATTCATATAAAAGTGAAGTCATATACCATAAAATTGACCTTATTTAGATCACCAATTCTTTATGGTAAGCGTCATTTTTGTGTCCTGGCCTGGCATGGTGGGGTTCCAGGATGCTCCCAGGACTTCTGGCCAAGTGATTAATGGAGGCAGTAATAAAATGTCCATACCTTTCACCAATGCAAATCCAAAATTCTAACTGTAAAACAAAGAAATCCAGCTGGGTTAAATATTGTGCTACTTTCTACTCTCCATCCCCACTCCACACCACAGTTGGTTTTCATCTGCTTTTGTTTGTTCTCTCTCCTGTCATTAAACAGTTTGAAAAAATAATGACTATTTCTGGGTTTTTTTAAGGCATGGTCCCAACTCGACTGAATTCAGGAATTTGTCTCTGCTGAGAAGGCATACGGCTCTTTACATGATCCAAAGTGGTACTCCGGGATACGGTATTATTTTCTGATAAGCACTCCGGCTTATTTCAAGGATTTCACTCGTCCATGCTCTAACTGTCTGGATCCCCGCCCCTGGCTATGTCACGTCTTCCTTGCCCCCCCCTCCCCCTTGCTTTGTGAGCTTACTTTGGATTCAGACATAGCACAGTATCAGTGTGATACGGAAGTTACCGAGAGACCCTCAGCAGGAGGCTGGTTTGAGAACAATTATCTGACAGAATCGTTTAGCAGTGCAGCCCAATCTATGTTATGACCCTTTTTCTAAATGTAGATATAATGGCACATTAAAGTAATGTTACATCTCATAAAGCCTGCTGGGTGAGGGTTCAGCGAGGTTCCCCTCGTTTCCCTTCTGCACAGCAGGTCCTTTGTTACTGCCTCTCCTCCGGATCCTGTGATGGACGGGAGTCCCGCACTCCTCGAACACTAAAACAGGGCTGCCAAGATAATTTACGGGCCCCGTGGCCAACAAAAAGTCTCAGGCCTCCTTGGGTTATCTCTAAGTCCTACTTTTCTCCGCCCGTTGTGCCAGATTTTACAGATGCCAGGAAAGGTTTTGGAGACACAAACATCCTTCAGCGCGCTGCTTTTAAACGACGGGTCTTCTCCCGGCTTCGCCCGTGTCTGCGGCAGCGTTTCTAGACAGAAAGCTCAAAAGCAGAGAGTAAACCCAGCGCCGGGAGAAGGGAGAGGAGCAGAGCAGCAACGGCGCGCGCCAGTGGGGTCAAGCGGGGCGATGGAGGCCGGGTTGAGGAGCCCACGCGCAGGGCTGGCAGCGTGGTCCGGCTGGGGCACGCGAGGAAGGGCTTCTCCCGCTTCCCTCCGCACCTTCCCTTCTCGCACGAGAAATCCAGGCTCGGCGTACCCAGTTTCGCCGGCACCGCAGCCCGCGGCGGCCTTTTCCTGCGAGGTGCAAGGTGGTGGAAGCGGAGGGTGCTCGCCACTGCCCAAACCCGGGCAGGAAAAATCCACCGCTGCCTTTGCACCGGCTCCTTGCAAGGCCCTGGCGTGACGGGAAAGCCAGGCACCGGCAAGATTTCCGCAGAGGACACCGAGTTCCCAGCCTGGGAACCCCGCGGTCCCCTTCGCCGCAGGGCAGCTGAAGAGAAAAGGGGCACGAGCCTGGGCTGCGGCCCATTTTCGGCCTCCCCTGCCGCCCAACAGCCGCACGGCAAACGCGGAACCGTGAGGGGCCCGCCCGCGGCGAGGGAGCACGGCGCGGTGCCCGCAGCCGCCCGGGGTGCGATGCCGCCGCTCCGCCCACCCGAGACCCCCCCCCCCCCGCCCCGCAACGCGCGGCTGCGCCCCCCCCGGAGCCGGGGTTGCGCGGAGGGGGGGGGGGGGGGTCCCGCAGCCGACGGGAGATGCGGGGAGCGCTGGAAGCCGGGGGGGGGGGGGGGGTGTGCCCGGGGGAGCGGGAGGCAGCCGCCGCGGAGGGGCTTCGCTCCCCGTTTCCACGGGAAAGCCCGTCCCGCCGGCGGCCACGTGTCCCCGCCGGGGCCCCACGCAGGGACCCCACGCAGGGAGCCCCGCCGGGCCCGGCGCGGCGCCAAGTGCGCGGTGCCACGGCTGCTCCCCCGCCCGCCGGGGGCGCGGAGGCCGCCCGCCCCCCGCCGCGGCCCTGCGCGCGCGCCTTGCTCCAATAAGCAGTAATTAGGTCCGAAGCTAACGAGGTGTCAGCTGATCCGCTCGCTCCGTCTGCGCGCGCGGGGGGGGGGGTGGGGGGGTGCCGCGCCCGGAGACATCGCCATGGAAACGCTGTCCTCCCCCCAACACACCCCCCCCCCACCCCCTCCCGGGGCCGGGCCCGAGCCCCCGCCGCGGCCGCGGAGGCGGGGGCGCCGCGCGCGCGCGCCATCCCGACATGGGACAGCGCTGCCCGTCACCGCGCCGCGCCGCCGTCGCCACAGAAACTTTTGTCCCGGCGGCCAATCAGGGCGCGGGGGGAGCGCGGAGCGGCGCTGGGCCCGGCCCGGTGCGACGCCGCCGCCGCCGCCGCCGCCGCCATCCCGCCGCGGAGCGCAGCGCAGGGGAGCGGAGCGGAGCGGAGCGGAGGAGCGGCAGGGCGGTGCGCGGCAGCGGCCGGGCCCCGGTCGGACGCGCCGTGCCCCCGCCGGCGAGGTGCCGGCTGCGGGCGGGGGTTGCGGAGCCGGGCGCTGGATGGCGGAGGCGCGGGCGGGCGCGGCCGCGGAGAGGCGACGAGAGGGAGCGGCGCCGCGCCGCCGCCTTCCCCCCGCGGAGGGGGTGTCCTGCCTGCCGCGGCGGGGGAGACCGGGGAGAGCGCGGAAATCTCCGGCGTGAACTGAAACTGTGGCAAAGGGAGGCGGGGGGGAAAAAAAAAAAAAATCAAGATCGCTTTTTTTATTTTTTTTCTTCTTCTTCTTCCACCTTTAAAAAAAAAAGGGGGTTTTGCTCAGCATCCGCACGCAAACTTACTTGAATGCCTTGTAGCCAGTTTAGCCCAGAGACCAAAGGATACCCCGCACCCGAGGAGCCCTACATGTGTGAGCACCATCATTACACGGGCAGAGCAACCGAGAGCCGCCTCCTTGCCTTTACCAGCGTCCTCCTGGGACTGATCTCTCCTCTGGTCCGATACCCGAGCCTGTCTCGTATCTATCTGCTTTGGTGGTTGGTGGTTTTTTTGTGGTGGCTTTTTTTTTTTTTTTTTTTTTCCTTCCCCTCCATCTGCTGGGATTGCTAAGTAAATAAATAGAGGAAAATTCCTAAAAAGGCATCTGAAAATTCAGTGGGACTGAATATGAGGAAGTGAAATGCTCACAGACCATTATTATAATTTTTTTTTTTAATTAAAAAATATATACTTAAAACGCGGATCGGATGTATTAGGCTTAGAAAATAGCAGGTAAGAACTTTCTTTCTTTCCAGTACCTTCATGCCCGGAGCGGGGATATCTAAAGCAAAGCCGCCCAGCCGTGGAATAAAGGGGGAGCAAAGAGACCAGTTTGCCCTTCAGTGCTTCCTCCATCCTGCGCGGCGAGGCTGCCGTGGGGAGAGGCACAGCCCGCCCGGACACAGACAGAAAGCCTTTCCAGAAGGCAGCCGAGAGCTGCCGGGGCGGAGGAGGGAGGGTGGGCTTTTTTTTTTTTTTTTCCGCTTCTTGCCTTCCCCCCCCCCCCCCCCCTTCACCTGCGCTATCCAGAGTGAATCCGGGTGCAGCTGATGTATGGAAAAGAAGAAGGATCCGCGTCAAGATTTTTTTTTTTTTTTTCGCTAAGCCGAGGGATGGGATTTTAATTATTTATCCACCCGAACCCTCTCCGGGGAAGACGCTACTGGAGCCAGTGGGATAGTCCTGCCTTGCACAATTATTAAAGAGACTGATCACGTACAGTGGAAGGATAAGAGGAGCCTCCACCAGACCCGTTTTGCCTCCTGTGAAAAAAAAAAAAAAAATGAAGGAGAACACTGCCACACTATTGAATTGATTGCTGCCCCCCCTCACCCATCCCCCCCCCCGGCCCCCCCACCCCCCCGAAGCACCACCACCACAACAACAACAACAAAAAAAAAATCCGCCGGGATCTGCCTGCACCGGGACCTCCTTCGCTCCGGCTCGGAGGTGGATGCATTTTTCATGAGCGCTGGGTGAACAGGTGCAAAGTGCGGCGGGGCGGCCCGGCCCCGCACCCCGGCCCGCTTCGGGGCGGCGTGTGCGTGTGTCTGTCCGTGTGCGGGTGTCCGTCCGTGTGCGGGTGCCTGCCTGTGAGTGCGTGTGTGTGCGCCCCGGCGTGTGCATGTGTGCGTGTGTGTACTAGGAGATTATGGAGAGCAGCGACCGGGACATGTACCGCCAGTTTCAAGACTGGTGTCTCAGGACTTACGGGGACTCAGGAAAAACCAAGACGGTGACCCGTAAAAAATACGACCGGATCGTCCAGCTCCTGAACGGCTCCGAGTCGAGCTCCACGGATAATGCCAAATTCAAATTCTGGGTCAAATCTAAAGGCTTCCAGCTCGGCAACTCGGACGAGGTCAGTGGTGGTGCTGGAGGAGGGAAGCAAGTGCTGTACGTGCCAGTCAAAACCACGGTTAGTAGAGAATTGTCTTCCTTGTTCTATGTCGGCCGCTGCAGCCCGCTCCGGGAGCGAGAGGCACAGGGGGAGCCGCAGCCACACTTGGCTCCTTCCTCCCTCTTCCCCCAAGTCATCATCACCATGTTGCGTTTGCCTGTCACATTATACACCGCCGAGGTCTTTGTGGGTCCTTTTATTTAAAGCGATCGTGCGCACAACACACCCTTACCGGCTCGGTCTCGTTCTCCTCCTCGTCGTCGTTGTGTGCCCCCCCCCCCCACTCCCCCCGCCGTGTCCTTCCCCCCCCCCCCCCCCAGCCCCCGGGCCTCCGCGGCGGGTTTGGGGTGAGCTATTGTCCCGCCGCCGCCGCTCCGGCCATTGTGGCGGGCCCCGCCGCCCCGGGCAGCGGCCCCCCCGGCCGCCCCCCCCGGCGGGGCTGAGCGGTAGCGGACGGGGGTAGCCGGGCCTGGCACAAAGCCAAGCCTGCAGCCGGTCGCTGATTTTTGGGGGGGTGGGGGGGGGGGGGTGTCTCTGTGTGCGTGCGTGTGTTTTCCCCGGGATATCAGTTGCGGGGTTTGGTTTGGTTTTGGGTTTTTTGGGGTTGTTGGTTTTTTTTTTTTTTTTTTTTTAATTGTCATCCCCGCAGCCCTGGAGCCGCCGAGCGGCACGAACGCGCCTGGCTGGCTGCGGAGCGCCGGCTGCGCTCGTAAGGGCGGCGGGCAGGGAGGATGCTCCACAAAGGGGGAGAGGGTTCCGCATGACCGCAGGCGGGGTGTATTTTGTTCCTCTTTCTGGGCTTGCAGGAGCCTCGCGGCCGTAAGGGCTTAAAAACTCAATTTGGTGCGCTAGGGTAGCGTGGCATCCCCCGGCAGGCGCTGGAGCTGCAGAGCTCGGCGCAGCTCTGACAGCGGGAGAGCTATTATGCTTGGTGGTGGCAGAAGCGACAGATTTTCCTATTTGAGAAGATGGGGACTGTTGGCTGCAAGTAGGTTTTTGCCTATTGAACTCTCTTAATGTATCATTATTCTTACTTCTTATGCTCTGGGTCACGCAAGCTAAGCTTCTTTTGTCTGTGCGTGGGGCGGGCGGGGAGGGGGAGCCGAGAAAGGAAACCCGGCAATTAAAAATATTCCTGCCTGGGCATTTGGCTTGGATGAGCAATAGTCTCTCTCTGGTTTTTTTTTTTTTGGTTGGTTTTTTTTTTCCCCCCCTTCCTTTTTCTTTTTTTTTTTTTTTTTTTTTTTTGGAGCGGCAGCTTATTCTGACCCAACGGGAAGGTTGCTGGGTGGCGCAGCAAAGGGGGCTTCTTGGAAAGTATTCTGGGTTGGGTTGTGACGTAGGCTGCCGGGGAAATCTGCCTCTCTCTGCCTCGCTGAAGTCATAAACCAGGGCATTCCCGGGGGCCGGCTTATATTTGCCCCCTTGTCATCACCGCCGTCATGGCTGCGAGGAGGCAGAGGTGGGAAATTAATTTTAAGGAGTTTACAAATATGAAGACGGAAAGTGAAAGAGAAGCTCTGGACAGAGTTTGTTCCCTCTCTATGGTTTTTATTCACCAAAGCGTTCTAGGTCTGCCTATAGATTCAGGTTATTTTGGCAGATTTCTGTTCTACCGTTAGATGGCTGATTGCTAATTTCTGACCCCAGAGGGTACTGTAGATACAATTTATAACAAAAATGTTGTCTAAAGCAGAAGTCTCCAGTTAGGTCGGTATTTTTTAATATCTCTTCTGCTTCCTGGAATAATAATTTTGGAGAGCCAGTAGGCATGGTCTTTTATTCCTAAGACTACCCTTTTCACTGCAAGTTCAAAACTGTAAGCAAATTCAGTATTTTTTAAAATTACATTGACTACGCTACTAAATAAAAAATGCTAACCTTAATTTTACAATATGGAATTTAAAAATGAAGTGCTGTTCTGGGCCTCTGAAACACAAGACTCAGTGATGATCAGCTTGTCTGTTTTCTCTCACCTTTGCTAGACCATGAGAGCCTGGAGTCCCACCTTGCATCCCCTCTTCTATTTTATTTTCAGATCAAATAATGACAATTTTTCTCTTTTTTTTTTTTTTCCCTTCAGAGATTTCAGTCAGAGGTCAAGCACCTTGCTGGTCTTATCTTTGTTCATTTGGGGGAATCATATCTTCAACTGTGAATGTCTCTATATGTCCCTATATATGTATTTATATTCATGTAGAAGTAACTATCTTTAGATAGCTTAAGCAACCAAGCAGGCATCCTAGTAAAATAAGAATGCCTGCTAATAAAATGAAGAAAGGAAAGTTAGCATGACCTATCTGTAAGCAATTCCTGAATATCTGTACATTACTTGAACAACGACATATAAACCCTAACGGAAAACGTCTCGCATGTAGGTAAAATTTCCTCCTGCTGGCCAACATAAATCTGTTGGCCAACATAAATGAGAAAAGTTGATACTCGGCACTCTTATACAACAGCCAGCTCTGAGAAACAAATGCCACCCCATACTAAGCCCGTGAATCTGGTGTTTCTATCCTATCGCAAAAGGCAGAGGGGTATTTAAGTAGACCCGCAGGGTGGCAGTGGTTTGTATGAGCTATTGCCAGGGCAGGGGCAGTGCCTGCCAGGCGCTGAGGGCTCTGAAATGACCCCCCCCCATTTGACAGAACAGGGATGCAGCCTCTGGCCTGGAGAAAGTCAGTGGCAGAGTTCCTATCGATTTCAAGAGGCCTTGGATTTCACCCAGCCAGGAATGATAAGTTACAGGGGGAAAGATTGGATTTTCATCAGACAGTAATTGTTGGTAAGCCCTAAAAGCCCATTCTCTCATTTCTTTAACTCTTACTAATTATTTAAGAGTTTATTAATTTATGACCATTTAGAAACATCCCCAACGTTTTTTTTTTTCTCTCTCTCATTGTTATCCCATACATTTGAGCTCATCCAGTCCACAGAGAGAGCCACAAACAGTAACAGATCCCCAAACTGTGAATCTCTCCCCCTTCTTGTCCATCACTTGATCTCACCATAGGTAAAAGTAATTTTAATTTAAAATAAACCACTGCTGGCAGCATGAGCCGCTCCCTCTGCAGAAACAGGATGGATGAAATTACAAGTTGGAGTCTACAGTCACAAGCTGGTCAAAAATAAGCAAATATTCACATACTTTGTTAGGAATTATTCTCTCCTTGAAGCTTTAAGATTTGCTGCTCAGCTTTGCTGTCAGCCAGAGAGATTTGCTCCTGATGGTGCTGTAATCCACTGCTGCTGGTAATTAGACATCATTACTGCTGCGTTAAAGGGAAAGAGAGAAGGAGAGAGGACAGGCTGGGGCTAATTAACTACTTGATTCTAATGAAAGAAAGAGAGCCTGATAGCAACTGGGAGGTTGCACCGGAACAGGCTAGATGTACAACACAGACTTAATTGAAGCAGGGGTGTCTTGCAGTCTCACAGTAGCTGAGGCTTGGTCTTCTTTCATATTCTGTGGGCAGTAGCGCATGGGGTATTATCCTGTTTTCTCTTGCCTGGTTGATAAGTAGCTCAAAATCACAGGCCTATCTTCAAGTTTAAGCATGCCAGCAAGGAGAACGTATAGATGATTATGCGCTGGTTTAGTGAATTTTACGGGTATGGTCTCCTCAAGAGCAACAGGAACAAATCCATTTCTGAACGTTCTCATCCCTCTGTGACCTAGGAGATGCGCTTTTGGTCACCAGGCAGCATCATCTCCTGCAAAACAGCCATTTTAGGTCCAGAGTGGGACAACACACAGTAGGGTGTATGCAACCCAGTGAGTATCTCACTTCTGCAACTTTTCAGATTGCTGCTGTTACCGTCCTAGGTTTTCCTTCATTAAGCCCAAGCCGCACTTTATGAAAGTAGTAAAATTATGCCTAGCCTAGACAGACTGTATAAATGTGTTAGGCCAACAAATATGCCCAATGGCTGACACTATCAACTTTTAATGGTTGGTACTCACAATCCACAAGGATGCATGGAACTAATATTTCTAGTGTAATATCTTTTCCAACAGCATACATGATTTTTGCGGTGGATTTTTTTGCATGTATTTTCTGCATAGCTCTTTAACTGGAACTATTTATCGATTGGCAACTTGAAAACAAATCTCTTTTCACCACTTTTCTTTCTCTTGTTTGATGTTGTCCATAGAGACAAATACGGCTCCTAAAATCAGTCTTGATTTAAAAATAACTTAAAAAATAATGGCCTGAGCTGTATCAGCGGATTCTCAGCAGGACTTTCCTTTAAAAAAGAAGGTCCAAGATGACAGCAGGATATGTCTTAAATATAGAATTTATATGGTATTAGCAAACCAATAGAACATAACCTTAAAGGCCAAGTTCACATTGCTTTTATGTCATTATTCATTTGAAATGACTCCACTGACTTTAATGAAATCACAAGCCTAATGTATGAATTTTCCCGTGTCTTCTTTTGTATTTTCCAAATATAGGCATAGAATGAACTTTCATTCAGAAACCAAATTTTGTTCAGTTTAGTTAAATCTTTATATCCTCCTGAAGGATCTGGTACCTCTTGGATTGCCGCTAGCAGACCAGTGAGGCTCTCTGCAGGTGTAGGGCTGTACTACTGAATCTGATTACAGGATTTAGGACTTAAAATTATAGGCCAGTCAGTTCTATGGAACAGGCTGTATCCCAGCCCACCTCTTGTTCTGTTAGTGATGAAGAATAGTAGATGGACGTATGAGTTTATGGTTCGTTTGATTTTATATAAATTACTTTGTTTATGAACAATAGAAGAAACAGATCACAGTACAGAATAGCTTATATGTCAAAATATGGTGCTTTAAATTATCTTACGTTTTAAATCATTCATTATTTTAGGGCGCTTTATAGCAATCTGAAAATATGCAGCTTTGCTTCATTGCATTTCTCCCCATTTTTGTAGCCATCAATATAAAAAATTAATAAAAGAGTTTGTCAAATATATATTGGTAGCTCCGTAGCCTAGTGAACTGTCAACACATAATGGCAGTAAGTACCAGAGAAAGGTGATGCTGAGGGTGAGCTATAATTTATCCCAAGGTACAATTCTGTGGTAGTTTACAGTCCCGTTAAATGCACCTTCCAGGCTCAGAAGCGGTATTTGAGCCCTGCCGTATCCGTCCTGTTTTAACTGCCCAGCGCATTTTCCTTAACCCCTGTTCAGGTCTGCAGAGCTTCGTCTCCTCCCATTACCCGCAGCCTCTGCCCTGCCGTTTGCAGACCTCCCGATGGACTCAGTGAGGAGGGATGCTGGTGAATCAGACAGTGCTGGAAAATGGTCATAGCAGATGGAACAAAACCCGTTTAGTTGGCAACTCTTAATGCAGGCATTCAGTGAAGTGTTCATGAGTAAAGAGAATTACTCTGTCCTGAAATTTAAAAATGTTAAAAGCGGCCATATGTAAGACGCCATCTCCGCATGCATGTGTGCGAGAGAGAGAGGCAAAGCGAGGCGAGGATCTGAGATTTCTTGGTAACAATGTTGAGCTAGAATTTTCCAAAGAAACATGAGCCAAAGAGAGCAAATTTTTGAAGAGGGAGCGTTTTAAAGTGCTGCTTCTGTAAAACTAGAAACTGTTAATGTTACTTCAGAAACATTAAATAGGGTGTAGCAATACCATAACAAAACCTACTACTGATATATCCATCCCGTGCGTATAATGAGACAGGACGACAGATTCAGTGCTATCCCTGGGTAAAGGCCAGGCTTGTAGTCCGAAAGCTGAAATCTTTCCAGTGATCCAAAAGAAAACCTCCCAGTTTAATTTTCATGCTGCTGTGAACCGTTGCCGAGAAGGCTGAGGCAATAGTGAACCTGGTTCTTCAGTGTCTTAACCCTCAGCCTCTTGTCAGTGAAGCTGCACTGGATTCAATCATGATGCCGCGTGGTAGGGACTCCAGCTCAGATACTTCAGCCCTGATTTTCTTCAGAGGTACTGCGTGTTGTTTCTGTGGCTACAAAGCTACGTGATCGGTGAGAAATAAGCAGGCATTTGCTAGCAGGCTGGTGCTAAAATGGGCTGATAGGCATCAGTACAGCATAATGGGACCTTTTCTGATCTTTTTAAGGAGATAGTTTGTTTCTTTCACTAACTTGTGTGGTGATCACCATTGTTCTTGGTCAGCGCTCTAGACAGAAAGGAGACAGAATCCAGAGAGACTACACACATATATACACAGAAGGACTCCGTGTAGAGAGGGCTTACCGTGAACACGGGCCCCTGTGAGAAGGCGGCTAGTGCTAGTGCTGGATGAATGTGGGAGTTAATGATTGAAATTTCATTTTACACTACAGAAATAAATTAAAATGGGCTGACATTGAACCGTGAGTTTTGGTCTGCTGTTGAAAGGAGGCAACAGACAGCTGTTGGGTTTGGTCTGAAGGAAGCTGTTTGGGTCCTGATCTTTCCCTGTACGCAGGATACACCTGTTTAGAGTTTGCTGGTAAAAGAGGAACAAAACAAGCAGGGCAAATGTTGAAGAGAGATATAAATGAAGTGGATGTGGAGAAAGATTATGAGACAGCGTGGCAGGAAACCCTCTCCAGGAGGATCCTACCAGATTCTGCAGCCTCCCATGCAGCACAGAGCATCACAGGAATCTTTTGTTCCTTCTTGAGTAGGTTGACCCTGATCAACACAGCCTCCAAAATGAGTAGAGCTTTCTGGGACATAAAAGATGTTCTGATCTTATATATGTCATTTTAATCCTGCCAGAAGCCTCTCTGACTTTAGAAAACTCAGGAGATAACTAGCTGGTGCATGAGAGCTGTTTGCATTGTCCTACAGCAGCAGTGAAAGTGATCTTGTAGCTTGCTTAAACTACCTTCTTGTTCTATTTAAATAGATGAGCCTCAAAACCTTACATTTCCACTAGCAAGGTATTTTTTAGTGGTTTATAAACATAAAATAGCCAGGTAGGCATTGCCAATATCCAGGAAAGACTTGCTACAAGTGGTGGTGTTGAGCATTCTTCCGGATGCAAATGGATTTTCTTAGCGATGATCAACTTTATCACAGATAGTTGTACAGGCTTCTAACTGCTTATTCAATAACTCTGCAAGCTGCAAAACCTGACAGTTACTATGTGCATCTGCAGGGATTAAAGCTAGTTGTTGAGATTGAATTGTAGGGTTTGAACCATTTAGTTGTGTATGTGGATACTTTTCAACTTAAGGGGCTATCTGTAGTGAACATTTTACTGAATAAATCAGATCTATGTTAGAGGTAACCTCAAGTAAAGACTTTTTTCAGAAATAAATATTCTGTATAGACTTGGAAGGACAATTTTTATTAAATGACCTACTTGAGCCTTGGATGAAACTCATTCAACCTTTTTCACTTGAAAGCCTGTAATTAAGCTCCTCTGGGAAATGGGAGGTTATATATATTATATTGCCAATAAGCTCTGTGTGTCTGGAAGTTTTGTAAATTTTGTTACCCTGAAGTTTTTAATACAACAAGAGATGGATGTGGTAACATTTTGACTGTACTTAAGAAAATTTAGGAGGTGAGATCACTTGTACTTAAATGACTTACGACTCTAACTCACCGTACAATTTTTAAATACGTACATCTTGGGATTGCTGTCTTTGTTGCATCTGGACTTAGGCATACCACTACCAAAACTGCCAGGTGGATTTTGTAGAACACTTTTGTTCAAGGCAGATCCAGAGCTGAAGTAGCTACCACTAAATCATGACCTGTCTGTAGGGTAAAGCAGCATTGCGTTGGCATGTGGAAAATCAAACTTGTGAATGGACTAATGCTCACTACCCTGAGCTGACAGAATCATAGAATTATAGAATCGTTTAGGTTGGAAAAGACCTTTAAGATCATCCAGTCCAACCATTAACCTACACTACCAAGTCCACACTAAACCAATCAAGGGTAGACTAGACTAAACCATGTCCCAAAGTGCCACATCTACCCGTTTTTTGAACACTTCCGGGGATGGTGACTCCACCACCTCTCTGGGCAGCCTGTTCCAATGCTTGACCACCCTTTCCGTAAAGAAATTTTTCCTAATTTCCAACCTAAACCTCCCCTGGCGCAGCTTAAGCCCATTTCCTCTTGTTCTATCACTAACTATTTGGGAGAAGAGACCAACACCCACCTCACTACAACCTCCTTTCAGGTAGTTGTAGAGAACGATAAGGTCTCCCCTCAGCCTCCTCTTCTCCAGGCTAAACAACCCCAGTTCCCTCAGCCGCTCCTCATAAGGCCTGTGCTCCAGACCCTTCACCAGTCTTGTTGCCCTTCTCTGAACACGCTCCAGAAGATTAGTAACAAGCGCAAGTATTTAGATACAGTAGGAGAAGAACAGCTAAGGTATGGCCAGAGGTTTCAGCAGACAGGAAAGACAAGGAATATAAAAAGGTTTCAGAGAACTTCATTTTTCATCATGTATCTTCTCTGTTGTGGACGATGAGGAAATACCTGTCCTGGGTTTACATTTTTCAGGTGATGAAACTGAAGAATGGTCAGAAATAGAGGAATAAAAAAAGAGGTGATGGCAAATCAAGATACCAAATTGCAGTGCATCACTGGGACTAATACAAATCCAAGAACACTGAAGAACTTAAGAATGAAGTAACTAAAATATTATTAAAATACATCATTTGCCACTATATGCGGCAATGGTACTGGAGAATGGCCAAAAATGTACTAGAAAGAGAAAAAAAAAAGGTGGTAAAGATAGTTCATAGAAATGAGAGACCAGTGAACCATATTTCAACACCAGAAAAAAAAATCAATAAAAAAATCATTAAGAATAGAGTTGTTAAGTGTCAATATGAACTATACCTGGTTGGCGCAACTAGTTTAGATTTTGTAAGGGTTAATTATGTTCCTCTAACTTGTCATGTTCAGAAGTCTCAAATAATTTTCAGGTAAAAATTTGGTTCTGGCTCCCTTCTGAAATGAAACTGACCTGATAGTGACTTTACTAACGCAGGGTTGAAACTTCGGCTATGATGACAAATTAAAGCTGGTGCAGAGTTGGGAAGCCATAGGAAGCATTCCAGAGCGATATAAATGTAGTCCAATGTGCGTATATACACACACAAAAGTATATATACACATATATACACATAAAATGCAGACAAATGAGGGGGTTTCAACACTGGATGGAAATGCAAATCAATTAGGTTAAGCAAGTCAAGGAAGAATTGGGAGGGAAAATAGAAATATCATAACAAAGGAAAAAGGAGAAATCATGGCAGGCAGAATTCCCTACAGACCATTGCCAGATAATTTACATTTTATGCCATTGTGACATTAGCTTTTTGAGAGGAAAGGAATAATTCAAGCTTTTCAATCACATTTTAAATGTACAGAATTAGTATAACATCTCCAGGGAAATATTTAGGAATAATTTCAAACAAATCAATAAGCATATCTTCAATGAGCATCACGGGGATAACAAAAATCGGCATTAGGAAAAGTATAGAGAATAATATTGAAAACTTATTATTCTCATTAATTAAATGGTATGTCCTTGCCTTTAATAACATGCTTAGTGTATGTACCTCATCTCTAGAAGGTCATGACAGATGAAAGGTCCAGGGAAAGTAACTAAGCTAATTAAAGAAAAGGGGTAGTTGTAAGAGAAATAGATTTTAATGGTTATATCACCCAGAAAGGTGAATATTAAGAGAAAATGCACAGTAGAAAACAGACGTGTAAAGAGGTAGAAAGAAGCTGAGAGAACTGGTGTGGTGTAAATACTGATGAACAGCAGAGAGAGAAAAATCAGCAGCCACCCTTTTTAATCCTATTCCATCTTCGAAGATTCTTTTGGCAACCATCTCAAAAGGTAAATTCAAAGGTAGGCCATTGTTTTATAACCCATAGTGTTGGGAATGGAGAGTCTGCATTGCAGCCCCTAGAGAAACTCTGATTGATTCAGCCAAAATTTCTTCCAAGGATTTTACAAGAGAATGATAGCTCCATGGCTCTCATAAGGATGTAGTATGCTCTCTCTGTCGGTTCAGCTTTGCTGGCTGGAGCAGAAGTGAGGACAAGGTCACGTTCCTGCCCTTCCTTCTCTGCTCCCCTGGGAGCGTGGGCACTGGTGAAGGCACTTACTGGCTGCCTTGCTGTTACCTGGTGTCTTGCAGCATCTCCCCAGGTGTTTTCCTGTAGAGCATCTATCAGGGTTAGTCACGCTCCAGCCCACACAGTCAACACAAGGGAAGACTTGTGGAGCATAGTGAAATCCCAGCACCTTCCCTTCTCCTTTGTACTGAATTTTAGTATTGCTGGTGGTCTCAGCCTTCATGCTCTTGTTTCATTAATAGATTATTAAGTTTTTGGTATGTGTTATTAGGTTGGCTGACACAACCAGAGGAAAATAATTCGGTCATTATTGCACGATGCACCTGGATGCACCATATTTTGTTTAGAGATTTATTTGTTTATTTACTAATTACTGAGCTCTGAAACATGTTTTGCAGACTCCCTTGCAGACTGGGACTAGATGGCACGTTGGTCAGTTTGACTGTAGCAGTTTCTATGGCTCGTTGCTGTAGTGATATTACTAGTCTGGAGGAAGGAAGGAAACCATCAAGTTTCTGAGCTCCAGTACTATCCTATGTGGACCACTGCATGAGATTACAGTGCTTTACATAGAAAGTTTGCGATGGACCACCTTTACTCCAATTTACTCCAGTTGTGATGAGAAGTAATGTGTTGTTTTCACCTCCATATTTTTGCCTGCTTGTGCTAGGATTTTATTTTTTTCCAATGTTTGTTGCAACTATTATCAAACTCTTACTGTGGTGGGAAGAAAAGAAAAAAAGAGTAGAATTATTAGAGAATTAATTGCAAATATGAGAGAAAATTAGCTCATTCAAATGATGACAATTTGTGGAAGACTTTGCTTTTGACCAGTCTGACCAGCAAGTGTGGCATATACCTAATTAGATGACTCGTCCCACTGCATTTCTCAAGAAACAGCAGTGGAAAACAATAAAGAATGTAACTCATTCTTTTCTCCCTTAATCTAGACATAGTCATCATTTTTTTTATGACATCTTTTGATAAGCTTTATCTTTTTATATTCTGAGAGTTCAGCAAAGCCCCACGGCCATGGTTGCCAGAATACTAAAGTATTTCATTCGTAGCGAGCAAACAGCTCAGCTTTCTTTTAATGAGTGCAGTATTCCAATTCCAAGCATCCATCAAACCTGTAGTTCAGACAGACCACATCTATTTACCCCTTTTTGTCTCAATTTGGGCTTATCCAACAAGGGAATGGGATAATAAGTTTTGTATGGATGCAGCAGCAAAACCCAGAACTTCTCAAGAAGACATATATTGTAAGCTCATTGGACTTTGGCCCTGCTTTTTTAGAAAACCTACACAAATCCTTGGCTTTGTTTTACCAGTGCACAAGGCCTGGTTATCATTGTTTTGGTGTAACTGAGAGCTGAATTGGGCATATGGTGAGCTTCCAAGGAGTTGAATTTGCACCAAAGCAAATAACAAAGCAATATAAATAAAGCTAGGGCTAGAGCTGAATAAAGCTGGTTAAAATAAAGCTGGTTAAAATAAAGCTGGTTAAAATAAAACTGCTTTCTTCCTTTTCAACTGCCCTTCTGCACAGCAAATTCTAATATTATTCTCTTCTAATCAGCCCAATTTTGGCAAGATACATTGGTCTTTGAGGAAACCGTGGAGCTGAAAAGATTGTTTTACCTGTATTCCTACTTGAACCCCTACATTTTCAACTTGAACCAAAAGGACTGTTTTCAAAAACTGAGTAGGAAAAAGCATTCTTAAATAGGTGAAAGCGGGTCAAATTTTATTAATAACAGTAAGTAGAAAATTTAATTGAGGTCTAATGAACTCTGTCTTTTCTGCTACTTATCGTTGAATTTTAATAAATTTATAGGTAATTATCAGATTTTTTTTTTGAAATTTAATTCTTAATAAATGTAGAGTCAGGAAAATTTTCACATACACAAACTTCAAAAAATTTAACAAATTTGCATTATCATTCTTGCTGTAATTTGAAAGCAAGCAAATAAAGTACAACATAGATGGTTGTGTGAAAGTATTTTAAAGAGAATTGTTAATTTGCCTAATATATCCAAAGAGTGAACTAACAGACCTACAAAAGAGCTGAAAAACTGTAGCTGTAGGAAGTTGGAAGGAGCCAAACTGGTGAAATCTGTGAGGCTTTGAAGGACCAGTTCTGTCATCCTAATTTGCGCTGGACGAAATCCCCCCCTGGGATAGGACCAGCAGAAGGTCTGTGAATCATTTTTTTGGCACAAAGATTATGCCCCTGTTTTGAAGACATAATGCAGTCCTTGGGTGATGCTTAGGCTTTATAATGGCCGGTGCCCAGGGGAGGAGTCCACCCACAAAGCACCCATCATGTGCACTCAATACCCCGATCAGTTGGTATCGGTTGACTGGGTGGCAATGACTGAGTTATCAATAAGGATACGTTCAGATAAAGTTCTTCTATTTGTAAAGAATAATTTACCTGTAACTGCTATCTGGTTTTGCCACAGTGTATTCCAATGTGCTAGCCCAGTGCTTAATAAGTGTATAGACATGTTTGTAAAATGTGTAAGAATATCTAGAAAGGTTAACTGCAGCAAGGCCAAACTCAGCTGTAAAATAATACTAGGAGCACCCTGCTCCTACCTCTTTGGTTATAATCTTCCACAGTGCCAGAGTTGCACTCATCGCAACGCACTGTACAGACAGTTCTCCATTGTAGAAATCCCCATATTCTGATTGTTTAGGGAGGGAAAAACCAAACTGGAGAACAAGCTTGATCTTAGTCCTTTAAACTTTCCATATATTTAAGTCAATTAAAAGTGCTTCTCTCATCCTTTCCCCTTCCCAACTAAACATACACAACACATACACTTATCCCCAACGACACCGTTGAGGTAATTTGTTTCCTTGTTTTTAAGTATTCTCCGTTTCCTATGGATATTGCATTAGGACATCTGCTACGTGGAGAACTCAGATCTCTTTCCCTTTTCCCTGTCCCTTTGAACTGTATTTGCATTAGAGAAATCCTGCTTCTAATGTGAGTGGAAGACAAGTGAGATGAGAGAACAAATGCAGTAAAGCCAATCAAGTATAGACAAACTTTGGCCTAATAGCTCCCTCTGAGCTCATCCTAAAGCAAGAAAGTCAGCTTTGGGAGAGGTGGAGGCTGGGAAAAGTAAAATAAGCCTGGAAAACACGTATCACACATTTAATAATAATAATAATAATAATAAAAATAAAACTAATGAAGTAAACCAGGTAAAAGAAGGCTGATGCTTCTTGTTAATTTGGTAATAAAACTACTCTTGATCTTTGAAACCAGTATTTAAGCAAATAAGCATACCTGTTGGCCACCTGTAAGCACAGAACAACCTTAAGATATTAACTAACTAACAATTAAAACTGCCTGGAAAATGTGAGGAAGATGAAACGTGATGGGGGGGGCATTTTTCATGGAAATTTGATTTCAGCAGAATTTTGAACAAATTCTATGTCTATTCCCCAGCATTTATTTCAAATTGGAGTTTATTAGTCAACACTGAATTTAATGACTATCTCAGCATGATGTAGCAGAAAGTAGCGAAGCAGAATGTTGCTAGACACGAAAAAGCTTGTCGTTATACAAATAGACAAATAATTAATATAGATACACCTGGCAATTTGAATTTGAATGTTTGCCATCGTCTCATAGCCTCAGTATCTATTTGATGTCCACAGCGCTACACATTTCCTTCGATCCTTGTCATTTGTCTTTGCTGCTGCAGATTATTATTTACTAATAGGCAGAGAACTGGTTTTTTCCTTGTGTTGCCTTTATTTCCAGACCTCGAGGCCTGCTGTTTCTCATTTTGAATTCCAATCCAACGGCAGGTGCCAAGATTCAAATGTATATTATCTATGGGCAGTAGGATCAGCCTGTTTGTGTAACATCAGTTGAACTGAACCACTCACTGTGCTGGCTGCATTTTAATATTTTTAATCTTTCTTTGGAAGGCACGCTATTTTGGTGAGCAACCAAATGCTGTCTAAGCTGCACACAAGAGGAGATCTACAAATGGGTTTCTAAATGTAGGCTTCTGTAAAATTAAAAAAAAACCCAAACCACAAACGAAAAAAACTTAAAAACATGAAACTGGAGAATCTATTAGGTCCAATCCACCCACAGCCATCTGGAGCAGTAAGTTATCTATCTTATTTATCTAAACAATACTTTGGACATGACATGAGCAGAAATGTGAGTAAGTTGAGCTGAAATATTTTGTATATTAATCTTTTAAAATGTCCAAGGCCAAGAAGGCCGATTTTAAGAATCGCTGAATGACATTACCATAATAATGTGAAATAGACCATTTCAAAGGCAAAAAAGCGTTCCCACTAAAGTCAATAGCAAAATCCCACTGACTACAACAGTAGTGGGATTGGTCTGCTAAGTAGCAAACCATGCTTTAAAAAAATCAATACTTCAATTTTACAGGGTAATATGGAGAGCAGTATAGTTGCCTATTATCAAACCCCATAGCCTGTGGATTTTATCTCTCTAATAATACCGAGGTTCAGCACCTATCTTATGAATCATTGAGAGGAAAGACATAAGCCATTTCGAAGCATTGCCCCTGCCCCTAGCCGAGAAAGCTCTCCAGAGGCAGGACGCGCTGCGCCGAGCGTGCCTCCATCAGCGCCGCGCAGCAAGGATTACTCTGAAATGAATGACTGCCTCGCTTGGAAAAAAATAGCATTCATCGCTGTGGATCTTGCCGTGGTGTTTGATGCCCAGAACTTCAATTCCAACTCTGAATACAATGGCAACAATACACAGAAGTGCCCCGAAACGGGTCAGGTTTTTCATCTCAAAGCATGCCACACCACAAAAAGTACTGGTGACATTTATTTTTATTTTGCGTTTTCCTCTTACGTTTCAAGCGTTGCAGCGGCGTGATTCAGAGCAGAGCTATAGCCCATGCATTCCTCCTCACACAAAGGATATACATAGATTTGAACGGAGAGACTTTGGGGAAGGGGCTGAATCTTTCCTCACCAAGAGCAGCCAGACCGCCCGATTTTTATTCCCTGGAGCTCAAACCACCCCTTGCAATACAGAGGGTTTTCGGGGTCCCTCCGCTCGGGGGCACGCCGTACCCCAAAATCCGTGCGTGATGGGTGCTGAAGCGGCCAGAACCGCGTGGGTGTGTGTGTGGGGGGCGGTGTCGTGTGTCCCCCCCCGGGCCCGCGGTGCGGGGAGGCGGCGGGCCGGGTGCTGGCGGCGGGCGCGGCGGCCCTGCCTCCGTGGGACATAATGAGCGCAGCGGTTCGGCAGCCGGCAGACATTTCCTTCACCCCTCCCCCTGCAGCCATATGGTGCCGTAAACAACCGCCGCGGCGTGCGGGGATGGGGTTTGGTCGTCGTCGTCGTTGTTGTTGTTGTGGTGTGTTCCCCCCCGCCCCCCGCTGCGCCGGCCGCCGCTGTCTCCCGGGGCTGCCGGCCGGTGCTACCGGAGCGCCTCTCCCCGGGAGCACCTTGGCGGGGGCGGCGGGGCCATCTGCCGCGGCCGCCCCTCGGGGGGCCCGGGGTCGCCCCGCGGGAGGCTGCCCGGGCCGCGGCGCCAGCTGGGTGCGGGGACTGCCCTGAGGGGCGAGGAGGGGGCCGGGGCGAGGGCCGCGCCGCCGCTTCCCCCCGCCCCAGCCCGGTGCCGGCCCCGCCGCCGCTGCGGCTCCATGAACTGATTCAGGGCCCGGGCTGGCATTGAGGGCACGGGGGAGGAGGGGGAGCGGGGAGAGGGTGCGGCTGTGCCGCCATCGCCTCCCCCGGCCTGTTCCTATGGTAACAGCGAAATACCTCCGGGACACGCACGCACACACACACAGCCACACGCACACCCGCTCCTCACTCCCACTCGCGGAGGAGGAGGCGGCGGCGGGGGGGGCCCGGCCGGGCACGGCTACCGCGCCCTCGGCACCGGCCCCCCCGCCGCGCCGCGCCGTTCCCATGGCGACGGGCTGCGGCAGCACCTGTGCGGCCGCCGGCGCTGAGGCGGCGCAGAGCGGCTGCCGCCCGGCCGTCGCCCCCTCGCCTGCCGCCTCCTCCCCCGCTCCCCGCCGCAGCCCGGCCTGGCTCCGGCGGGGGCCGGCTGCGAGGCTGTGCCAGCCCTCCGGAGAAAGGGCTGCGGCCCGCGGGGGGCGGAGGGGGATGCGGCCCGGCCCGCAGCCGCCATCCCGCGGGCCGCCGGGCCCTGGGCCTGCGCCCCCGCGGCGGGCACCGCCGGCCCGCCGCAGCCCATCGCCGGTACCCGCGCGGTTTAAATGTGCGTGGAGATAAGAACGTGAGGTAAAACAGAAGCTGCGGTGTATTTTCAGTGCAGCATGTGCCCTGTGCCTGCCCAGCGGGGTGGGTGCTGCTGGCGCTGGTGGCACCCAGAGCAGTGCTAGCGCTGGAGATAGGCGAGCGATACCCTCCTCCGTCCGGAGCGGTTGCGTGGGTGGCCGTGGGTGGATTTCTCTGCTAGCCTGCCCCATTCCTGGCAGGGGATGGGTGCTGCTGTGCCATTTTGGCGGTGC
Organism: Pelecanus crispus; assembly: GCF_030463565.1. Classification (NCBI taxonomy): domain Eukaryota; kingdom Metazoa; phylum Chordata; class Aves; order Pelecaniformes; family Pelecanidae; genus Pelecanus; species Pelecanus crispus. The sequence continues at coordinate 127,517,422 of NC_134644.1, read as the reverse complement.
GGCTGGTACCGATTTCATCAGGGCAGTCCCAGCCGCCCGCACTGCACCTGCGCTGTGGCCTGCGGACATCGCAGGCCTCTGGGATCTAGCGGTTTGACTCAGGGAAGCCCTTGTCTTTGGAAACAAGCCCCAAGTCTCTGAAGTAAATTCACCGTACCGTGACATGATGCCACATGAGACCCTGCCGGCAGATGTAGGGCTGCCCAACGGCACAGCAGCTACAAATACTTGCTGTAAATAGTGACATGTCGTGGTTGGCGTGACGGGAGGTGCAGGGAATGGAAATAAAACCTTGCGCCACTGTCGCTGCTGGTGTTCACTGCTGGTTGCTTTCTGCTTTTGCCAGAACCCAGCACTTGAGATGCCTCTTGCTTAGCAGCCCATGCGCTCTCTTACCATGTGGATGTAGCTATATGGTATGTAGCATAGTATATAGTTACGGCTATTGTGGAAAAGTGCTCAATTTTTGGCCCTCAACGTTCTAAACGGGCTATTACAGGCAATAAAAATATTTGCATATAGTTATGATGTGAAAATGTGGTCTTAGGCCCCTAAGACATCAGGGGATGTGCAAATATTAATCTGATATATTCTGAAGCCAGGTCTGTCCCTCTGAAGAAGACTTGCGAGTCCCTTCTTCCATGTAGCTGAATGGGGCAGCCCACAGAATTGGGAGGAGGGGGTGGATAGGAGGAATGTCTTTAGCCCCACGTACTAGAAGAGGTTTATCTTTTTAGCCATAATATGAGCGAACTATTTTTTATCAGCTTCACTAAATGCTAGATTGTGTGTCATGGAATACAGCTGGAGGACTCCCATTGTCTTTAATGGGCCACAGCTGAGACCTAAAAAGATAGTAAAGTACCTGACCAATAATAACATCACCCATAAAAATAAAAACTGAATTCCTTTCTGAAAAACTAACCACAAAACCGCATCTGTATCCTAAAGATATTAATGTAAAAAAGAGCAGGAAGCTTTATCTTTCTTTATAGATGTTAAAATAGCTTAAAAATGGAGTGTTACGGCTGTTACGATTTCATTGTGTGTCCCATGGTGTTTGTCATTTTTTTTCCTTGAAAAATCGCATCTCCAGTCAAATGCTTGTGAAAATTCTACTTTTGTGTTAAAAAGAAATCAGACAAAAATCATTTAGTGATCCCCAAAGCTGTATAGAAGAGATTGTCAGTCTTAGCAGCAACTCCCTGTCAATTCTCAAAGTCTCTTGAGAACCATGGGTATTTCATTATCAGCCTTTTGACTGATGAGTGTATAAAATGCTAGTGGTTAGTGTGGTTCTAGAGACTGATACTGCTGATTTACAAACCACAAATGAGCTTGCAGGCTGCTGTTTGAGGACTTTCAGCTTAAACTCTGCAAATGTCCCAAGTAGACCCTGTAGACTTAGAAACCAGCAAACAAAACAAGTGTGTTTTTTCCTAAATCATAAGATTTTCCGGACCAGTTTAATGATTTTCCATATCCTATCTCATTACTTCAAATATCAGTTAAATAATATTCTTAAAACAAAGGCTGTAAATATGAAAGATGAGAAAATGAAGGATAAAATTTCAGCAGAATCCTTTCAACATAATGCCTAGTAAGCTCTTTGAAAAAAATTTCAGAAGGTGCTCAAAATAACAAAACCAGACTAAAATTTAATTACAGAGATAGGAACACTGAATACATCTTAAATTATATAAAGCTCAGCTTCATAATAAGGGAGTCTAGAAGCTTCAGTTTCTGAAATTTACAAATCAGATTGTAAAAGCTTAATATTAAAAAAAATTGCATGAGTATACTGCACCATAAAGCAAGTTCTGGAGAAGGAGAGCATTGTAGTAAATGGCTTGCTGAAGACCATATTTCCCAGGTGCCATCTCACCACAACCAGGAGGCATTCCTTCTGCTGCAACACAGGAGCACAGGAGGATCAAATGTCAAAGCAGTATCAATGCAATTATTTCTTGGCCACATAATTCTAATAGGTTGACTTCTGTGGGACCAAAAATGCAAACCAGCATCAATAACTTGCAAGAATTAATTCAGACAATTTATATGGCTTGAGTTATACATAACATCAGTTGAGTTGATCATAATGGTTCCTTCTAAACCATTATAATCATCACCACCATAAAAAGAAGCATGGGCAGAAGGTCAAGGGAGGTGATTCTGCCCCTCTACTCTGCTCTGGTGAGACCTCACCTGGAGTACTGCGTCCAGCTCTGGAGTCCTCAGCACAGGAAAGACATGGACCTGTTGGAGTGGGTCCAGAGGAGGGCCACAAAAATGATCCTCCTATGAGGCCAGGCTGAGAGAGTTGGGGTTGTTCAGCCTGGAGACGAGAAGGCTCTGGGGAGACCCGATTGCAGCCTTCCAGTACTTAAAGGGGGCCTATAAGAAAGATGGGGACAATCTTTTCACCAAGGCATGTAGTGACAGGACAAGGGGCAATAGTTTTAAACTGAAAGAGGGTAGATTTAGGTGGTGCAACGCTGGCACAGGTTGCTCAGAGAAGTTGTGGATGCCCCATCCCTGGATACATTCAAGGTCAGGTCGGATGCAGCTTTGAGCAACCTGGTCTAGTGAAGCATGTCCCTGCCTACGGCAGGGGGGTTGGACTAGATGACCTTTGAAGGTCCCTTCCAACCCAGATCATTCTGTGATTCTATGATTCTCTCTCTGTAACTCATGATACCCAATACAACTGAGGTCTGGGAAAGATGAATGCAAACAATAGGATGCTAGACTGGATGCTGTCATCTTAACAGATTGTTTTATTTCAGTGAATATGCAGAGCCGAAACAGAGAACACTGAATGGAGAAGGAATGTCTATAAGCTACGAGCGGAAACAAGGAGACAAAGAAAAAAAGACCAAAAAAAAGGAGCAGTTGAGCAGAAAACCTGATAGGAGAAAATGAAATGGAGCAACCCTTTTTGCTTCAACATCCAAAATCTGAGGGAGTTTCAGAAGGCTTTTTCTGGGTATCATCAGAAATCATAAAATGTGTTTGTCAAAAAGCCTGAAGAAGAAGTATTCCTGACCCCTGGAGAAGGAGAGTGCAATGATGGCATTGTGTTGTGAAGTACCCTCAGATGGCAGGTTACTGTTAAAAATGACTGAGCAAGATGGGAAATGGGCTGTAGTGATGAATAGATAGATGGGATAAAACCCCAGATACAGAATGAAACCCCATCCTAAATGCATTGTACCAGCTGGTGACAGCTACCTCAGTGGTCTGTTCATTTTTCTTAGGCAATGTTTAGCCAGCTTGCCATGCTAGTAAAGTATTATTGAATCAAATTGAATTTAATTTCACACACACCCATACGTAAAAAACAAACACACATATTTACCAGACATGCAGCTGTGCCTGATGTCTCCCCAGAAAGCAAATTCCAGGATACATGCAGAATACCCCCAATGAAAAGTTATGCTACAAATTATTTGATTTGATGGGAAATTACTGTGTGATTTCCTTTTAAAGACTGTTAACACTCAAAATATAGTACTGTAATAGCCTATTTGCACAGAACAGAACAGGACTTGTCTGCGTGGTCTTTTTAACATCTTCTTGGTGATCCATGTTGATTTGGCAGTTGTAGGATTTTGAATTTAGAGTTTTCCTAGTGAGGGAGAACTGGCCTTATACATGGTTTGGGTAGCAGGTGTGATTCATCAATAAAGTAATAGCATATTTCTCTTAGAGCAGACAGGGCTTAAATGATGTAGATAAAGTACATACTCAGTCCACATAGGTGACTCCATCTGTTGGTGCAAGTGCTGCAAAGCCTTTTAGGTTATTTGGAGATAGTGGTTGCTATAAAGTGCAAGCAAACGAGTGGGTGCAACGTATTTGCAAAAAGAGAGATGTGATACAAGAATTCCTACTACGCTAGCAGCCTTGATTTTATTCAATGTTTCACGATACACATGATCTCCTTCTGCAGTGTGTCTTGGGAAATGTAGTCCAGGAAGAATCAAGCCTGATGTAAGGAAAAGGTGAAGGTTTGAGAAGAGCAAATTGCAGCTTCCTGTAGGCACAGCGGCATCTCAGAAGATGCAGTTTAATGTTGAGTTCATGCAGAAAGAGACAAAATACTGCATTTGCAAATTCAGCCCTTGTTAATATTTTGTTCAGCAGGATGAAAATGTTGTTGTTCGTGTTGCCAGCAAGATGAAAATAGATGCTGACTCCTTGTAACATAGATTCGAAGCTTTATAACCTTAGCCATCTCTAACGTGTATGGGAAACTACAGTCTCTGTGTCTGTATCAGCTTTGCTGAGAAACTAAAACTGATGATGGCATGTCCCTAGTCCTTTGCAGGCAGAGCATCGTTTTAGAGAGAATAGGACAATTTGGGAGGTTGAGCCATAGTTTATTAAAATCAATGAGAGTTTTCAGTGGGATTTTTAATTATGTTATTATTCGTGAAGAAAGAATTTGCTGACCCGTTGCAAGGGAAACTGTTTTTGGCAGGAGCGGAGCAGGAACTGGGAGCTATGCTGGAAATAAGGCAGTGATCCGGGAAAGCCTTAGGGAGGTGATCACCTATTTCTCACAGCCACTGAGAGGCCCTTGCTAACTCTTTCTCAGCAAATCTGATCTAGTATGGCAGAGAAACTCTATTCCCCAAATGAGTCCTAGAGAGAGTTAGTGTTGTGCCTGTCTTCCAAGTGAACGTAACTAAGGAACAGCGGCACAGCAGTCTGCAAACCTTTTATAGCAGGCGGTTAGCATGGGCTCAGCCAAGGATTCCGTATTTACCTCTACTAGTCTGTCAAATAGTCTCCCAGAGGCAGTGATGAAAGCTACCTCAGAAGAGTCATTTAAGACAAGACAGAAGAAAGTACATCATGAGCAACAGAAGACAGTCCCTTTTCTGTCAGAGGGTGGGCTAAGTGACCATTTGATTCTTCTTTTAGCTGTAATGTCCCTGATTTTGTATAGTACTATTCATCTCAAGAGATCCCATAGCACATTGCAAGCTAAACCGTGAATTACAGCCGGCTCTGGGTTGGATGGCCATATCCATCAGTCAAACTGTACACAGCGTGTGTACCTAATGAGAGGAAGAGAAACATTATTGTTGTTGTTATTACTGAAGGCGTCTGAGTGCTGTGTCCCATTATCTTTTATAAAGCCAGTATACACAGAGGAGCGAGAAAATGGGCAAGTCACTTAATATGGGTGAATTACAGTTTTGCTACAGTTTGAACACACTGCTTTAAGATATTAGGAGACAGAGCACCAAATTCTGGTGAACCCAATGAATAATATAGTCATTATACTGTATTTAACACATAATTGAATTCTAATGCTATGTTTCAACTTTTCTTCCTGTTCTGGTAAACAGCTGAGAAATTTAAAACTTCAGTCTTTTTATATAAAGAGAGGAAGTGCAGCTAAGGATACATATTCAAAGTAAAAAAAGTTAATATAGTGCTTGGTTCATGTTTTGAGCTCAGAATTGTACTAATAATTACAAAGATTCATATAGTTTGCATATTAACTCTTGTAGATGTGAAAGAATAATCATGAACTTCAATTATACAGAGCAGACTATTTCATCTGCATCTTTTCTTTCATCAAGTGTGCTTTACGGATACTGATATTAGCATGCAAAGCAATACTGTACGGTACTAAATTCATGGGCATGGCTAGATTAAGGCAGGGACTTGCAAACATCTGATTAATAGGGAGTCTAACTTGCAAATACTCTGATTTCCTATCTTCTATCATGCATTAAATGTTGGGTAAATCTGGTTACCTGCTTATTCAAAACATCTATTTTTGCAGTACTGTTGAGGAACAGTATATTTTCCTTCATTATTTGACTGGGTTTTAAAAATTCTGTTAAGAAAAGAAGAGGGATGGTGGACAGCATCATTTGTGATCAGAACTGGGGTGTATGTCTTCACTAAAAAATTAAGAAGCTGATATTTATAAAAATTAAGAAGCTGAATTTACCAGATAAAACAGCATTTGCAAAATCAGTGTTGTAATTTGTAATTACCATCTTTTTGAACTGTTTGCTGTTTAGGGCATGCTCTAGATTTGATGCAGGGAATGTTCTGAGTAAAATTCATGTAACTGAAGATCTAACCCCTTTCTACTAGGAATTCACGGTTCAGACATCTATGTCCATTTCAGCTTCAAAGCAACATAATAAAGTAAAATACTTCCATTCGCTGTCCTGTTTTAGAATCAGTGATACATGTGCATGTTAGATAAGACTGCAAAACATTTAAAAGAAAATTCATACAGAGGCATATCTTTTAAGTATAGGCTTTTGAAGAAGGTGATCGCTATGGAGTAAAGGTCTGAATGAAGGACACAAGAAGCATGAACCCACTGAATTTCATTGCCAGTGGCAGAACAGGAATAGGTTTTGCTTCCCAGCCCTCAGATGAGTGGTGGTGTCTGAGCATGCCTGAGAGAACATGCACACAGCCCCTGTCAAATTGCTATCCATAAATATGTTTAAGCCCTGAAAAAAATGTTTGGACTGCATGAGGAGCTTCAGATAGACTGAGAGAGGAGCAAGGGGGAGAAAAAGTAAGAAGTAGTGGGGAAAATGCGTTTTATCTTACTGCTTCTGTAAGAAGGATCAATATCACTCCCACAAACATTTGAGTATTCTCACTGCTTTCAGAAGGGCATTAAGTAAGGCAAGAAAGACTTATGTTCTTGTAGTGCTTATTGAAAGAAAGGTTGATAGAGTTTATCTAGAGAAAAACTGAGTCTACTGGGTCTTCAAAGAAGTTCAGGAGACTGTTTTAGATGGTTGTATTCTCTTGGTGCATAACCCTACAAGCCAAGTAGAGTTTGGTGGGCTTCCATGAAGGTTCATCATGTGTAACATTAGCAAGTGTCTTCTATCACATGAACAGCTTCAATATCATATTTGATACAGAATTATTTTCCTTCTAAAGGAGGTTACCAAAAGGGTTTGTAAAGGCTCCCTTTTTCAATCACCACCACCATTTTTCTCTTAGATTCTCTTTAGATATATATTTCATTTATGTCACTGTAGCAAAAATTAATTGGCAAGGTGAAACGGTAGACCAGTGTTGAAAATTCCTCCTAAGCAAAGTCTGGCTAATATTGACTTCAGTGTACAGTAGCAGCATGTTTGCGCTGAATAGTGATATGAACTCTCCATCTGCAGATGTCAGCCTCCTAACTATTACTCTGGTCAGGACTGAACATATGGTTGAGCAGTGTTTTTCAAAACTTGGTTCTGCTGCAAGGGTTGGCCTCTTCATGCTGTGGACTTTGTTTACAGTTGGGGAAGGGAGGAAGAAGAAAAGGAGAAAACATTGGTGTAAACGATTTGACTGTCTGCAACAGTGCTTCCTCACAGAAACACAGGTTTTTGCATCCAGCACTTGTTCTGCCTAGGTTACCCAAGAGAGAAGAGTGCTGTTGTAGGAGTGAAAACAAATTAGAATTAGGGAAATGTAATTTAATTAAAGAAAAAGCCTACAAATAAGTTGTTGAAGAGCACCACGTAAGTCTGCTGGGGTCATTTCATTTTGTAAAATCTGATGTGTGCACACACACCCAAAACTAATACAAAAAGCAATATTGTTCGTTTACCAACTAATTTAGTTTAATGATACTTCTGAGTGCACAAGCCCTCCCTCGGGTCTGAGATAGGGTCAAAAAACTTGGTTTTTTTAAAGTATTTTTGGAAGGATAACTTTTGCATCCTTCGTAATGAATTTTCCTGAAGAACATGGTTAGATATTTGGTTCCTGGCATTTGCTGGGTGCACCGAAGACTTACTGCCAATAGCTGACATGACATTCGCTGCTTCTGTTTCAGACCTGGTGGAGAGATTGTGTATCCAACGTTTTGCTTGATTTTTCTAGGTATTGTGTTGCTTCATCTGAGAACAGACCCCAGTTCTCCCTGTAGTTCCTACTTTGCTTATGTTTGTAGATCATCAGGGCTGTAACCTCTACCTTTAATTGGTTTAGTGGTGGATTTGGTAGTGTTAGGTTAATGGTTGGACTTGATGATCTTAAAGGACTTTTCCAACCTAAACAATTGTATGATTCTATACTGCTAAAACTGCCTGCAGGCAAGAAGTCAGTGTGCCAAGCACAGACCCATGCATTCAGTTTTGTACTAACCTGACTGCTGAGTCCCCAGTGGCCTGTATCCCTCCTCAGGTAACATTACCTTTGCAATTACAGCGAGCCCCTTCGTAATCCCTGCCCATTTGTCCTTGCAGAAGTCTAGAGGGACCTCCATTAGAGGCTGTTAGTTTGTACTCCAGGAATATTTAGTCTTGGAAGTACCTCTTTGCTCCCTGCAACAAACAGCTTTCTTCCAGTGTGGGAATTGTATTGGTAGCGTGGTCAGAGAACCAGGCCACACGTGGAGCACGGGGTGCCCTGGAGACTCCCGTCCCCTTTGGCACTGGAGCTGGGGACGGTTGTTGTTATTCTGCGCTTTGCCTTGCAAGCAAGGCTGCTGAACCAGCACCTGGGTTATATCTGCACCAAGGTTTTGTATGGGTGATGCAAAGCCACTAATGTTTTCTCATCTGTCTCTACCATAAGCTGCCTGTACAGCACCAGCGCAGCTTAAAATCTGATCCCCAGTGTCTTTACTGATGTTGCTAATGAGGTTACCAATTAATGGCACCTAATGGTCTGTTGTAGCAGTGGTTTTGGTGATGGAGACAGCTGTCCTCTGGGAACTGTGCTGAGACCGTGAACTCATTTTGTGTAAGCAAGTGAACAGCTGTCACAGAAACATCGATGGGAGAGATTAGGTCACACTCTTCATCTCCCTGCCACCCCAGGGCTATTCGTTGCAGTATGCAGCAGGTGGAAGGTGGAAGCAACTTCGAGGGACAAAAGCCCTTGCTGGAGTTGGATCCAGAGATCTAGACACAAAACCAACTGTATCCCATTAGCAGTCTTCTGATCCATCCTGTTCCCCTAACTTTTTGAAGTATTTTACCAATTAACTAGGATTTTGAGCAATTTATTATTTTTTAGAAGTTTTGTCACTGAACTGCGTTGATCTGTGGTGTGGTATTTTCCTGGCACCTGATTGCAGTATGTAACTCTTGGCACTTGCATATTATGTTATTTATTAAAAAAGCTCCCTCTGCGAACACCTTTGCATCAGACGCTTATGAGTATTTGGAAAATAATTTTAAAAATGTACATTTAATTTCACAGGCAGCACTTTGGGGTAATGAGTTCTCATTATTTAAGCTTCACTTTAGTGTTAGGTTACTTTTGGCGTACAGTAGTTGCATTTCATCAGTCTGAAAAAAGGTGGCATTATAGATCTACATTGCATTCCCCTAGTGCATGAATACCTGTAAAGTATAGCACACGTTAAAATATAATTGTGTAATTGTTCATTGTTGGAACACGACAGGATTGTTAAGAGTTAACATTTAGTTAGTAGTTTGCCCATTTCTTTTTGCTGAACAGATGACAGTACCAGATATTATAATTTAGAAGAAAACCCAAAACACACCAAGCAGGTCCACTCTAGGATTCACACCCATTCATTTTAAAATCCCCTACAGTCAAAAATACTGGAAGAGAATTAGTTGTTTTATCCTGGTAACCTTATTTGGGAAAAGCAAATCTTTTCATGCTCACAAAAGTACTATATAGATGCAAAGAACTGTGTATTTTGAGATGGAAGTAAAACTAAGTTTTGAATGTATTGTCATTGCTAGTAACTTTTAGAAACAAAGTTTCATGGCAATTAATGTACAGTGTGCTGAGCTGTCAGAGTGGGGAGCTGAAGTCCCTTCCCTTCAAAATACTCACCAGCAGTAGCTGACCCTTCCAGATTACCTGTGAGACTGAACAGGCAGTTCCCCTGCTAAGTATTTAGCTTGGCATTGCAGTCTTCTCCGGAAAAGTCTTGGAGTAACTGTTTACAGCTTGGCAGACATAATTGTCAGATAAAATGTATGAAGAGTAGAAAGCCATAAAAAAGTGTTTAAAGAGAATGTAATTTCAGTGTTCGTACACTTAGTGGTCACTTGTGCTTCACTGAGTTGTTATCCTTCTATTTTTTGGCTTAGCCTGATGGTGTATTTACAGTTTTTTGAACAAGTGAAGGAATCTGCACACAGAAAGATTACCACCAGCCTCAGAATTGCTTCTTTGACCTTTTTTTGTTGTCTCTTAGATAGGAGAAATCTTATTTTGTAGCTATCCTAATACTTACCTCTATGTGCAGTTTAACTTTCAGTAAGAGAATAACATGTAACTTGAATGGGATGAATTTTCACACACTTTCATCCTGTTTCATGGTAGAACTGAAGTCTTGGCAGTTTTTTAAGCTTAAAACCTGCAATTTCTTAGAATTCACACAATTACAGAAGATTCTGGTAAAAGTTCCTCGTACCTATATGAATCCTCTAATGAGTCATTGAGAAGGAATAAACGCATTAAAACTTTGATCATGAATGTGAGCTCAAACAAAATCTTCAGTTCATTTTGGCTACATTACACTCCTCTTCTGCTCAGTTATCCTAAATGTCCTCGCTAGGTTTATTAGCCCTCACCTGCTTACCAAACATTGAGTTTGAAGCGCGCAAGTGAAGTGCTGGATATTTCTAGAACTATGTCGTGGTTTAGCCCCAGCCAGCAACCAAGCACCACGCAGCCGCTCGCTCACTCCTCCTGCCCCGCTGGGATGGGGGAGAGAATTGGAGGAGTAAGAGTGAGAAACACTCCTGGGTTGAGATAAGAACAGTTTAATAACTGAAATAAAGTAAAATAGTAATGCTAATAGTAACAGTATAATAATGATAATAATAATAACGATAACGATATACAAAGCAAGTGATGCACAATGCAATTGCTCCCCACCCGCCGACCGATACCCAGACAGTTCCCGCGCAGTGATCGCTGCTCCCCGGCCAACCCCCCCAGTTTATATACTGAGCATGACATCATATGGTATGGAATAGCTCTTTGGTCAGTTTGGATCAACTATTCTGGCTGTGCTGCCTCCCAGTTTCTTGTGCACCTGGCAGAGCATGGGAAGCTGCAAAGTCCTTGACTAGCATAAGCAGTACTCAGTAACAACTAAAAACATCAGTGTGTTATCAACATTCTTCTCCTACTAAATCCAAAACACAGCACTATGCCTGCTGCTAGGAAGAAAATTAACTCTATCCCAGCCGAAACCAGGACAAACTGTAGTGAATATTTTTAAAAAAATAGACTTGAAATTCAAAACTTAATTATTTCTAATAGAAAACTAACCCACTAGAAAAAAGACAGCATCTTTCAGGGAACAGGAAATAATACAATCTGGTTATAAAGAAAAAAAGGAAATTACTATAGTGTTTATCTTTTAAAATATAGACTTCTGAACAAACTACTCAGAAATGGGCTAAGATCAGAAATTATTTTTTAGATTTTTTTTAAATGAAGAATTCATTGGTAAATTATAGTTAAGTTCAAATTAATTACAAAAAAATTGCAATTTGCTGAATTAGTTTGTTTTTTTGGTTTTAGAAATTGACCAAAATTGTTCACTTTTGAGGTGCAAACTACCATCTCCGTGCAGGTTTTATATGTGCCCTTCCTCTCTCTCTGTCCAATTCTAGCTTTGGTTTAATTGGAATTGTCCCATATGTTTTACTGAATATGATGCATTTAATGCCTGGGTTAATTGTTCCTATATTAAATATACTAACTCAACATACTTTTGTAGACAGAATACAGCATTAATTTGCTTTCTCTGACAAAAAACAAAGAAAAGCAAAAAAGACCAGCTGTAATAATACTGTGCATCTAATGATGGAAGCATCATCTGTCATTTTAATGGGCTAAGTAGGCAAGAATTTGCTGGAGAGGGTGGCAGGTAGAGGGAGTAATGTGGCAAATACGATTTCCATGTCAGAATAGGCATTTGTTCAGCTTCTTTCTGCTCTCCCCAGTCATACCAGGGCCATGTGTGTCCCTGAGCTGTATATTTAAGTATCTTCCTCATCAGTTTGGGTGATGTTCACCACAATGTGCATGTGTGAAAAATCCCATCTTGTTGTCTTACTAAGGAAGCTATGTCTGCATCCGTACTGGCATTTTAGTTAGTAAAAGGAATGTGCCTTTGAAACAAAGCTCCTGACCATGCTCACTGTGCTTGTTTCACACCGCAGTGTTTTTTTCCAGTGCAGGAACTGGATTCCTTTCAGTAAAAGAAAACCGGCATTTGTTCCAGGCATGCACCTACTAGGCTGCAAGCAGAAGTGGGTGTCCAGCGCAGGGGACCAGGTTAGACCTAGCCTGAGACACGTACGGCGTGGAGTCAGCTCCTTGGTATCAACTGCTTTGCTCTACAGACCTGCTGCTCCTGTGCTGCCCCGCTGGCTGACATAGATACAGCTCATGGTGTTTGGTTAGCCTGCAGCAACAGACTTCACAAATAGTAAAATGTGGCCTGTCTTGTGTGACCCGTTTTTGTTCAGAATGGTTGTGTAAATGTTTAAACACCTAAGGAAAAAAAAAAAAATCAGGTGTTAGCGTGCTGAGGGAAAACAGTATTCAGACCTCAGTTAAGAAATAGCTCTTAACTATGACGAGTAAACTGCAGCCAGGGCTTTGCCTGTCCTGTATTTCTCACTGGGGTCTTCTCTTGCCATTCCTTCAGGGCTCTGAGTGCATTTGATCTTGAGGCAGCTTTTTGAAATTGCCTCTTGCCTCCCATATCCATGTTTATTTTCAGTAGGAGACATAAGAGTCCATAGACATGTTCCACATTTAATTTCTAAGCTCTTCTCCTGCACTAACACTGATGATGATAGGTCTGCATATCCATCGACGCTTCTGAAGAAGGATGAAAAAGAAAAGTTGCTGCCCTTCTCCAATAAGGAAAGAGCTTTAAATATTTATCTTAGAGACCACTGGCCAGGTTATTATCCTGTTCACACCAAAGGGGCCTCTGAAGGTACCCTGTCAATCATGAAATAATTTCCAGGCCCATTTTACTGCACTTCAAGGAAAGAAATGTGACAGACCCTCCCTTTGCAGTTTGGCAAGTTGGTTTTCACAGCCCATTATCTCTAATTGCCAGAGCTTAATTTAATAGAGCTAGTGATTCACACCAGATGATGGCCTCACCTGAAACCACTTAGTAGGATAGTCCTTTTAGGTGGGATGTTTTAGAGTTATATGGCAGTCAGCATTCACCCCTTATTGTTTGTGGGCAGAGATTTTGCTTTGGTGCTTTCTCATCATCTGGACTGGTCCAAGAGATAAAGGAGAAATGGACTTCTGCTCAGTATTGATTTTGTCTCTCATCTTTGCTGGGTGTCTTGAACTCCCTCATCGAGACAGTCAGAGGACTTTTTCTCACCTACAGATTTCATTAAATCCCCAAACTTTGTGTCCACTGTTTAGTTTTAGTCTCATCTCAAATGGCATATTAATTTGCCATTTTACATTACTTCATTCTCTTTATTTTCATGATCTATTTCCACCATTAGTTTGACTCATTGCTGCCATATCCTGGCTTAGTGGTTTAGTCTTTGCAGGGTTTATTGCTCTAAAGGTTCCAGAGAGAGGACCTGATAGCTGGAAATGGTTCTTGTGTGTATCTGCCTTAACAGAACTCTGATTTTTCCTGTCTCCATCTGCTGGTAAAAGATGAGATTTGCTGTTCAAACAGATCATATAATGAGTAACAGAAACTATAAATTTCAAATAATAAATACCCCTTTTGCTGTTATAGACACTTTCCATTAGGAACGGGATAGAAATGCTCAATTTATTTATTTTTAGGCTGCTTTATAATAGCTATCAAATACTAATAACTTTTGATCTGTTGTGGATTTATAGTGAGCTGACAAAAATGAATTAGATATTCAAATGGATGTACTAATAACCTGGGAATTCAAATCAGTGTGCTGATGAAACTAGATTTGTTTGTTTCTGTGGGAGTAAGAAACATTCTAAAATGGTCATCCCTCTTTTTAAATATTAACATTTTTACAGTTACTGAGCAAGGAGATAAAGGAAATAATGTATAACGGGATTTTCAATCTGATCATTTATTTTATCTTGTTTCTGCAGACAGGTATATAAGGCTCATGTTATACATAAACTACCACTGGTTCCTCCTAACAGTTACAGTACAAAGGGAGTAAAACACCTACATAAAATCATGTCAGGAGCTCATCACGTAGAAGCTAACAAGGCGGTGTTTATGTACAAAACTTTTTGTAAGGATATAGTTCATTCAGAGTGCAGTGTTTCAGTCAGCAAAAGACTTTGCTTCCCATCCAGTGGAAATGCATCTTCAAGACTGCAAAAGGCAATACTAGTCAGCAGAGGTATTGTGACACAAGTGTGCTTTAACTCTGCTGTTGTCTGAACTGGTGTATATCAGAAAAAAAGGTACACGTTGTATTTCTGCATTCAAAGCAGTCTTACATTTGTATATGATTTATGTTACGTAATGAAATATTTAGGTTGATTGCTATTTCCATTTACTCCTAATATTTTGTAGATGCTTCTGGATTTGATGCTTTTACAACAGAGGTTTTTATAGACCTGAATATTTTCTATAAAACCACCAACTAAGCCTTTACTTTTATTGTCTATTTCAGTCTATCATGTGTTTATAGGAATATTTTTCAAACACTGTAAAGATGCTGATAGTTATATTCATTCACAAATCAAGAGGGTGTTTTATGAGAGCTTTTTCCCCCAAAAAATTTCAACATGAGATGGTACAGGTATTCTCAAGCAAGGAATTGCAAGCACTTTTGTTTCAGTGGCTTGAATTTTGAAGGCTGCAAAGTAACTACAAAAATGGCAGCCTTTCATTTAATAGATCTTTTTGCTGTCTTGACTATCTGTTTGCTTCACTGGCAAACTTTTTTCCCTTCTTTACTCCTACTAGCCCTGTAGGTTCCACCTCAATTAAAGAGATTGACTCTCTCCTCAAGCATCCTTGTTTGAAAGGATCCTTGGTACTTTCTGAGAGGTGCACATGTGAAAGTCACTTCTGTCCAGAAATTTACTCTTTGTGTAGATATCTAAAAGCAAACAAACAAACAACTTTAATCTCAGAGTGCAAATGGGATTTGTAGGGCTGAAAATGAAAAGAAATACCTATTTTTTTGTATCCTCAGAACATAGGAAGATCACTGAATAAACATAAACCCAAGAATAAACAGGAAGCCCTGCAATGTAAAGAGTAAAATTAAGTAGCTTCGCACTGGTAGAGATTGAAACCATTCCAGTAGCTCTAAGTATGAATTGTATTTTGGCAGTGCCTGTTAACGCTGTTGGCTGGAGAGGGATCTAAGGAAACTGGTTTAGAGTAGGGGCATACCTCTGTGATGGCTGGAACAAGTGGGCTGAAACTCAGCCTAAAAGATTTAAGAGTCTAAGTCCAATTCATGAAGAGAAACATTCAGTGAGGCTTCCATTCCTTAGTAATTTTAGAAAGTGGGACTTGGACTCTTGCCATGACGAATGAAAGTCCTAAAATTACCTCAGTGATTTATAAATATCCTCCTTACTATTCCAGAGTTGTTAGTACCCAAGTCACTTTGAAAGTGGCATTTAATCTTCTCAGTCATAGAGTTACCAAGAAGGAACTCATATCTAGTCTCTCCAAGACAGGATTTACTCAAACTATCCCTGACAGATATTTGTCTAACTTGGTGTCAAAATCCTCCTGTGACAGAGATGCCACAGCCTCCCCAGGCAAACTATTACTGTGCTTGACTATCCACATCCATAGTAAGTTTTCCTAATGTCTAATGTAAGTCTGCCATGCTGTGATTTAAGCCTATTACTTGTCCTGTCCCTTGTGGACATTTCATAGCCTTTCAGACATCTGAAGAGCATTATCACATGTTCCCTCATTTGTCTCTTTTTAGCTGAGGCTAAAAAAAAAAGTCCCCTTAGGCACCGTGAAAATTTTTCATAGAATCATAGGACGGTTTAACAAGGCCAAGTGCAAGGTCCTGCACCTGGGACGGGACAACCCCCCCTATCGATACAGGCTGGGGGATGAAGGGACTGAGAGCAGCCCTGCTGAGAAGGACTTGGGGGTACTGGTGGATGAAAAGCTGGACATGAGCCGGCAATGTGCGCTTGCAGCCCAGAAGGCCAACTGTATCCTGGGCTGCATCAAAAGAAGCGTGGCCAGCAGGTCGAGGGAGGGGATTCTGCCCCTCTGCTCTGCTCTGGTGAGACCTCACCTGGAGTACTGCGTCCAGCTCTGGGGCCCTCAGCACAAGAAGGACATGGAACTGTTGGAGAGGGTCCAGAAGAGGGCCACAAAAATGATCCAAGGACTGGAACACCTCTCCTGTGAGGACAGGCTGAGAGAGTTGGGGTTGTTCAGCCTGGAGAAGAGAAGGCTGCAAGGAGACCTTATTGGAGCCTTCCAGTACTTAAAGGGGGCCTACAGGAAGGATGGGGAGAATCTTTTTAGCAAGGCCTGTTGTAACAGGACAAGGAGTGACGGTTTTGAACTAAAGGAGGATAGATTTAGACTGGATACAAGGAAGAAATTTTTTACAATGAGGGTGATGAAACATTGGAACAGGTTAGCCAGAGAGGTAGTGGATGCCCCATTCCTTGCAACATTGAAGGTCAGGTTGGACGGGGCTCTGAGCAACCTGATCTGGTTAAAGCTGTCCCTGGTCACTGCAGGGGGGTTGGGCTAGATGACCTCTAAAGGTCCCTTCCAACCCAAAGCATTCTATGATTCTATGATTGTATGGTTTGGGTTGGAAGGGACCTTCAAAGGCCATCTAGTCCAACCCCCCTGCCGTAGGCAGGGACATGCTTCACTAGACCAGGTTGCTCAAAGCTGCGTCCAACCTGACCTTGAACACTTCCAGGGATGGGGCATCCACAGCTTGTCTGGGCAACCTGTGCCAGTGCCTCACCACCCTCATAGTGAAGAATTTCTTCTTTCTATCTAATATAAATCTACCCTCTTTCAGTTTAAAGCCATTACCCCTTGTGCTATCACTACATGCCCTTGTAAAAAGTCTGACTCCAGCTTTCTTCTAGGCCTCTTTAAGGTACTGGAAGGCTGCAGTAAAGTCTCCCTGGAGCCTTCTCTTCTCCAGGCTGAACAACCCCAACTTTCTCAGTCTTCCTTCATAGGAGAGGTGTTCCAGCCCTCTGGCCATTTTTGTGGTCCTCCTCTGGACCTGCTCCAACAGGTCCGTGTCTTTCTTGTACTGGAGGCCCCATAGCAGAATGCAGCACTCCAGGTGGGTTGTCACAAGAGTGGAGTAGAGGGGCAGAATCACCTCCCTCGACCTGCTGGCCACGCTTCTTCTGATGCAGCCCAGGATATGGTTGGCTTTCTGGGCTGCGAGTGCGCATTGCCGGCTATGTTCAGCTTTTCATCCACCAGTACCCCCAAGTCCTGTATTTGTGCTTGGGATTGCCCCAACCTGTGTGCAGGGGCACACCTACCTAAAGCCAGCTTATAAAGTAGAGCTGCTTTGTTAATGCCTTTATCAAACAACAATTTCAGGATAAAAGTGTAGAATAATGGCAAATGGCAAGAAAGCCTGATACAACTGTGTCCACTTCAGAGACTTTATGGTTTAAATGGAGATTTGGGGCTGTATCACTTGCCCAGCTTTTTACTTGCTGGGATGTCAGTATTGGGATATCAAAAGTCTCAGTAAGTAGCTACCTTATTCTCATTCAAGTCACTCATCTGGTGTATTGCTTCTGCAGCTAAGGCTTGCATCTCTGCACAGCATTGCATGCTGCCACATGGACTGAACAGCTTACTCACAGCAACTCAGCAACTTCTGCAGCACTGCAGGCTTTCAGAAACAAGGTCTGCCTTACTGCCTTACACAACACCAAGCAGAATGAAGCCTGACCTAGTCACGTCCAGGCCCACAGATGAAGTTACAATGAAGTTACAAGTATAGATGTTAAGGAATAGTACTTTCTTCCCCTGAAGCAGTTTCTCGTCAGTGTAAACCATTTTTTCCCTACCCTTTTTGACTGACAAGATTTGGAAAGTTTGTGTTCACTTTCTGGCACATCAGTTAGGAGGCATGACAGAGAGTTTGTACAGATTTTACTTCCTTGTATTTTTTAGAAGTAGTAGCAATGCTTACTGTTTTGTTCATTTGGATGGAGAAACGCAGCTTCAAGAGTGCACCCACATCGTGCCTACCTACCTTTGGGTATCAGTATCTGGGCAGGGGGAGTAGGAGGACCATCAAAAAAGAGCACTGCACGCTATGGCCCCCAAAGCAGCAAAAGGAGTTTTGTTTTTGAGTTTCTTCTTTGAATGTATTCCTAATGTTTGCATGTGTCAGATCTGCTGAGGTGGCATCTCAGGTTTTAAATTAATATTGTTGTAATGCATTTCTCTTTAATTAAAAAAGAGAGCTCCCCCGTAGGAAATTTCCTAAAACAAAACTCATTAGTAATAAACAGATTAAATCTTTATCAGTTAATCAACACTATAAACTTCTGAGTGTTCGGAGAACGGCATGAGATAACACTGTCGTCATAATAGGAGTGTTTGAAATCATTAGGGATCCCACCGTGCTGTTTGGGTGGTGAGAAAATAATGATTGAAGATGGGCTCCCCTACAGAGCTCACGTGTGAATCCACCTAAAGATTAAATCTGCAAAGATCTGGATTTTATGTTGGCCCCATCTCTAAAGCATTTTTTTTTAGATAGTGGGCAAGGGTGATGGGCAATACTGAGCAAATTCTTAATGATGCTGATACCAGAACCTGTTGTGATGCCACAAAATTTTTGAGCTGGTGGTTAGTGAAATTTTAGGGACTGTGTCTTGGGATGGGAGCCTCGCTACCTTCTCAGAGCAACTGTTCCTAGCTCATCTCTCGGAGGTTTTAACCTGTGGTGGAGACTGCACTGCAAATTCCTCATCTTCCTCCATCCTGAATCCTCAGCACAGTCATTTCTGTCAGGACTATGGCAATCCCCTCATGCCACACATGAGGGAGTTCTCTGGTCCAGCTGTCTCCTGGGGATAAAGAGCACACCCTGCTGTGCAGATGGAAAGGACAATGTAGCTTTGGGCAGGGACCTCTTTGATGAAGGCTGGGGAGAGGCATGGGCATAGTGGAGCAGGAAAGGACAAAACTGGATGGCTGGTAGCATATCAATGCCTCCTAACCCAATAAAATTTGGAGTCATGCACATTTAGGTAGTTATGCTCTAGAGGCACTGACATTTTCTCCATCGCTACTGGGAATGTGTCAGAGTTCCTCTGTGTCACCCTGGGGGCTTCTTTGGAGCCATTGGGATTATTTGGGTTCTTTCCACGAACTCTATGAAAAATAAAAGTAACTGGGCTGGAATAAAAATACGGGCAGTGAGAAAAATAAATCACATTTGTCCACATCCAGTAAACTTACTGGAATGGGTTAGCAAGGAGATATTAGCAGGGTGGCGGCAACTGGGAGTCATACGTAACTATTGCTTTTTCATTTCTCATCTTTGGTCTTTATTTGGTCACCACAGCAATAATTGCACGTTTTCTCACAAAAGGGTTAGCGTAAATCAGTTTTGTTGCGGCATGAGTTACAGCAGCAGAAATGATACTATCAAACATGTTAAGTTTTGCATGAATTTATTGCTTAAAATACTCATTGAAGGTTAGGTGACACTGTTGCCTCCAGAAGTCTAAATTCAAATGCTGTGTTTGAGTAAAAGTGAATTGGCCATTCTCATTTTATTCTTCATATGCTTATGTTGTATTACAAAACACAGCCTGCTTGATAGATGCCTGCTCTGGAAAAACAAGAGTCCCAGTTCCTGCCCCTTCATTAGAACTGAATCCATAGACAGCTGTAAAACAAAAAAACCCTCGTATGGATGGTCCTATTTAAAAGGCGGGAATTGAACTGCACTGATTAATTTCAGAGACTTTAGGGACTGTTTCTCTTTTTTAGAAGTCTTTAGCTACCATGGCACTATTGCTTTTGAAAATCAGATGGTAGGTGTCCTCACTTTTCTGTCACTTGTTCCAATTGGACATCTGTGTACAAAAAATCACAAATTTTAAAAATATCCCTTTCTTCTTCACATATTGTGATATGTCTTCATGTAGTATATTTTCAAGCAGGTTTTGCAGGGGTAAATTGTTTGTAACAACTTCCTTTGTATTCATAATTACAGTCAGCTCTGTCACCTGTGAATTAAAACCTTCTATTAAATACCTTTATGAAATGCTAGGTACAGATTTACTGGGAGGGGAATGAGAGCATAAAAGAGCTGTTGTGTTCTTATTAACAGCCGCATAATGCATTTCTGTGCCATGTGTTTGGGACTGCCTCTGCCTTTGAATGTTTTTTGTGCATTTGGAGAAAGAAACACTTTTTGTTTCGTTTTTTAAATACTGGAGTGAAAGATCACTTTCTATCAGGAGACCAAATGCCCTGGCTTGGCAAAATGGACTGCTTCTAAGGGTCCATATGATCCATCTGATCATGCAGCTTTCCTACAATACTGTTTCTGTCATTCACAGGGTGGGTGACCTTCAGATCTCAGTGGAAGGTTCTTTAACTCCCTGCTAAAAAAGGAGAACGCGTCCCATGATTATCGTCATTCATCTATTCATCCAGTCCTCCTTACCTTTTCTTTTCTCTTTTTTTTCTTTTCAGGATGGAGTAGGTGTAGATGAGAAGCTGTCTTTACGGCGGGTAGCCGTGGTAGAAGATTTCTTTGACATTATCTATTCCATGCATGTTGAAACTGGGCCTAATGGAGAACAAATCAGAAAACATGCTGGACAAAAGAGAACGTATAAAGCAGTAAGTAAAAAAACCCAACAAACCAACTAAAAGTGATCGTTAGTCTCTAAAAGCGTGAATTATTTGGGCTTAGTCACATGGCATGCGATTTGTGTTTTTTCCAGCTGGATTAGTACTGCAACCCTCACCCTCAAATTTATTTCAGAGATCTTTCAATAATGCATGAAAACATACAGTTTAGAAATCGTATTTTCTGTGTGATAAGGACCAGATCCATTGACTTCAGTAGAGATTTTCTCATTGGTACAAGCAGAGAATTTATTCTTTCTATAATGGTTTGACAATTTCTCTAACAACTCTGTATTCATTAATTGTTATTAAATGGATGAAGTCTTAAAGAAGACTTAGAAGGTATTGCCACAACTTTGCTAAATGAGGTGCTGTACTTCAGCGTATGAATGAACTTGCCTTATAGTTTATTGCTGCAGACAAAGTATGCTTAATGGTTTAATGGTATGAAAACTTGTAAATATCCTAAATTCAAAAGGCTGGAAAGCTACTAGGTACAATGAGAGAAGTATTGAGAGGGCAGCTCTCACACCTGCACAAACCAGCTGAGTAGAGAGAATGATTATTTCTAAGATTTTTAATTGCATGACCCTAACCAGTTCAGCCACTGCCTTAAAATAGCTATAAACAGCTTTTGTGGTTAGTGGGACAACTACAACACTTTCTTTTCCTACGGAGAACTACTGAAACGTTTACTGCACTTTCCCAAGGTGCTTAAAATTTATGTGCTTGCCTGGATTTGGATGGCCAAACTTCCATGCGCAGGGCTGTGACAGTGCCAGGCACGCTCAGCGGTTGATCCTTATCCACCTGCCCAGCTGTTTCCAGCTGCTGAAGCACTGGGGGCTCCCCCAGGGCAGCAGGGCAGGGTCTCCCAGCCAGGGCCCGTCCCACCGCCCTGCCTGGCCAGGGCGCAGGGCATCCGGGGCACCTCTCCCCATGGCCCCAGCGGGATGGGGCCGGCGGGGGGCTGTGCACAGGGCCCCAAGGTGACCTGTCACCCTGAACACAGTGTTCTTCACCTTAAAAACAACCTGCAGTCGTGTCAGCCATTTCTGAGGTCACCAAAATGTGTGGGAACTCCAGGTTTCTGATACCCACATCTTCAATTTTAGCTGTAAGAAATAGCTATTTTTCTGTTACTGTTTTTTTCAGGTATATAACAATCTTTACTATGTATCTATGAATCCCTTCACAGATATTTTATTTATAGGCTATTTCAGATGGTTTCTTGTGGGATAAGCCCTTGGCAAAATTTCTTATAATTTGTTCCCGACGGTATTGACCTTAAGACAGATATATGAAGGAAGACACCAGTCATCTGGGTGTGC
Organism: Pelecanus crispus; assembly: GCF_030463565.1. Lineage (NCBI taxonomy): Eukaryota > Metazoa > Chordata > Aves > Pelecaniformes > Pelecanidae > Pelecanus > Pelecanus crispus. Next base: position 127,495,279 of record NC_134644.1, on the reverse strand, counting down.
TTTGTAAGGCTTGGAGTGATATTTCAGGGTGAACAAACACAAACTGTCTAAATTAATTTTAATCTGTCATGTCGGCCATTTTGATACTTGGTCTTCTCTTTTAGAAAGCATTAGAAACGTCATATTTTCATTGACCTTTCCCTTTCTATTTGTTTTGCTCCAGTAAGCTGTACAAAGGTATAGGTCACAAACTTTGTAGAATAATATACAAGTGTAAGGAATGCTGCCAACTATAAATAAAATATGTAGGAGTCATCATCCTACAAGTACATTCCAAGTATAATATTTACTACCGTAAGAATCCTGTGATTCCAGGTCAGATAAGAAATTTGTTTATTGTGAACAGCATGAAAGACAACTAGTGTCTCTTCTGTGAGAACTATTTGTGCAGATTCAATAGCCTATGCAGTAGTTTCATTTGATGTTAACTTGTATTGTAATTGAGGCCTGAGCTTATTATGTCATCATGAGAAGAGGATAAAGATGCCCAAATGTAAGTTTGTGTCATTATGAGAGTCTGTATTATTTGTGCATTCATTTCATTTATTAAGGGCATTGAGTCATAGTTGCCAAGGACAGGATTCACAAATACAATTTTTAAAGATTTCCATAAATTAAAAATGGAAACAAAGTAATATCAGAACAAACTAATATCAACTCTTGCTCTCTATCCCAGCATGAGAATTAGGTTAAATAAACAGGTCTCAAACTCTACCAGACTAGCTGAGGAAATGCATGCTCCTTTACTGGACCTGTCCATGAAAGTGCTTTCACTAAAAATGTTGAGCTGCAGTGTCGGTCTGTTCCAGCAAGCCACGCAGTGTCTCCTCCTGTGGCGCTGCAGGAGGAAAGAAGTGGTGTCTCGGGTAACTGTCTCACAAAATATTATACACTAAGAGCTTTATAAATCAAACTGAAGTACTTTGGCGGGGTTTAATTTTATTAAGTGAATTGGGAACGAGATTAATTTAGTCTTGTTTCTTTATTCACATGTCAGAAGTGAATCATCCTTGAGATCTGTGAATGTATTTATCATGCATAAGTATTCACCAAATAGTTTGAGTGAACAATTTTTACAGGAAGTTCAGTTACAGTTCACCAACTGTATGCTACAGCTGCTATTTTTTATTCATAATTCCTGGCATGTGATGATCACATTGCTTCTGCTCTCTGACTGGATAACTGAAACATTTTAACAGAAAAATGATGGGGAGAAACCCACCGTATTTTTGGTACAAAATTGCTAAACTTCTGGAGTTCATAAATATTGTCATGGATATTCAGTACCTGAGTATTTCTACAAAATTAATGGCACAGCCCTGAGAATTGCAACATATTGATTTCAAGTAATTAATTTGCTTATATATGTGTGAGTCTCTATTTTCAATAGTGAACCTGCTCCACTCAAAATTTTGAATAGTACTCAAGCACGATTAGAAGGGTAATGAAATTGTGAAAGGTGACTTAATTAACTACTCTTTGCATTTATATGGAGTAACAACCTTGGAGTAGGTAGGGCCTTTTTAATTTTTCATAGAGTCACCCCAGATGCTGGAGTGCTAAAATACATCAGTACGTCTCTCTGAAAGCATGTTCAGAACAGCTTACAAGCTCAATTAGTGAATCTGTAATCTGCACCGACTTGTTTATGTTAACTGTTTGGAAACGAATGGCATTTTTACAACTGATTTCTGTGGGACTTCCTGCAGCGGTGCTGCACAGGAAGATAAAGAGGATGTGGTGCTTGGTACCTCTAAAAGAGCAGTGTATTGGAAGGGAGCCTTTATATTTTAATTGGGGCATCAATGTACCAAACTCAAACTTTATGATTTCTTGGCACAAACCCTATAGATTAATTAGGAAAGCATCTGTGCTTCAATATTTAAGTTTAGAATAAGGTCCCATTTTCTTCTCTGCACACTAACAAATGGGAAGGAAATTGTACAAAGTCTGTGTAGATGATGTGGGAGAGTAACCTTGAAAATATGCAAAAAAGAGTGGGCTTCCCATTTAACTGGCAGGTTTTATGCTTATTTCAAGTGCCCAACTTGTATACAGTACAAGATTGATGGGCTGTGTTCCTTGCCAGCATAACTGTAGGTAGAACTACACCAGCAAAACAGACCTGGCTTCTATATGTAAAATGAAGCTAAGAACTTTAAATCATATCCAGAATATGCCAGACTGAAGGAATACTTAATACGATGTTTATAAACTCAGCTAGTTCCCCAGTTCCCAGGGAAGTTTTCAAAGAGGGAAGACATCAAGGGCTTTGATGTGGGCGATAACTCCCTCACAAAGGCAGGATATGTGACACAAGGCCCGGCCGAGGCTGTTGCTCAGCAGGGGCACAGGTGACTGGGAAGGTGTGGAAGGTGAAAAGAGCATGTTCCTTGGTGCCAAGGAAAGCAGCGGTGCCCAAACAGGTCCCTGCTTCTCCTGAGTTCTGCCTGAATCCTCTGCCGGGTTCCATAGCAGGTGGGGTGAAATGTGCTGGTGTAGGGAATTGGTTAAGTGGTTGGGAGAAAGTACCGAGAATCCTTGTAGGTACTGCTAGCACTTGCTGCTACGGCTCAGTGTCCTAGAGGAACTGCGTTGCTTTGGGATAGTACTTTTCACTCTCTGTCCTAAATGACTTATTTTTGTATAGGCATCCCACCCTGAAAGGAGAACTGCGGTGTCAAAGTGGAGATGGGAATGCACAGGAGAGAAGTGTTCAGGGGAAGAATCCATCTGGTATATTGGGAAAGGCATTCAACAAGTGCATAGCTGGCTTTTTGTGCCTTTGCAGAGCTGCATTTCTTGATTTAAACTATTCAGCTGTGTCTAAAATTTAAATTCAAGTGCCGAGGGGTATATCAGAGGTGGGAGTAACAGGGAAAAGTTGTGGCTATGGTAGCAGCATAATGCAACAGGCTCAAGCTGTTAGGACAACTCTTTGTGATTCAGTGCAAAGCGGGGAAAAAAATAGCCTTACTACATTTTTCAAGAAGCTCAAGTGGCCTCCTCTCAGGGCCAGCTATGGGTATAGGGGGGCCAGATTTAGTGATCAAGCCCTATATTTCAGAGTAGATTTTATTTTCCTTTAATATTCTTGAAAAAGATGTTAGCTTTTCATTCATTTAAACAATAGACTATGAAGAGTAAGTGCCTCACCTTTGTATGTTTTATCTGGACAAAGTTGCACATAACTAAGCAAATCATCTATCTGAGAACTGTTTGTGTAAGTCTTGTAGCCACCTTAAACACCTTAAATTCCATGTGCATATTCTACTTGAATATTTTCACCTGCGAAGGATGATCTAGTATCTGCCTGTTGAGCCTGAGCAGCTGCCATGCAAAGCCTTGAAACGTTACAGCAGCAAGCTTGAGTTGTGAGCGAGGGTTGCGATGTCTGAGCAGGAGAAATGGGTCAGTTAATAAAATTCCCAACCCATGAATGAAAAAAGAGCACTGGGCTGATGAGCTGGAAGAGAAGCAGGCTTGTAAAACATGGGGGAGATATTGATGTGTCAAGGGAAAGCAGCTTGAGGCAAGACTCTGTTCAGATAATTAGTACATAAATATATAACATCTGAGGCATAACAGGAGTCTGTTAGGTGTAGGGCAATATCTGGGGTCCTGTGCTTCATCCAGCTGTTGCAGTAATAAATGTTTCTTGGTTTAGGATCAGGCTGTTGAATCGCCTCCCTCTTTCCCATCACCCTAAGAGAAAAAAGAGACATTGTGGAACATGGCATGATGTTTTTCCCCACCCAAACCAAGAATGTGCTTGCGAGTCCCCTCTGAGCATCACAGTGAACGTGTTTTCCTCAGGGAAGAATTTTTTGACAGGTCACGCTGTGCAATAACATTGTCTCCTTCCAGTACAGCTTCCCTGATCAAACAGGGTTAAAGCAGGTTTGGGGCCTGGCTGGTTTCTGTCTAGGGCAGACCTTGTCCTCAGGGAAGCAGAAGAATACGAGGTTTGTGCAGGGCCTTAACACGCTTAAATCCTTGCATCCACGCTGTTCCCGTGTGCACAGCAAAACAACCAAGTCCTGTGCACTTTTACTCTACGGACTTGTTCTTGCTTCTTTGCAGAGGGCGAGCGTCGAGTGTCCTGGCAGTGGTCCCGCTAGCAGGTGCTCCCCTCGCAGAAAGCGGCTTCTGCTAGGCGGGAGGGAAGGGAAGGGAGCTGTGAAGCGCAAGTTTAGCACAAGAGGCAACAGCATTTTCCCTAGTATAGCAGGGTAGTGAGCTCTTGATAAAACTCCCAGCAGTAATATATCTGCTTTCCTATGTCAGCCTTCTATTCTGACCTCTTGCTGAGGAAAGGAGAGGACTTTCCTTGGCTGGTTTGCCCTCCTGTCATCAAGAAACCAATTTCTGCCACCTGGTTTGATGGCTGTGGGCCCAGGACAGATTACCATCTTCACTCTCTCTCCCTGTCTCTCTCTCTCCTCTTGGAAGTCTTCTTTGGATCATCTTCCTCCCCTTTCCCTCCTTAATTAAAAAAATACACACACAAAAGAAAAAAATCTCTCTATTCTGACACATCGTATCTTCCAGACTACACATACATCCTCCATGTTAATTCTTTAGGGGTTAATAGGTTCACTTGCAAAATTTCACTCCCTCTCCTCACACTTGTCTTTCCTACTCTGCCATATGTGTCCTAAAATCTGCCTTTCAGTTTACAGCTTGTTAATTTTCCAAATAAAAATGTAGCTCTGAAAGCTACATCATCACAACATCCTGCACCTAAATCATCTGAATATTGGAGAGAATAAAGGAGACTTTGCCTGTTTTCTCTGTCTGCAGTGATGCAATAGGAATGCAATATGCTTCTCATAGAAAATTAGGGCACACGTCGCTTAGCTCCAATGTAAATCAGATTACATGCTCAGGTACTGGATTACTTGCCTTGTAGTAGTTGCGCTCTTTGTGTGATCCAGTAAACAGCATATAGGTTAATTATAGATCTAGGCAGCCTTCATTGTTGGGCAATGTTTTGGATGGTTTGACATATGTCGAATTCTATTATATTGTAGACTTTTTGTGAATGGTGAAATAAGATCATAAAAGTTTTGACTGAAACTGCTGAAGTCAACTCTGGTTTTATTCTCCTCTGAGTTCAGAGTTTAAATGAAATACATGTAGGTGCATGTGGACTGTATTGTTAGGAAATGTTCTGCTTCTTATCCTGTGACTTCTGGGGCTAAACCAAACCCTGTATGATTTTGGCACTCTTTGCTTAATGCTCCAGATATCTAGTTTATTCGTCATGTAATTTTTTTCCGTTTACAATGTAAAAAGCAGTCAGCTGTAAGAGCTATACCTAGTACACACTACCTAAACACCAATCTGCTAAAATCTGGTTATTTTGTGATTTGTCCATGATACATCCACATATAAGATAACTGTGGTGGGTGACCCTGGCTGGATGCCAAGTGCCCACTAAAGCTGCACTGTCACTCCCCCTCTCAACTGGACAGGGGAGAAAAAACAAAATGAAAAAGCTTATCGGTTGAGATAAGGACAGGGAGATCACTCAGCAATTACCGTCACGGGCAAAACAGACTCGACTTGGGGAAAATCCGTTTAATTTATTGCCAATCAAAACTGAATAGGGTAATGAGAAATAAAACCAAATCTTAAAACACCTTACCCCCACCCCTCCCTTCTACCCGGGCTCAACTTCACTCCCAATTTTCTCTGCCTCCTCCCCACAAGCAGCACAGGGGGCGGGGAATGGGGGTTGCAGTCAGTTCATCACGCGTTGTCTTTGCTGCTCCTTCCTCTTCAGGGGAGGATTCCTCACGCTCTTCCCCTGCTCCAGTGTGGGGTCCCACCCACGGGAGGAGACAGTCCTCCACAAACTTCTCCAACGTGTGTCCTTCCCACGGGCTACAGTTCTTCACGACCTGCTCCAGCGTGGGTCCCTTCCATGGGGTGCAGTCCTTCAGGAGCAGACTGCTCCAGCGTGGGTCCCCCATGGGGTCACAAGTCCTGCCAGCAAACCTGCTGCAGCCTGGGTTCCTCTCTCTCCATGGGTCCGCAGGTCCTGCCAGGAGCCTGCTCCAGCGTAGGCTTCTCATGGGCACATCTGTCTGCTCCAGCATCGGGTCTTCCACAGGCTGCAGGTGGATATCTGCTCCCCTGTGGACCTCCATGGGCTGCAGGGGCACAGCCTGCCTCACCATGGTCTTCATCACAGGCTGCAGGGGAATCTCTGCTCCGGTGCCTGAAGCACCTCCTCCCCCTCTTTCTTCACTGACCTTGATGTCTGCAGGGCTGTTCCTCTCACATATTCTCACTCCTCACTCCAGCTGCAGTTTGTGTCTGGGTTGGTTTTTTTTCCCCCTTCTTAAATATGTTATCCCAGAGGTGCTGCCGCTGTTGCTGATTGGCCTGGCCTTGGCTCGCAGCTGGTCTAACTTGCCGGCTGGCATGGGCTCTGTTGGACATAGGGGAAGCTTCTAGCAGCCTCTCACAGAAGCCACCCCTGTAGCTCCTCTGCTACCAAAACCTTGCCACGCAAGCCCAATACTATAACACATTTCTACAAGCAACAGAAGATATAATAATGTGCAATAAAACCACTAGTAAGAATAAGGAACCACATAAGGATACTTATAAAATATCATATTTGAAAAATGTATACTTACAACTTTTTTAAAGCAATCCAAGAAATTTTATCAATATCATAAATCAGCAGTGATTGTTCTTTGATTGGTATAGGCATGTGCATGAGCAGTTTCTTGCGAGTCATGCCAAAAATATGCCAGTCTGCATTGTCAGTATATGGATGTAAATAATGCAATATCCCCCACTTCAATTCCGTTTTCTGGCTTTATTTTTTCTTAAAATGTAGAAGTGTGTGGGTTTGGGTTTTTTTGTGTGGAATTGCAATAAAACAATATTCTTCTATCGCAGCACATCACTGAATGAGATGGTCTGGCTATATTTTTTGTTAGCTCACAGCCTTGAGAAGAGAGCTAGGAGCAGGGCTGCTGAAAGCAGTGAGAATATACAGCATCAGTGAGGACTGAGTCATTATTGCTTTCTTTCAGATAGAATAGAGGACAGAAACAAATTTTCCAGATGAAGTCAGACCACTGTCTAACGTATTTCTGTAGAGTTACTTAGAAAGTGTCATAGGCCTCCACGTTGTGCTCTGAAACACGCACGTGCAAGCCAATTTCATGTACTACATCAGCCCAACCTTGCACACAAGCTGGTAAGCTCTGCTGAGGGGTAAAATATAGGATATTGTGTTCAGCCTTGTGCTAATTTGGTTAGAGAGCTTCCTGGCTGCAGCTGGTGTTAAGCCAGAGGGTTCAGAGCATGGCCAAAGTGAGCAAGCAACTACCTGCATCTTATAAAGTAGATGTGCCCCTCTTTAATGAGAAAGGCAAACAGGAATCTGCAGTCAGGGGTGTGAGGTTCGGGGGGTTTTTCTGTAAGCTTTCTGGCACTGAAAATTGGAAAAAGCTTTTTGTGTATATTCAAGGAACAAGAATAAGGAAGGCTGTGGGTTATGATGTCCTCTGCATATCTCTTTTAACATGATACTTGTTGTGTTATGCCAATTTATATAGGCTGAAGTCTTGGACTGTAAGTGATTGATTCAAATTACAAAGTAAATGGGAGGAAGTTGGTGGAAACTGGTGTTATTTAGGGAAGGGCATCCTTAAAACTGTGTTGCAGTGGGAGGTTGGAGACACAAGCATCTGCTACACGGACAAATTTAGTTATAATACCCAGTTCCCTTATAGTCAGTGGAGCATACCTATCAAATCTGGGACCTAGCTCACTTGCTTTCCATGGAGGATTTTCATCTTGTTTGAGCAGAACTGGAATTTTGACAGAGATGCTTGATTAGAATAAATGGAGCATTCCTATCAAATGCAGGCAACTAATGAATCCGTGGGTAAGCTCCATTAATTTCAATACGGTGCTAAATGTGTTAAATGTTATGAGAGAGCGGTTGCTGCGTATGTGCACTTACCAATTTTCTTAATGCAAAATTCTAGCTGATTTTAAGTTATTTTTTTTTAGATTCCATAAAGCATGAGCATAACCAATGTTTTCATATTTAGAAAGGTAAATAAGCATCTGTTCTGTGGTATAAAAACCAGGAAAAAAATCTGAAGTGTTTTTTTTGGTAGGATCTCCCATTCAAAAGTGACTTCATTTAGTGCCTTCATTTTCAGGTAAATTGTTTTAGGCCCAGAGAAAGTTTTTGCCAGTTTTCATCCCAGAACAAATTTTGCTTTTATACTAATCCTCTTCTCCCCCCCAAAATAACATTTCTGTTATATAAGTAAACAACAACAATAGGCAACCTAAACAACAATACCATAAACAGGATGATACAATTTGTGGTGGTGTTTTACAATGCACCATTTCCTGTGTATTTCCATGTCTCACATCACATAACAAACACTAACTTAAATGCCACCTATTTTCCAAAAAACTTACTGATAAATTTGGTCCATGGAGTTTTAGGAAATGTAAGTTTCAGCACAGGATATGTAGGTGACAAGCCAAGGAGAAGAGTGTAAGAATGTTATAACAGGCCATTCCTCCTCTCATAATGTTGAAAGAAAGGTATCTTGTCCTTTCTGTATCCACCCTTTCATACACGTCACCTCTATCTTTCTGCACTTCCTACAGAGACTTGCATCAACACTTGATAGGAAGTCAAATCCTGCTGTAGGTTTTACAATAAGGGAGTACAAGCAGATATCAGTTGACTCTTCTTTTAGTCTCTCTTGCTGGGACTTTGTCTTTCTTTGGGGATTATCTCCATTGCAAGACAACCACCTTGGTTGAGAAAAGAAAGGCTGGAGATTCCTTACAACACTTGCACTGTTCAGTGTATATACATAAACTTACATAATGAATCACAGAAAAGCCATGGCTTTGCCTGGTAATGTCTTGACAACATCCAAGTTTGGAGATTCTTCCACCCATCTGGTAAACCTGCTCCAGTGCACTGGCTTCCCAGAGAAGTTTTTCCTGATGTCCAGTGTGAATGCTCCAACCCACTTGTGGCTGTTGTCCTTGGTTATACCCTCTGAAGAGTTTCTCTCCACAGTTTTTGTAACTCCCTTTCAGGCAGTGGTGGGCTGCAATTAGCTCTTTCCCTGCCTTGTAACCTACTCTTTGTCACATGAAACAAATCCAGCTCCCTTAACTGCTCCTTCAAGTCACTGCTTTAGGCTCCAGGTGCCATGGCAGTCAGCCACAGAGCCCTCTCCTGCTTCTCAGCAGCCACCTTGAACTGTGGGGCGGAAAGCCAGGCACATTATTCCATCTGCTGCCTTACCAGCACTGAATACAGAAGGATAATAACTTTTCTTGATCTGCTGGCCATAGAGTTAAGGTAGCCAGTATGAGATTTGCTTTATCTGTGATCAGCGAGTATGCTGTGGGCTCATTTTCAGCTTGGCACCAACTGTCACCTCCAGGTCCTTTTCAGCAAGGCAAAAAAGTCTATAAAGATAGATGCATCCTTGGGGAGGGGAGGGGGAATGCAACCTTTAAAACCAGCAATAACTGCTTCTTCCTCTCCCCTTTCAAAAAAATAAAAAAAATCCCTCTGATGCTTCCATGTGAGTATGTGGTTGGGAAGAATGATAATGTCGAAAGGAGGAAACAACAAAAATCTGTTGTTTCAAGGTATCTCCAGGTAAAGCAGAGTCTCTAAAATCAAGTGACCCCTACATTCTGTAACTGTTCATAAAAATAACTTATTTACCCTACAGTACTAAATCACAAGCTTTCCAAGAACATTTTTGCAAAACATTCAGATACAAAGTTAAAATAGCAAGGAGACTGTCATTGCTGCTAATGCACTGAGTCCTCTATCTGTCTACATATTGTTACAATAAAAATACATAGAGCAAATAAGCCAAGCACTTTCTTTTTTTGGTATTGGTTATAAGAAAAAGGTTGGTTTTCAACTTTTTCTAAAAACATCCCTCAGTGGGATGCCTGTTATGCATGGATCTTTTTGCTGAAAGGAAATTGAAAAAAAGCTGTAAACAGAAAACGAACCCCCTTTTGATATAAGTGAAATTTTGTTCAGTATCAACTATTATTAGCCATTAGATGATAAGTAGGCAGATTGGATAGATGTTTCTTGAAATCCTGCATAGTATGCAGAACATGCTTTCATTGTGCTTCCTGGCATTATGAGATAATATGCCTTATTTGGAAATATAATGATCAGTTCTGTTAAATCATGTTCAATCAGCTTATATAATAACACCTATATTTTGTTATTCATTTCAGATTTCAGAGACCTATGCCTTCCTACCGAGAGAAGCGGTGACACGATTTCTAATGAGCTGCTCAGAGTGCCAGAAAAGAATGCATTTAAACCCAGATGGAGCGGATCATAAAGGTAGCTTTAGTGTCAAATAGTGGGATGTAAAGTAATTTTATTCCTAATACCCATTTATATTTTCCTAGCTTAAGTGTGGGTTCATAAAAATTTGGTAGACTGGAACAGTTCAATAAGTCAGACCATCTTATTTAGTTAAGCTGGAAGGTAGTGAATCTTCTGCTTTCACTTAAGGACAGAATGTAATACCATGTGCACCCTCAATAGAAAGATGATTTTATCTGGAGGAAGTAATTTATTTTGCTATGGAAATGTTTATACGGGGGCTTAAACATGAGAAATAGGGTGCACGTGCTGTAGTCATTTAGGGTAGAAGAACTCATCACTTTTCAGGGTTTGAACTTGATTTTCATTTTTCTTCGGGAGACTTCCATCTGTACAGCCTACAAGCAATTGAAAATGCCGAAGTTAGAACTAAATGACATAACTGTCTGACTTTGACTGCAGAGTAGGCTCAAGTAGCCTCCACAGTTAACATATAATGCATAATAAATATTTTTATTGCAGATAATGGAAAACCTCCAACTTTGGTGACCAGTATGATTGATTACAACATGCCAATTACTATGGCTTATATGAAACACATGAAGCTGCAGCTACTAAATTCACAGCAAGATGAGGTAAAACCTGAAATCTTTTGTCTTTCTCCTGTGTTTTTTAGTGCTTGTCTTTGTGGTACCCAGGAAACTGAACTGAAGATGATTGTTGATCCCATCTTTATAATTCTGTTGCTAAAATAGCGAGTCTGAAACCAAACCAAGGCTGTTTGCAAGTAATCAGGTTGAGAGAAAATGTCATGACTTACCATCCTTCCATGGTTGGGGGTAATATACTGTACTGCTTCAAATTACCTGAAGGTGCCCTTTTTCTGTCTGGACTGGCAGAAGGGTTAAGGGGGGCAGCATGTTCACCCGAGACTTAGTGCTGTGCTTAGCAGTGACTTTCATTGTCTACTTCTAGAAAGCAATACCATCAACAGCTGAAATGAATGGCATGGTGTTCCCAAGGTTAGCAGCCAGGATGCAACACATTGTAGTGAGATAGATGTAAACCCTGGCAACATCAGTTGAAATCTTTAAGGCAAAAAGCGTGATAAATAAGAGTAGGGGTTGCTTTTGAAACTTGGACTAAAAAGACAGAAGCAAAAAGGAAGAGAAGCAGGTTGAGAATCAAGCTGCTTCAGAGAGAATTGGGAGTTGAATTGCATTTATTTCTTCTCACAAATTATTTTCTTCCTGTGATTTATTCAAAGTTTTTCCAGATATTAAGAAGTGCTTCATCAATTGAATGGCACCTACCAAATTATTTGTAACAAACTCATTTTGCTGGAAATGTGTTCATTTACCATTTGAGCTGCCAAATAGTTAGAAGCCCGGCTATGTGCCAGCCAGAAAACAGTCCTGCATGCTGTGTCCTTCTGCCTGACTACAAGATTTCTTTTTTTTAATGAAGAAAACCTTCAAAAACAACCTTAGCAGCTGGATTATGTCAAAGACCCTGACTGACTGCTGACCTCTTTGGAGTCAGCCAGATTTGGTTTCATAATAAGTAGATATAGGCTATTGGTGGAGATTTATGAATTATTCAACACCCCATAGAATGGGGATTTCACCACTCTTCTAGAAATATCAGGATCCTTGTTTCACTTTTGCAATTTTTTTAATTGTGGAGAGTGTGGGGAGAGATCCCCTAGTCTTTGAGTTCTTCATGCACACATACAGCCTGGTCATCTTTCCCTCCTATTGAGTCTCCCCTCTGCGTGCTGCCCCTTTTCAGGAATCTGGCAGCAGGGTTTCAAGCAGCAGGAGAGAAGAGGCTTTACCACTGCAGTAGCCTTAGGAGTTAAAGGGCTCTTTGGTTTTTCCACTTCCTCCCTTTGAGAATTACTCCTCCCACAACAGGGTCAAAGGCTTATCCTGAATCAGGGCCACCTGCCACAGTGCCTCTACAGCCTGAATGTTTAGGTGTAGTCTTTCTGGTCTGATGACTGAAATTTGCATTAAACCAATTTTTCATCTAGATGCACCAGTGGAGATGATATGGTGACAGCAGGAAGCACTGTTGCTTGGTACCTCCCTGCCCAGCTTGGTTTTGCAGCTCTAATGTTACTGTGTATGAAATGTTAGTAGCACTGGATTTATGAAGATAAAAGTAATTTTTGATGTGTTTTAGTAATAATGTCTTTGCCAGGGCAGAGTGGGCACAAGGAAAGTTCTCAGATAATCTTTACATCTTTTCTCAAGGCAGAGTTTTGCTAAGAATTTCTTTTCCTTCAGGCTGTACATTTGTTGCACTGAAGAACAAAATGGCAATGAAAATGCTGTAGTACAAAGCAGGAAGATTTTTGGTCCATACGTTCAAACTATTGAATGCACTTAAAAAACATGCTTGGGTTTGTAGGAAGGCTCTGTTTCCAAGGTTTCATCAATCATATCTGTATTCTTGTGGAGGGGGTGGAATTGAGACAGGAGTAAACTTGGATCCCACAACTAGCTAGCACAGTGACTGAAAGCCTCCTAATTTTCTCATCCTCAATTCATTATTTTTAATCTGAGGCCATCGATGAAAGGGAAACAGGCTTCATCTAACAGGAGAACTCATCACTGTGGGGGAATTTACAGCTGTGCTGCAACCGATATAAAGATGCCAGTGACTCCCAGCTGCTCTCCCCATGTCTATGTGTCCATGCAGATTTAGATGTTTACACAGTTTGGGGAGTGAGGTGGAGATATTCTGCAGAGTGCTGTAGGCAAACACAGGCTGCCCATGTGTGTTGTTTTATACCTATGCAAGCGTTGGATAGCCAGAGCTCCATTTCTGGGACCCCATGCAGATTACCTAACCTCAGAATTGGAAAATGTAAGGTGCTGCTTGCTGGTTCCTGCAGGATTCAATGAGAAATACCAGTGTGTCTTAACAGAGGCACAGCCTTCCAGAAGGGCTGGGGGAGTTTGTGTTCTGATCTTGCTCTTTGAACAAGCAGCGTGCGTTTTCCCTAACTGAGAACCAGCTCAGCGTGTGCCTCGGCCCCGTCTGTCTGGGGCAGGAGGCTAGTGGGCACCACAGTTCTTGTGTGAGGGCAGTGTTTGGGTATTTGCTGCTGCTCTACTGGGGTGCTCCCGCCCTATCTGGACAAGGCAGACAGGTGCCTGCTAGAGAAGCCCTCACTCTTCCATTTAGTTTTTTACAAAACTTTGAGAACAAGGTACGTTTGTTTCATTATTTGTCATTGTCCTGGTGTGATGGTGCAGAACAGCATCATCTTGCGTGTTGTCCCACCCTCACTCCTGAATGGCATTTGGCAGTACTTCATCTCAGTTTAACAAGAGTCGTGACTACAGGGAACTCGCCTTCCGAAAACAAGAGAAACGCCCATGCAAGCTGGAAACATCAGTGAGACCCAAGAGAGGAGCTGATTTAAGGGCCAAGAACTCAGAAAGCAGCTATATTAGTATCTGTAGAAACCAGTTCACAACAAGTACACAGTAAATCATATTCTAAAGATTGCTGTTTTTCTAGGTCAATTCTGGTAAGCAACCCAGAAAAATAGTCAGAATCCTGTCAGTTCTGGTTTTGATAAAAAAAAAAAAAAAATATATATATTAATTGGAAAAGTATCTTAAACTGATCTTCAGGGGATACAAAATTATTTGCCATATTTTTCTCTATGTTCTTTAAAATGCTTTTCTTCATAACAAAAGTAATTATCTCAGAAAAATTGTTACTGAAAATATATCACCTTAGGTTTGTACGTTGCCTCAACAGCTTACAGAGCAAGACTTGTGGATGCTTAATTTTTAATCCATGAGTGGCGCATGTTTCAGTGGGACTGAAACAAGTGATGTTAAACACGTATGTGAATATTTGCTGGACTAGGTCCAAAACTGTTTTGCTTTTATAAATGGGGACAAAATATTTGATCAGGACTTTACTTTTTGCCCTCTGCTGTTGTCCCTAGTAGATGCTCTGTGATTAGACTTGATGGATGAATCATATTAAAGATGTATAAGGTAGAATAAATTTTAAGTGATTCTCATGTGATTATATTACTTTGGTTTGTCATTGACTGTCATTTGAACATGCTCAGAACTTTTATAAGCTTTATCATTTTCATAGATGCTTCTTTAAACACAGTAGCAGTGTAAGGGTGACATCATGTCAAGGGAATTTGGTTGTGGATTCTTATTAGGTCAAGTTGCCATTCGGAAATACCTTACTGTGAGTGATCATCACAGGGTTTCCGACCTTGCTTGGGAAAGGTACAGGATTCAGGCAGGGAATGTGGAGAGCTCTCCTCAACCAAATTTGAATAACAAGGACTTGGTATGGTGTCTCTAGTTACTAGCCCTCTTTTGCAAAATACTATGGAAACAGTTAGGAGAGTGTGGTAATGGAATATCCTCATAGTTGAACAAATTGCATTTGTCAGATTATCATATCACATAAACACTGTGTTTTCCTTGCTCTTCTTTATGTGCTCTGCTTGTTTGCTTATATACACAAAGATTTAGCTTGATTACACTCCACACCAGGTGTGAGTGAAACAAACGTGAAACGAGTGAACCCGCACATATAATGTCAACAGCGTACAATGTTTTCTGACATGTCTCTGAAACTTTCCATTTGCAGGATGAAAGCTCTATAGAAAGTGATGAGTTTGATATGAGTGACTCAACTAGGATGTCAGCTGTGAACTCCGACCTCAGCTCAAATCTGGAAGAGAGAATGCAAAGTCCTCAGAACCTCCAGGGCCAGCAGGATGGTAAGGCTCTCGTTTCGTACAGAAAATGCGGTACTGCCTTGTCTTTTTCCCATTCTGTGCCTTCATTTAGTACCTGCTGTGTCCTTTTCTTCATAGTGTGTTTCATTAGGTAATTTGAAATGTATGTTCCCTATGTCTCAGCATGAAGAGGATGAAGTTGGGTTTTTTTCAGGTTAATTTATTTGTTGCTTAGGCAACAGGTGAGTGCTTAGACCACTATATGTTAAGTATTATTATTTTACTATTTTTATATATGTGGTGTGACCATACACAGGCATAAAAGGAAATGAAACTCAAACCTTTCTGAGGCAACCTAGAATGCTGAGAAAGTTGTTTTTACTAGTTGAAATGAGGGAGAGGGGTGTGACAGAAGCATGGTTATTTGAGAGCTAGGAATTGGGATGTGATATTCAGAAGAAAGGATTAAAAAGACTAACTCCAGTAGGGAAATAGAAGTAAAAGAAGAGAAAACAGAACAAGCAGCATTGTAAATTGGAATGCTAATTATTTCTAGGTTAGTTACAACACAAAGCTAATTTGTTGCTGAAAGAGAAGGAAGTTTTACTTTGCATAGAAGATGCATAGATGTGTACTCTTTGATTTCAGCCCTTGTTATAGAACAAGTTAGATGGGCCCAGTTTGGAATGAACTTTCTCCTTGGCTATGGAGCTCACAAAGAGCCTGTCCACTACAGACCACGACAGTGGCTCATGAGTGGCCCGTGAATGTGCAATACCCAAAGTGCAGGTCTATTCCATTGCTATTAGAAACAACATGTTGGTATCCTGTATTTGTTACTTTCTAATTTCCTGATCGTGTGTGCCAGTTCAGAAGTGCTTCTTATATTTCTCCTGAACACTAAATATACGGGATTTGACAGTTAAACTGGATTCTTTCCACTTTCTGCATTGTGGTCAGTTGCTAGCTGGTAAGCTGTTTAGGTGAGAATGGGTGCGCTGCAGAGTGGCTGATAGGATCTGGTCATGGGTAGGGCCTTCTGCTGTGTTGCTCTCCGGACAAATAAAGGAGGAGGCTGTCTATGATAACTTGGTAGGCCAGATTTTAACTACAGCTGCCTTTTGTCTGAGTGTCCTCAAGCTATCACAAAACGCGTGGAACTCTTGACTTAGTTTCTATCTACATATGTTCACTAAAGGAGCAGTTCTGATGCACAAGATGTAGGGAAAGCCAGTTCACTTTCCTGTTGAAGTTTGACTTTTCAGGGCTAATATATTATAGTAATAACTGCTAAGTTGGAGTTTTCAGGGATACTATGTAAGGTGCCATTTTTATGTATCTGTCTGTCAGTGCAAAACTGTGCTTTAGAAGTTTTTGCTTACCTATATACTCAATCTGTTTCACATATATAGAGTGTTTCTTAACAGTAATTGTGTGCGTGTATATGTCTGAAATAAAAATTACAGCTCAGTACAGTAACCTATGAGGAAATGCCTGTCATACATGTCTTAATACCTGTCACAACCAGATTCATGTGCCACATCTAATGATATTAGAACATAAGTACAAATGATAAAATGCTGCAAATCTGTCACTTGCTGTTTAAAATGTATGGGAAATAAATGCAGTGTGGTCTTTGAACTGCAGGTAGTCTGATCTTACAGAATTGCTTTAAATCTCTCAGCTTTCCTTCCCTTCGTCCCAGATGGTACTTGCTAAGGCAATCCTATTTTTTGCTGCATCTTCTGGCTAAAGCATCTGCTGATAGAGGGATTTGAAATAGCAGCTCTTCCTGCTTCATGGTTTTCCTGCCGCTAGCTGTTGTCAGGTAGCAAACTTGAGTGTGGCTAGTTATAACAATGCTGCTTTTTCATATATGGGAGAAGAGGCTGAAGGAGGAACTGAAAGACATTAATGTCCTGTTTCGGCTGGGATAGAGTTAATTTTCTTCCTAGTAGCAGGCACAGTGCTGTGTTTTGGATTTAGTAGGAGAAGAATGTTGATAACACGCTGATGTTTCAGTTGTTGCTAAGTACTGCTTATGCTAGTCAAGGACTTTGCAGCTTCCCATGCTCTGCCAGGTGCACAAGAAGCTGGGAGGGGGCACAGCCAGAATAGTTGATCCAAACTGACCAAAGGGCTATTCCATACCATATGACGTCATGTTCAGTATATAAACTGGGGGGGGTTGGCCGGGGGGCAGTGATTGCTGCTCGGGAACTGGCTGGGCGTCATTTGGCGGGTGGTGAGCGGTTGCATCACTTTTTTTCCCTGAGTTTTGTTCCTCTTTTTTTTTGTTGTTTTCACTACAATTTTTTTATTATTATTATTGTTATTATTTCAATCATTAAACTGTTCTTATCTAAACCCACGAGTTTTCTTACTTTTGCCCTTCTGATTCTCTCCCCCATCCCACCGGCGGGGGGTGGGGGTGAGTGAGAGAGCAGCTGTGTGGGGCTTAGTTGCCGGCTGGGGTTAAACCATGACAATTAGGGAAGGGGGTGGGAGGAGAAGAATGATAGGAAGGGGCAGGAATAAAGAAGATTGGAAGAAAATAATGAACACAGGGATAGAGGGATGGAAGTGGGAACAGGAAGGAGGGAATACAACAGGGAACTTAAATGAACTTAGCAGGACAGTCTCTTTTGCCATCATATCCTTCACTGTAAAATTTTACAAATTTAATACTTAATTATAGCACATGCACACCGAAACGATCAACAAAGCATGAATTTGTGTGTCTAAAGTGATTCTTATCCCCTTCCCTCAAACATTCTATATGTCCATGAGAGTTTATGTCAGCCACCACATTCAGTCTACAGATAAAGACACTTGGCATTTGGCTCATCTGAAATGTCTTTGCTGCATTCTGGCAGGTGAAAACTTGCTGCTGCGTAAGGTTGCCTGTGCACACACGAATGGGAATGGTGTCTGTGGTGGAATGGGACAGCACAGGTCTTCTGCTGCCCCAAGCATGCCCTTATTGGGAGAATGATTTGCTAACGGGAATCATTAGGAAAACTGCTGCTTGGGATGGATTAGTGACAGCTCTGGTGTACCTAAAGGTGATGTGTTCTATCACTTTGCTTACCCAGCTTTCCATGTGAGGCGGTGTGAGAATATTTTGGGACATCTATTGGGTTATTTTGATGGATTTCAACTGATTTGGTACTAGGATATAAACAGAGTCCGTGTACCCTAGAGGAATGTAATAGTGAGCTGGGCCATGCCACTGGGGGATAGATGGAGGCTCCTCTTCCACTACAGTTTATCAGAGCATAGCGGAATGCTGATACTATCTACGTAAAAGGAATAAGATGCTTTCATACACTCTCCCTTGGGGCTATATCTGCATCGTATTTACAGGCATTTGGCTTTGGGACTCCATTGCAGAGCTCCTACTAGAAAATTTGACCTGAGTTTTCTCAATGTCTTCCAGTCTAGTACTCTGTGTTTTCTGTTTCTCATGGTTAGGATTGTTTGAGCCTGAATAGAATAAAGGCAAGTATAAGAGCAACCCACAGTATCAGCTGAAAGCAATAGACTTCTTCACCCAGAAATGTCATGGTAGGTAGGAAAAGTGCTGAGAAGGAGGGCACAAAGCGGGAAGGTGTGTGTTTGCTCGCAGTAGATGGGTGCTGGTACTGCACAAAAGTCCAGGGCTCTGCAAATGTACTGAGGCTTCATCAGATTCCTTGTACAAGGCATATTAGATTGAAAGGGAATTGAGGAAGAAATGAAAAGTGGGGAAGAGTTGGTGAATTGTATCCATAGTACTGAAGTTGCCACAATACTACAAAGGACAGTTCCCTCTTTATATTAGCCTCTGTATGCTTTTAAATAACAGGGCCTTGAGTCACACCTGCTGGTGAATGGCTGAAAATAGCATCCTGAGCACCTGCAGGGCTGGTGCAACGATGGGGGAGGAGTTGGAAAAGAGCTGCTGCTCTTCCCTGGGGAGTTAGAAAAGGAAAGCAGCTCTAATTTGCAATGGGTTCATTCCCCAGCTGGGAATGGGGTAGGGCTATCTGGTTACCAGTGCTGCAGAGCTGCTTTCCCTATCAGCCAGCTGGATAATAGGGCTGCAGATTGCTGGTGTGTTCCTTTCTCTTTTGCACCCTCTCCCCTTGCTTGCCCGTATTTTCTTGCTTCCCTATACATGCTACAGCTCCCTTGTCCTAAGCTGGTTCTATGGAGCGAGCCCTGCGTACCACTCATCTGCCAGCAAAGCTTCCACTCGAGAGCTGTCTTTAATTCTCTTTTCTCCTAATAACGCTCCAGGGACACTGATGTTGCTGTATCAAACCCTTTTGCCCTTGTCTTAGACCACAGACAGCAGGCAAGGTTTGCACACTTCGTTAGAAACAAAGGAGCTTGTCTTTTTTTTAATTAGTGTTCCAACCTGTACAAAAATGATTTTTGTAGTGAAAACTGACCTCTAGATAGGTCTGTCAGAGGGGCAACAAGAGCTTCTACCCCATGGAAAATGGGACTCTTGTTGCCCTTGCCTGTTAGCTGGAGCCCTGTGCAGAACAGCTGAGTGTATTTGCTCCCTCGCTGTGGTGGTTCATTAGTTACCAAGACATGAGAGAGGTGTAGGGGGATGCTCTGATTAGAGGAAATTAAGAACATGCACAACTCTAGAAGTAACAAGAGTTAGGTGTAAATTTTATGTTGAGGGTTTTTTTGGTTTTCACTATGTGAGCTATCAAATAAAAATCAGGGATGAGACTATTTGAATGTAACTTAGTGCAAGATGCAGAATACATTTATTTTCAGTATTTCTCGCTGTACTGAGGTATACCAAAACATACCAATGCTTTATCTGGATTTGAGTGGAGGGACTATGCTCTCTTCAATCTAGTTTTTAGAAAATGATAGTTACACATTTATACATATTTATATAGAACTCCCCCTCACAGGCACTGTTTGGAGACTGTGCTTATAGCAGCTAGCTACAAAATATGTCACTATTCAACCTTTGACAGGGGTTGTGCTATCATCTTAGATGTGGAGGTTACTAATAAGCTTTTTCTCGTTATATTTTTTTCAATTTATAGGAAGTTGAGCAATAGTACTGTAATGCAATGGAGGACTATACCTTCAAGTAGTTTGTGGTCATTTGGATGATGCCAGTTCTCTTGCCCCAGCATGTTCAAGTTGCCAGACTTTCCACAATATAGATGTAGGAGATGTGGTTGTTCATATTAACTATTCCCTTCACTCATTTGGTGTTTGTAGTACATACAAGTATTGTAGTCAGTCATCTAAATACCTGTTTTCTCCATCAAAGCTATAATCTTTACTCAACAGCTTCACCTAAATCAAGTAACGTCAGCTGATTAAGTTGTCAAAACTGTGTGTCTCTGCAAGGGTGCAGTTTTCTCTACCCGTGCTTGCTGTTGGTTTGGTCACTCTGAACTGAGTCCAAGCCAAGTGTTTAATCCATGTTCCCATTCTCAAACAGCTGTACTGTTGTACTTCTTTCTGCTTTTGTCTTTATTCCACTAAAGACTGGACTCCTTGTCTTAAAACATTGACTTTTCTTTTTCCACAAAGTAATGTAAGTGAGATGTATGGGTTTGAACACCAACTGTGGGCCAAAGTGAAGAGAGATTGGTGAAGGAGCCTATTGGAGTAAATCACCTCTGCTGTTGCCTATGTTTTGGCCCTGCTCTTGATGTTGAGTAAAGCGAGTGGTAACCAAGCCAACATGAGAGCAGACGATTCCCAGCACTAAGCCCATGGCAACCTTTTTGCTGCTAATTAAGAATTTTCAGTGGAAATGTTATTTTACATTAATTTAAAAAAATTAATTTACATTGATAGGTATTGGGCCTTTAATTTTTGTTCAAGTACTGAAAGATTTTACATGTATGCTTTTTCTGTATGAGGTCTACGTCCACTTGACTTCAGTAAAGGTCCACTAAAGATTAGCTGAAATGTTTGTAGAGTTTGTGTGTCTTTTACTTAAAAGCTTGACTTCTTTAGGCTTTAAAACAAACCACCTGTCATTTCTGTGGTGTATAGGATGGAATGAAATTACCGCCTGAAGTCATAAAGCTTTAATAACAATATTAAAAATAAAATAAAAACCAGCCTGCCAGTTTTCCTACATGCAACCTCATATACTTTTAGAAAGCCTTTTCATTTTGGGGGACTTTCTGTGGCTTGACTGGTTTTATTTGCAATTTGTAGATCCCTACTAACACAGCTATAATGCTATAAAAGTTGCTTATTATGCTTATACATTATACAAGACATTGGACATGCAAAGTTAATAAGCATTTTGCTATAAAGCAAAACGTAATTTTTGCTTAGTAGTGAGAGTTTGGGCTGATTAAGAACGAAGGAGGTAGCACTGTTAGCTTATAAAGAATATAGAAAAACAATTGCTACTTTACTTTTTTTTTTTGGTGAAATGGCAGACCATTTAAAATTACATTCGAGCTGGGGCCAGGACA
This sequence comes from Pelecanus crispus, assembly GCF_030463565.1. Taxonomy (NCBI): domain Eukaryota; kingdom Metazoa; phylum Chordata; class Aves; order Pelecaniformes; family Pelecanidae; genus Pelecanus; species Pelecanus crispus. The sequence goes on along the minus strand of NC_134644.1, from coordinate 127,473,699 downwards.
GCTGATTGAATTTTGTGATATATTCAGACCTTCACAGTCTTGCTTGTACCAGTGAAACTTGCAGCATTTTGGGCAATAATCTCACTTCTTATGACTAAAGATGAAACAGTAAATACTAGTCTTCTGAAAGAGATCTAAGATACCTGCCTGCCTCATGGCAGTGGAAGAGTACAGTGACATCCAGGCAACGTTATCAATACAGCACCTTATACATAGTCTTCTGTGATCTTGCTGTAACTTCCCTGAAGGGGAAAGGCCTACCCATATGAACAGGTTTTACCTTTCCCCTATTCTGGGAGATAGAGCAGAGTCAGCACAGGCTGAATGAGGGCAACAAGCGCGTCCTGAAGGCAAGGGCTGAGACAAGCTGGCAAGAGAGCTTGAGGAAGGTCTCTGCTCCGGCTGCCCAGCAATCTGTTCTGAGGATAAGCAAAGGTCTCCTGTCTCTGCAGCTGTCGATCTGCCACCTTTTGCAAGCACCAGCTTCATTACTGAATAAAGCAAAAGACAGCACAGTCGCATACGCATGCTTCTGAGTAAGTCTATGGGCTGCACTAAAGTGTTGACTTATACATGTCAAAATCACAAAGGTTTCTTTTGACAGGGGGTTAGTTATAATGCTATAATAATTTCTCTATCTGAGAAAATTAGTATCATCTTCACTTAAGCAGAGTTAAAGTGGACCTGAGAACCTGGCATAGAGTACTAGTATTATTTTGCTTCAGTAGAGCTACACCTGGGGTGATTTGGCCCATCAGATTTGCTTTGATGTAATATTATTTGCATAAACCAATACATTTAAGAAAGAGGAAGAAAACGGTGAAACAAGAACAGAAAGCCAGAGAGTTGTGGAAATCTAGTTTCAGTGGCATTTTTATGGCTTCTTTAGAGATGATACCCTATCAGTGCAAAAGGCACTACAAGTGACACCGTAATGTCACCTTGAGCAGTGTTACGATGTCAGTGATAATGCATTGTACTGAGCCTGGGCAAGAACTTGAAATGTTGGTGCAGCTGCCTTAGAAACTTTCAGTCCTTAACATCATTCAGGAGAGCTGGGTGGAATTTTCAGCAAATCAAGTATTTTAATGTACTGGCTGCTGACGAGCCAGCTGGTATGTGCATTGTCACCAGAGTCCTGAGCTGATATCTGAGGAACTTCTATTGTACGATAGATGAAAATCTTCCTTTGACTCTCTATACAACTCAAATTTGATATGAATTAAGCATCAGTGTCTCTCCATGGAGAGCACTCCTTCCTTTCTCCAGATTAATGGAAGGAAATTCCAGAACTTCCCTAACTCAGTAGATCTGCCTAATCAGACAAGGGTCTCAAACCAGGATTTGGACATCAGCACCCCTCTGACTGAAGTGTAGCAAATGGATTACTTTTACAACTGACTCTTGTAATATGTACAGTTACTGTATTTTCATTTGCTAGTTGCAAGCATCTTGTGAGTTGCCTGTGCTGAATGTCTCCCCCCAGCTCCATTCTACTTCTGTGTGTCTTCTCTCATCTTTTAATAACTTGTGTTCTTTTTTTTTGACATGTCTTTGTTTGTTTTTTATCTTATACTGTAATTTGCTTTAGAGACTAAAATATTATTAAACATGAATTATGCATTGAGCAGAGTCTCTGCTAGTGTCTGACTGGTCTGTTGCAATCGGAGAACAATCCTGTTTCCTGCACCACGCTCCCAGCTGCACAACTGTCGCTTTCTATTACGCTTGCCTTGAACAATTGAGTGTGGCTTGTAATGACAATAATTGCCTCAAAATTGTTTGTCATGTTTGCCTTGTTAGCAACAAACTACTAACTGTTGGTTACAATCAAGTTCTCAGCTATTACTCCATAATTACATCAGGGAATACTTGCAGCCAATAATAGCCGAGAAATTAGAATTATCTTTTCACAAGTAATGCTAAAATGCTTGCAGACCATTCACTCTATTCACAGCCATTCTTTTTTACATCAGCAATCTAGTGGTAAGTGAAGCCTACCCCTGTGTAAAAGGCTAACCACAGACCTGTATCCTTTTGCACCTTCAAAACAGGTCTGCAGCTTGCATCGGTGTTGTACAGGTCCTCTATCAATAGATACTCCACTTTGGCAATAATACCAACTAACCAAGCTATCCCTTCCTTACGCAGGTAGTGAAGGGAGCCAATTTGCTTTTGATTTCAGTATGCAAGCCGTGGTAACTAAGCTTAGCAGGATTTCTGAAAGTGTTGGTTTGGTTTTGGTTGATTTTCTTTGTTCTTTTCCCTTATCTTACCATCTTCCAGGCTTTTTTCTCCCATTTCTCTGTAATATCAAAATTAAGGAGGGGCATTCTGGTATAGGGATTTAGTTTTGCTTTCCAGTACAGACACTTTACCCAGTTTATCCTTTCATATGTACCAGTTGACTTTAGCAGGGTCTATATACACAGATTGCTTGATTTAATTTGATCTACTACCTTACAGTGTAGGTACAGTTTTTTTCATAACTACTTGTCCTGGTTTTGGCTGGGATAGAGTTAATTTTCTTCCTAGTAGCAGGCATAGTGCTGTGTTTTGGATTTAGTAGGAGAAGAATGTTGATAACACACTGATGTTTTTAGTTGTTACTGAGTACTGCTTATGCTAGTCAAGGACTTTGCAGCTTCCCGTGCTCTGCCAGGCGCACAAGAAACTGGGAGGGGGCACAGCCAGAATAGTTGATCCAAACTGACCAAAGGGCTATTCCATACCATATGACGTCATGTTCAGTATATAAACTGGGGGGGGGTTGGCCGGGGAGCAGCGATCGCTGCTCGAGAACTGTCTGGGTATCGGTCAGTGGGTGGTGAGCAATTGCATTGTGCATCACTTGCTTCGTGTATTGTTATTATTGTTATCATTATTGTATTGTTACTATTATCATTACAATTTTACTTTTTTTCAATTATTAAATTGTTCTTATCTCAACCCAGGAGTGTTTCTCACTCTTACTCCTCTGATTCCCTGCCCCATCCCTCCGGGGCAGGGGGAGTGAGCGAGCGGCTGCGCGGTGCTTAGTTGCTGGCTGGGGCTAAACCATGACACTACTGTTAAAATGTATGCTAGGCATTGACTCAATTTTTTTTTCTATTATGTTTGATATAGAATAATATAATAGAGCATTTTTATTTCAGTAAAAGGAATGTAAACCAATGTGCTTTAAAGAAAATTAAATTTAGTCATTAATTCTTCACTGTGTGATATTTTAATTAAGGAAGCTATTAATTCTTTTTTTTTTTTCTGAACAGGATATTACCTGGAGACACTAGGCTGTCTTGTGAAGGATTTTTTTTTAAAGGAAATTTCTTCAAAGTGTTTCTTGTTTGATAAAATATTTGTAATACTGAATATTTAAAATTAGGAATAATTTTTTAACCAGATGCAAATAGTTTGATTCTAAAAAGAGAGTAGTACTTTTTCAGTACTGTAGAGTTTTGTAATATTTAACACATAGGAAGTGGTAGCGGTGTTTTCAAATAGTTGATTTAATGTTGCCAAATAGTAACCATATTTGTTATTCTGAGGCAGAGGGACACGCTATCTCTGGCACTTCTTAATAACGGGATGGAAGAAATGATATAATCATTCAGTGGTGTCCTCCAAGTATTCGTGAATGCTGATAGCCTGGTTATTGTGAGAAAGATGGAAGTGATGGTTTGCAGGTTGACTGGAGACAGAAAAATACAACAGTTAAATGTAGCATCAACACAGATTAAAATACAGCCAGGCTTTCTTACAAGTCTATGTAGCTCTTGGTGACCGGTTAACAACTTGCTGAGAGATGTGTGAGGCTCAAGCAGTCTCTCCAGTGCTGCATACCAGATGGGCTCTGACCAGTGCTGATCGCTGAAGGAGCACCCTTCCAGACAGACAGACATTTAGTAGCTACTCAGACCCACTCTGGGAAAAGATGTGAAGGAGCACACCCTATTTAGGTGCCTTTGTGGGCTGTACTGTGTGTGATGCTGAGAAACCAATCCAGAAGCTCAATTGTAAGGGTAGGCATTACCATTAGAATAAATTCAGATAAAAGCTAACATAAAGGAAGAATCCAAATTTATATAATATGCAATTTTCAGACTCAGGTGCACAGACGTGAGGAGAAATTGATGCCTGAGGTCAGCTCCAAGCTTTTCTCCATTTCCATCAGATAACAACTCATTCGTGTGCTAGTCTTGCAGCTGGAATGTGGTTTTCCAGCAGAAATATTTCCCTGAGATCAGTCTCTACTGCAGAAGTTCCTGGTTATGGGGATAACTGCATCTTTGTATCTTAAGTTGTTCCTCAGTGCTTCAGTTTCATTTCAGAGTTTTTACAAGCCTGCTTTCTTGTGAAATGAACCAAGGAGTCAGCTTCATGCATCTCTGAGAGAACTAGTGACTGCTTCTACTGAACTTCTAGCAGTCCTGATGTCCCGTGTGCTTTACTGGGTAGAGTTGTTCCCTAAGCAGAAGGTAGCGTGATCCTTGTTAATGACTGTCCCGGATCCTTGCTATAAACAAACTGTTAAACTTGCGTAAGAGGAATAATTACTTCTGACTGGAAGGTGGAGCTCAAACCTCTGTGTTTAGCTGTTCATACTCTGAAACTTGGATTTCACATAAGCATAGACATTGGCATGGAGATTTAAATGAGATCATAAACGAGAATAAAGCATGTGGTTCAGTAGCAACTTTTAAATAAGGAGACAATAATAGGTACTTTGGGGAAATAATTGATTAGAAAATTTGATTTTGTGATTTGAGAAATGCTATGATAAAACCATGATATCAACAGACTAGTCTAAATTCTTAGGAGTAATAATTGCTATTACTGCTTTGATGGGAAAAGAAATTAGGAGATACAGACAGGGAATAGTGTTTTGTTTTTTTTTTTTCCTCTGCAAAGAAAACAAAATAGAGAGATGACATTTCAGTTACACAAAGTTACTGTTTCAAGAAGAACCAAAATATGAAGTGTACTAAAATTTCAGTGACTTGACAAAGACAAGCAGTGGGCTTGTTACGTCACACTGTTTAAGTGTCTCTTGGATGGCTATTCTGAAGGGAGCTGATGCTGCTGCCTGTCAAAGAGAGGATGAAGAGACAGAACTACAAGACTTGAGAACTTTTAATGTGAATTACTTGCAATGGGAGAAATAGGCCATCTTCAAGAGGAGGTGATACAAATAGTGAGAGCAGCCAGGTGGTCTAGAGAGGGAGAATGTAGATGGAAGCAACCAGTGGTGTCAAATCTCTTTTAAGAGGATTCCTTGTATGTGTATGAAGACTCAATAAATAATCTCCGAATAGTTTACAGGTCTGTGTACATCTTCTTTACCAAAGAAAGCTAGGATTTCTGTCTGTATAAAAGCAATTGGTAACTTTTTAAAAATATCCCTCTTAGTTAACTCTCCAAGGACCATATTTTTATGAAAAGTTTCAAAGAACTTTGAGATTTAGTGACTTGGCTTTTGAAAATTGTATCCAGCATGATGATGTCCAAAATATATGGGCGCAATTAAAACCTTACTAAAATCAATGATAAGAATTTCTGCAAACTCCAGTGGAGACAAGGTTTCATCCTTCATGTTTTCATAATAGGTTCTGAGCAGTTGAACTGATCCTAAAGTAATTAATGTGGGTGCTGAAATTGCTACTGGTTCTTTAATTAAACCATCAGTGCAGTTTATGCAGAGATGATAAGCTTTAATTCAGTGAGTTAGCCAAGCTCTGTCTGTGTTCCTGTATCTTCCTTTCTTCTTTCTGCTACATTTCTGTGATTCTGTACTAGTCATGCGTGCTCTCTAGGAACTGTGCATGTTAGATTGCTGGATCAGACTATAATCCCTGGTTATTCCTGTACATCTGTAGTAACGGACTTTTAGAAAGGACAAGTATTTTTCTGTTCTCTGAATCAGCTACTCAGCAGCATGCTTCCATTCAGTCCCTGGAAAAAAAGGGCCTAAAAGGATTGCTTACTCAAGGAGGTGGGGAAACAGTGGTGACTGCATTAAAAGGCATGTGATATGGGTGGATTTTGAAGAGTAAGGTGGCAGCCTGGCCAAGTTCTCCACAGTGATTTAAGAAAGAGGGTTCCATGGCGATTCTTGAACTTAATTCTCTCTGTTGGCATTGTGAAGTGCTGATTTCAACAGAAGCTTACTTAAATGCAGCTTTGCAAAGGAGAGGGTGGACATGGTAAACTGATTATTTTTTCTCGGAAGCAATTCTTCACCAACTAGGAAAATGTGTACACTCCTAGCCTTCTAGCCTTTTACAGGCAGCTGCAACACCACCATGGCCATGGAGAAGAACAGGTTCCTTTCGAAAGAGCTTCTACTGCATGAATAATTGACTTGGATGGGTAGTGGTAGCCTTTTAGTCCTTTCTGTTTCTTGGACCCCCTTCCAGTGTACTGCCTGGTTTTGAGTAGTCCAGCAGTTCTGTTCTGTCTATGGCTTTTTTTTTTAGGATGGCTTTGATGCATTCTAGGGCATCTGCTGTTTTTGTAGACGCTTGGTACGAGGACTCTGTGAGTAGAAGAGGATGCTGCAACGTGACTTCCGGGGGGGAGAACAACGGGGGTGTTCCAAATCAGGCATGTGGCCCACCAAACTAGCAGACTGTCATAGAACAAAAGCCCATTGCTTCTTAGCTGAAGTTACACAAGGACCTTGTGTAACAGGTGAGCTGGCTAACACCTCGGTGTGGACAGACTGGCTAGTAAGACCCCAAACCTAACCATCAAGTACACATCTATGATGGAGAGAGCAGGTGTTACCAGTACCAATATCTGGTTTTTTTCCTCTGTATACAGATAGAAGGGAAATAACTATTTGGTTTTTAAACTGTTCCTGCCCTGCAGAGTAAATTTCTCTGAATAATAACTACTTTCTTTAAAGATACTCCTGTCTTGTGGGTCAGGAAGAAATCTAGTCTCCCATGCTGTCTGACTGACTCTTGGGAATACTGCAATTAGCTACACTTTGAACCGGAATGAAAAAATGAGGAGAAAACCACTCTTCTGGACTCCTCCATTATTTCTGCTGAGAGTGAAAACTGTCTCCCTTCAGCACCCTTCAGGGCAGGAAAATTTTACTTACTCTGCTTTCCTATGTGACTATGCGGTGGATGCCTTACTGTTTGTTTCTCGCTGGCTGTACACACAGATGTGAACAGAAATCAGTTTTGAGGAAAAATCCAGAGAGTAGAGGGTTAGGAGGGCTGCTTAGGGAGTAGCAGAAATTGAGCTTGCCAGCTTGACAAGGTTATTTTTCCAGTAGCATTTATTAAAAATAAAGTTAGCATTGAGTTGTATGTTGGCCCTGTTGTATATTTCATTACACAATACGGAGCAAGAACAAAGCTAATTCAAGTGCACACAGAAGTATCTATTACTAAGAACAGTTTTTTTATTTGTATGTTTCATAACCACATTTATATAGATATATTTCTCTTATCACATATATATCTCTTTCTATAGTTACATATTTCTAAGTACACTGAAATGGTCACTGATGAGAGGCAGAGCTTTATGGCATGGGAATCTGTTATTAAGCAGATGATACATTTTCCTGTGCTCTAATTAGAGACCATCTCAGAGACCATCTCAGAATTCTTGTTCCATATTGTGTAATGAAATATACAACAGGGCCAACATACAACTCAACGCTAACTTTATTTTTAATAAATGCTGCTTTGTGACATGGGAATCTGTTATTAAGCAGATGATACATTTTCCTGTGCTCTAATTAGAGACCATCTCAGAGAGTTCAGAAATACCATGGGTCTGAATTTCTGGAAGAGGCAATTCTGTGAAGGCTAAATCCAACCAGAGCAGTATAGAATCATAGAATCATTTGGGTTGGAAGAGACCTTTAAAGGTCATCTAGTCCAACCCACCTGCTATGAGCAGGGACATCTTCAACTGGGTCAAGTTGCTCAAAACCCTGTCCAGCCTGACCTTGAATGTTTCCAGGGATGGTGCACCTACCACCTCTCTGGCCAACCTGTTCCAGTGTTTCACCACCCTCATTGTAAAAAATTTCTTCCTTATATCCAGTCTAAATCTATCCTCCTTTAGTTCAAAACCGTCACTCCTTGTCCTGTTACAACAGGCCTTGCTAAAAAGATTCTCCCCATCCTTCCTGTAGGCCCCCTTTAAGTACTGGAAGGCCGCAATAAGGTCTCCTCGCAGCCTTCTCTTCTCCAGGCTGAACAACCCCAACTCTCTCAGCCTGTCCTCATAGGAGAGGTGTTCCAGTCCTTGGATCATTTTTGTGGCCCTCTTCTGGACCCTCTCCAACAGTTCCATGTCCTTCTTGTGCTGAGGGCTCCAGAGCTGGATGCAGTACTCCAGGTGAGGTCTCACCAGAGCAGAGCAGAGGGGCAGAATCCCCTCCCTCGACCTGCTGGCCACGCTTCTTTTGATGCAGCCCAGGATATGGTTGGCTTTCTAGGCTATGAACGCATATTGCTGGCTCATGTCCAGCTTTTCATCCACCAGTACCACCAAGTCCTTCTGTTGAGAGCAGGGCTGCTCTCAATCCCTTCATCCCCCACCCTGTACTGATACCGGGGGTTTCCCTGACCCAGGTGCAGGACCTTGCACTTGGCCTTGTTGAACCTCATGAGGTTCACAGGGGCCACTTCTCAAGCTTGTCCAGGTCCCTCTGGATGGCTTCCCATCCCTCAGGCACGTCAACGGCACCACTCAGCTTGGTGTCATCTGCAAACTTGCTGAGGGTGCACTCGATCCCACTGTCTATGTCATTGATGAAGATATTAAACAGTACTGGTCCCAATATGGACCCTTGAGGGACTCCACTTGTCACCGATCTCTATCTGGACATTGAGCCACTGACCACTACGCTCTGGATGCGACCATCCAACCAATTCCTTATCCACCGAGTAGTCCATCCATCAAATCCATCTCTCTCCAATTTAGAGGGAAGGATATTGTGGGGGGCCATGTCAGGTGTTACAGAAGTCCAGATAGATGACATCCATAGACACGAAGTTGGGTGGGAGTGTCGATCTGCTGGAGGGTAGGATGGCCCTGCAGAGGGACCTGGACAGGCTGGACCGATGGGCCGAGGCCAACTGTATGAGGTTTAACAAGGCCAAGTGTTGGGTCCTGCACTTTGGTGACAACAACCCCATGCAATGCTACAGGCTTGGGGAAGAGTGGCTGGAAAGCTGCCTGGTGGAAAAGGACCTGGGAGTGTTGGTCGACAGCCGGCTGAACATGAGCCAGCAGTGTGCCCAGGTGGCCAAGGCGGCCAACAGCATCCTGGCTTGTCTCAGGAATAGTGTGGCCAGCAGGAGCAGGGAGGTGATTGTCCCCCTGTACTTGGCGCTGGTGAGGCCGCACCTGGAATACTGTGTCCAGTTTTGGGCCCCTCAATACAAGAAAGACATTGAGGTGCTGGAGCGTATCCAGAGAAGGGCAACAAAGCTGGTGAAGGGTCTGGAGCACAGGCCTTATGAAGAGTGGCTGAGGGAACTGGGGTTGTTTAGCCTGGAGAAGAGGAGGCTGAGGGGAGACCTTATCGCTCTCTGCAGCTACCTGAAAGGAGGTTGTAGTGAGGTGGGTGTTGGTCTCTTCTCCCATGTAGTTAGCGATAGGACAAGAGGAAATGGGCTCAAGCTGCGCCAGGGGAGGTTTAGGTTGGAAATTAGCAAAAATTTCTTCACCCAAAGGATTGGAACAGGCTGCCCAGAGAGGTGGTGGAGTCACCATCCCTGGAAGTGTTCAAAAAATGGGTAGATGTGGCACTTCGGACATGGTTTAGTCTAGTCTACCCTTGATTGGTTTAGAGTGGACTTGGTAGTGTAGGTTAATGGTTGGACTGGGTGATCTTAAAGGTCTTTTCCAACCTAAATGATTCTATGATTCTATGATTCTATGAAAGTGTCCTTAAAGATCTGCCAGCTCTGTTCTGCTCCCTTGTCCCTGAGGACAGTTTCCCAGAGGGTCTTATTGACTAACTCCTTGAACAGCTGGAATTTTGCTTTCCTAAAACTGAGGGTCCTGACTTTACTCTTTGCCTGACACATATCCCTCAGGACTGCAAACTCTACCAGTGCATGATCACTGTAGCCCAGGCTGCCTCCAATCTTGACGTCACCGATGAGCTCACTTGCATTGGTGACCGTCAGATCCAGTATCACACCCCCTCTGGTAGGGCTGTCTGTTACCTGGCTTAAGAAGTTATCCTCAGTGCATTCCAGGAGTCTCCTGGATTGCCTGCAGCTTGCTGTGCTACTTTTCCAGCAGACATTGGGGTGGTTGAAGTCCCCCAGCAGGATGAGAGCCTGCGAGCATGATGCCTCCTGTAGCTGGATTAAGAAGGCTTCATCAATAGGCTCCCCTTGATTGGGTGGCCTGTAGTAGACACCAGCCACAAGGTTCCCTTTGTTGCCTCGGTCTCTGATTCTTACCCATAAGTTTTCAACCTGCTCATGGCTATTCTTCAGAGTCAGCTCTTCACACTCTATCCATTTCTTGACATAGAGAGCAATGCCTTCGCCCCTCCTTCCTCGCCTTTCCCTTCTGAACAGCCTGTAGCCGTCAAAAGCCGCACTCCAGTCATGGGATTCATCCCACCAAGTTTCAGTAATGGCAGTAACAGTGGCTTCCAACTCCTCCTGTTTGTTGCCCATGCTGCATGCATTGGTGTAGAGGCACTTCAGCTGGGCTGTCAGCTGTGTCACCTTCTTAGAGGAAAACACCTTAATTCCTTTGAGGTATTTCACTGGTGTTTCCCTGTTGGCTGCTATTACTTCAGGAGCCCCTGGCTCATCTCTGTAAGACTTCAAGTGTGCTGCAATGTACCCAGCAAGTCTCAGAGCAATTGGCTGAGCCCTTGCTAGCACCCCGTCCCTCTAACCTTGGCATGTCATCCCACAGCTTGTCACGGACAAGCCTGGTATTATCTCCCCTCCCCCTTCATGTCTAGTTTAAAGCTCTGTCAATGAGCCCCACTCAGTGAGCTCGTGAGCAAAGACCCTCTTCCCCCTTTAAGAAAGGTGAATCCCATCCAATGCCAGCAGGCCTGGTGCCGTGTAGGCCATACCAGTATTGGAAACCCCCGAACTGTGGCAGCGACACCAGCCATAGCGCCATGTATTAATTGACTGTGTGCGTCTGTTTCTTCCAATGTCACTGCCTGCAACTGGAAGGACAGAGGAAAAAATTACCTGCACTCCAGATTACCCTACCAACTGTCCCAAGGCCCTGAAGTCTCTTTTGATCACCCTTAGAGTACGTGTTGCAGCTTCATTGCCACTCACATAGAAGAGCAGTAATGGGTAATAGTCCAAGGGCTGTACCAGGCTAGGAAGTTTCCTAGTGATATCCTTAACCTGGGTTCCAGGGGAGAAGCAGGCTTCCCTACAAGGAGGGTCTGTCTGGCATATTGGACCCTCTGTTCCCCTCAGAAGGGAGTTGCCTACAACTATAACCCATCTTTTCTTCCTTGTGGAGGTGGTTATGATATGGGGGGTAGGCCTTTCTGACCTTGGCAACATCTCTGGTGTAGATGGACCATCATCCACACCATCCATTGACTGGCTTTCCACATCCAGAGCCTCAGACTCGTTGTACAGAGGCACCTGGGAAGGCGAGGTAGGCAACAAGGGGTTTCGTCTGCTGCCTTGAGCATAGACTTGCCTCCATTCACTCTTTTCCTTCAAGCTGCTGCCTTCTGCCTGGCAGGGGCAGGATAAAGGATCCCCTTGATCTTGTCTTTTTTTCTGGTGGATGTTCCTGTTTCTGTCTCAGGGAGGGCAGAGCATGGTTCCACCAGTCTCTCTCTTTCTCAGATGCATATATTCCAATACCTTTTGAAGCTCCAAGGCAGTAAAAGAGTTTGCATCTCTTGTTTTCTTGTTGTTTCGGTGTAGGTGGAAAAAGTTTTGTTTCAATGTGTTTCAAAAAGATCGCAAGGTGTGTGCCATTTGAGCCAGCTTGTGTTTTCCTGTTCAATAGGAGCAACAGCAAGAAACAGCAGATGTCAGTGTCTGTAGCTCCTATCAGAATATTACAGGTTGTATCTGAGGGGCAGCAGTAGCTACAACAGGTTAGCAGCACATTCTTCTTCCAGGGAAGCAACATAAAAAATAAATTTGGATGGCTGCCTTTTGTAGAAGCAGGTTCCACATTTATATATATGTGTGTGTGTGTGTATATATATATATGTATGAAACCTATAGTGAAGCTCTTTCCATCCTTCAAAGTGTTTTCCTGATACAGGACGCTGCCCATCTTAGGGGCTTCCTCTCAGAGTCATTTCGTTGATGGCTGAGTGGAGAGCATAAGACTGGTGTGGACTTGACAATTGGTGTTGGTAAATAAATGGTCTCCTGAGGGCTCTTCTTTAGGGGGTTTCATTCTTAAGTGCAATGAGTTACAGTCAAAGGCTCAATGTCCAAGCGGAAACCATTAACAAGTGGTGTCCCTCAAGGGTCCATACTGGGACCAATACTTTTTATTGTCTTTATCAACAACATAGAGGAATTGAGTGCACCCTCAGCAAATTTGCAGATGACATCAAGCCGAATGGTGCAGTTGATTCGCTAGAGGGAAGGTATGCCATCCAGAGGGACCTTGACAGGCTTGAGAAGTGGGCCTGTACAAGCCTCATGAAGTTCAACAAGGTCAAGTGCAAGGTCCTGCAACTGGGTTGGGACAATTCTCAACATCAGTACAGACTGGGGGATGAATGAATTGAAAGAGGAGAAGGACTTGGGGGTACTGGTGGATGAAGAGTTGTGCATGAGCTGGCAATGTGTCATGGCAGCCCTGAAAGCCAATTGTATCCAGGGCTGCATCAAAAGCATGGCCAGCAGGTCAAGGGAGGTGATTCTGCCCCTCTACTCTGCTCTTGTGACAACCCACCTGGAATACTGTGTTCAGCTCTGGGGTCCTCCCCAGTACAAGAAAGACATGGACCTGTTGGAGTGGATCCAGAGGGCCACAAAAATGATCCGAGGGCTAGAACACCTCTCCTATGAAGAAAGGCTGAGAGAGTTGTGGTTGTTTAGCCTGCAGAAGAGAAGGCTCCAGAGAGACCTTACTGCAGCCTTTCAATGTATAAAGGGGGCTTATAGGAAAGATGGAGACTTTTTACCAAGGCTTGTAGTGACAGGACAAGGGGCAGTGATTTTAAACTGAAAGAGGGTAGGTTTTAGATTGGACATAAGGAAGAAGTTTTTTACAGTGAGGGTAGTGAGCCACTGGCACAGGTTGCCCAGACAAGTTGTGGATGCCCCATCACTGGACATGTTCAAGGTCAGGTTGGATGCAGCTTTGAGCAACCTGATCTAGTTGAAGATGTCTCTGCCCATGACAGGGGGTTTGGAACTAGATGATCTTTAAAGGTCCATTACCAACCCAAACCACCCTGTGCTTCTGTGATTGTGGTCAGCAAGGTGAGAACTCATACACTGCAGCTCATAAGGCCTCTTTCAAAAAAAGAAAGGAGGTTTCTGGGTCATTACAGATGGAAGATTATTTATTTTTGCTGCCATGGCTGTTAGGGCAGCCAATAACATAGAATCTTGAAAGGTCCCAAAACTGAAGAGTGGGTTGAATAATTTAAAGCTGGATGTTCTTGTTACTGGAAGATGATCAGGAAGCACTTCCTTCCTCCTACCACCTTTCATTTGTCCACCTTAATTTTTAAAAGGCTTTTTTTTCTGCTATCATCTAAACATCAAGACAGTTGGAGAAGAGAGATGGATTGTGGAGTGAAAAGCTTTGTGCATTGGTGTCAAAGTCATAAGAAACAGTTTTTTCCACAGGTTCATGTAGTTATTGGGGAAGAACACCAAGGCTTTTTTTGTCTCTAAGGTGTGGGTTTCGGCAGGAAAGAAACAGTTTTCATAACAATCCTTAGTTCTCAGTCTAAGGAAGTCTGAAATATTTCTCCTCAATACTTCATTTTTGGTTATTTGCCAGCTGAATCTATGTCATATCAGAGGAGAATGGTAGTAAAGGAAGGGGTGCTGGTGGTTGAAAGGCATGTACTTCCATGAGAACAGTCTTGAGCAGAGCAAATAAAAAGGTAAGCTATCTTCGTGCTGATTTCTATCTTGAATTCTGAGTATGAGAAGAGAAAGTCAATTTTAGCAGCAAGGAAAAACAGTTTTCCAAAGAGTTATCTGGCAGACAGGAAGAGAGGCAGTAGTGAGAGGCTTGGCAGAGGCATAAGTGGTAGGTAGACCTCTGACTCCTGCAGAGAGGTAGCAGGAGAGAGAACACTCTTCTGCCATTTGTGCCTTTGAAAGTGCTGCTCTTGGTGAAGCTTTGCAAGTTCTCTTCTAGTCACTCCACAAAGAAGCTGTTTAAAAGAGTATTACTTGCCAGTGTGTGAAAGGAAAATGTCAGTGCAGGCAAATTTAGATGTCTTGCATCATATTCTCAGTAGGCCTACACTGGTTTATAGCAAATGAGGTTCTGACCTTGTTTAAAAAGAGCTATTATTTTCTGTCTGCAATATTGATTTCTGTGATAGTTGATAGTTGTCAGTGCATCCCTGTAAGTATGAAAAATACAATCTTAACTTCATTAATTATTAGGCACAATTTATAAGTCCAAAGTGTAGTGGTAATAAAGAAAACCTGCTGATGTCCACCTGCTATCCATTCTCATCTTCAAATGGTGAAGTAACCACATAGATGTTTGTGGTAAATGCCTGCCTGATTTCAGTACAACAAAATCTGTTCTGGAATACCAGCGAGTCAGTAGCATGGCATAAGTGGTGTGCCATATTATGTTGTCTGCGTTCCAGAAGAGACGCTGTCACCTCTTCCACCCACCCTCTGCATGTGGAGTATCTTTTCAAATCTGAGGGTGTTTGACTGTGCATTTAAATTGAAGGCCTGATTCAGTAGTTTTATTGTTCTAAGTAGTAATACTAAAGGAAGCATTTTCAATTGGGAGCATTTGGGGAATATTACCATCTTTGTTAAATGTACCCATCCATACAACAAGTGACAGCCATTTCCAATGACTCAGAGCATCATTAATCCAGAATGTTTAGAGCTCTTAGCAGGGATAGCAAAGCTCAGAAAGTTTACTCTCCCATCTCCCTAGTTAAATCAGAAGGCCAACAGAGCTGGGGAAACGAGGCAAGGATGGGTCTTTGACAGAAGAAGAATGTCCATTGCCTTGAGTCACAGCAATATATATTATTTAGAAGCTGGAGGTATCAGAAATTGCCAGCAATATAACTGAAGGCCAAAACATAGCTTGCAGGCTGTGGGATAAAGAAAACAAAATAGCCTAAAAGATACGGTTTAATAAATTGAGTTACCAATTTGGTGATGCTGGAATTTATTGACAGCTATAAGTGATGTGTCCAGGAACTCTGGTGAATGGGTAAAGAATAGGGAGGACATTACTATCATATTCCTCCCGTGAGAGTGAACAGCGGTGATGGACGTTTTTTGGCAACTACAAACTCTAATGGAAGGGAACTGTAGAGTTTGTGGAAAAAATCCCACCTTAAGTTAAATCTGCACTGGTCTTTAATAAAATGTGACCAGCTTTTCAAATGAAAGGATGTTTTTTGGCCCTGAACACTGAAAATGATTTGTATTTGTTTTTTTTTCCTGGAAGTTCACACTGATTCAGCACTGACTATATATAGAATTTTTTTTCTTTCAACAAATCCACTCCTTTGATATTAAAGAGGAGCAGCTTTTACACTAAGCCAGAGATCTGGAGGGTATTTTAAGATCCACCCACTTCTTGTGAGATAGTCTTTACTACTCTAAATTAGATTCCCTAAACATGCCAGATATGAGAATGGGTAGAACATATGGATTAGCCAAAGGTAGCTGAAGTAGGAGCCTTTTCTTTTTGTGTGCTACAGCTCAGCTCAGCCTGAAGTGTGACAGGCACTTTTAGTGACATGTTCATGCAGGAAAGGAGAGGATAGCTGTGAAGATAGGCCAGAAGCTTTCTCTCTGGGAAGAGCTCTGCTGGCTGCGTGATGATTACATAAAAAGCCATAGGGAAGCTGTGAGATGTTAACGTTTTCAAGGTAGGGCTGAGGCCTTGCTTTTGGATTTTGGATCATGACACATTTCTCCTTATACCTGTAGAGATCCTATGCAGGCTAGCTTTGGCAAAAACACAAAACGCC
This sequence comes from Pelecanus crispus, assembly GCF_030463565.1. Classification (NCBI taxonomy): domain Eukaryota; kingdom Metazoa; phylum Chordata; class Aves; order Pelecaniformes; family Pelecanidae; genus Pelecanus; species Pelecanus crispus. Next base: position 127,457,543 of record NC_134644.1, on the reverse strand, counting down.
AGTGAGTTCCTTTGTTCTTTGCCTTAAACATGGTCATCAATGAACCCTTTCAAGTCCTCGTTTAAAAAAATAAATGTCTGTGATGCTTAAGCTTGAAGCCAGGTTCCAGGTCTTTCTTAGCTAGTGTTGGATTCTCATGGATCACACATCCACATCTTTAGTCCAGACGAGTTCTATAGATTTGGAAAGTACCAACGAACCCTGCAACACACAGAGGATTTTGGTAGTAGAACCAATAGTGGATAGTTTCACCACTTACTCTGATTCCAGATCTTCAGTCTGCTGCAGGGTCTGCCTCGGGCTGGAGTCCCCTCAGGGTGAGCTGAGCCCAGAAAATGCCTTGAACTCGCAGCTCTTCCTTATTAGCTGCTGACACTCTGACCCTTCTTGTTCCATTTCAGGACAAATTCAAACCTGTACAGAAGGGGGTTCAAACTTACTCCATTTCCACAAGTTTGCCACTCCATATTGAGTTCACACTAAGGTAGAGGCACTTGTGTGCATAGTTGCAATGCGAGAAGCTCAGTCAAATGAAGCTGTTCCCTATTGTGCGGCTTCCCACTGCTGTTTCCAAAGAGACTGTAACCATGAGCATACAGGAAGAGCCGAAGGTTGTCCAGAAGGGCTGGCTCTTCTCAGCTTCTGGCTCTGAGGAAGCTTCAGAGGAGCAGGGTAAGGAACAGGAATTTTAACTGTTTGGATGAAAGTTTGTCTTGGCAGGATGTGTCAAGAATCATCTGAGCTGTAAGCTCATCTCATTAACACACATTATACTTCCTGGGTTTGGAGGATCTGGCAGATAGACTGAAAAAGCAAAATACTATTTTAATAGAGATTAAAGAATAATAAACAGTGCACCTCCACGGTATGTTCAGATCCTGAGAAGTGTTAAATACTGGGAACTAAAACACTTTTTAGTTTCCAATTTGTAGCTGTTTGCTCAGCAATGCAAAGAATCCTCATAAATAAATTAACCAAATCACCTGGGGCTTTTTTTTTGTATTTTAAAAAAATACAATCACTTTTCTTTGTATTGCTCAACCGCCTTTGCAATGGCAGGTTATCTCTGCTGGCACACAGCACAAAGTTTCTGCAGAGTAATATTGCTTCCACTATTATCCAGGTTGCTCAGCCAAACTTATCATTAACAAGTTTGGCAACACCCTTAGGCAAAGAGATGATTTGATAATGAACAGCTGTCATCGTATCTGAATAGACAGCTATTGGACATAGATTGCCAAGAGATCATCTGCTGAACTCTTTGAAAATATGAATGCCTAGCTGCAAATGTTTTAAACTCTTTCTTTTTGAACTACTCAGCCTACGATAATCAGTCAAGAATAGCTTCAATGAGTGTGTACTGGAAAGTCTTCCTCGAGGGAGAGATTTTTGCTCTGGTACACACATTTTACATCACTGTGCTTCCCTGTGAGTGCTCAGATCACTTTGGACTCATTTCCACCATGTTTCTTTCATTCAAATGATCTGTCTTTGATTATGTAGGCCTTCAATTCTTTTTTAAAATCCTGTGGCACGGTAAAAGTTCAAACTTTTGAGAGTGTTCTGTTTTCTGTCTTTGTGTACACAAATAAGTGTAAGGTTATGTATAGAAGACGTTTTCTAGATACCATTTATTTGGGTTCTAAGCCTAAATAAGTGGTGCAGAATTACATTTTTGTGACCATTTGAGGTTGTGAAAGTCACTTTGGCACAAAGGTCCATCAGAAGGCAGTAGATTTCATGCATAGGTGCACATGATTGTCCTTTAAATAAGAATCGACTTTTCTGATTGTACATACGATTAATCATTTTTTCACCAGCATATGAAGGAGGTCACACCTTGAACAATTTTGACCTAACAGAGTTCTTTAGATTTAGTAGTTTTGTGAAGATGCAACACTATGTGAGCAAGAGAAAATGATAGCTACTCTGAATCTAAAATATATCTGAAAGATGTAGTATGTGCAAACCAACTAAAATGGAGCTTCTTAAATGGGCAAATGGGAGGCCCTCAGGCAAAGAAAATTCAATTTTCTTACTGCTTTCTAACTAAGACCATAAGATTCCAAGTGTATCTGCTTAGGAGACAAAACCCCTAGATTCCCCTTGGACTCCGTAAGAGAAAAAGGTAGTTAATACTATCTAAAAGAGCCAGTAAGTGTTTGTTAGGCCTAAATATCACCAAAGCCTTTTAACTAGTCACATGGCAAGAGTAAGATGGCCAATATTCAGATACATTCGTATAGATCATCCTCTTATTCTCTTTGCCTTTTTGCATTTTGTTGAAAGTCTGACCTGTTCATTTTTGAGAAGTGTGGGAAAGGTAAAAATTTTAAATGTGTACCCAGGCCCCTGAACTGCCTGTTCAGATAATGTAGGGAGATGTCATATCCTGGCAAAAACTCTAAATTAGCCAACTTAATAAACAAAGGCTTAAACTTTTAGGCTTAAGTGTCTCACATTCAGGTATCAGATCCACAGCTTTGATACTGCGTTAAGCTAATGCAGCCTGATTTTTCAAAGGTCACCAAGGCCTGCCCTTTACTGGTTCCTGAATTATTGCAGGGAATCCTATCTGTTTTACACCTGCTGGTAGGCACTGAAGTGTCACATTTTAGCCAAAGTGAATGAAGAATCATTAAAATGGATGTTTTGCCAAATAGTGACAGTGGCTGACTCTAGCTATGGCTAGCTTAGAGCCATGGCTAGCTACGCCACATGACAATGTTCTCCTGTCCCACAGCTCCCAGTCCAGACTGGGGACTGTCCCAAGCCCTCTGCAGACCGCTTACGACTTGCAGGTCTGAGGTCCTTCCCGGCAGCGAGCAGAACGAGGAGGGACGGTGCGTGGGCATGGTGAGGGCATGTGCGCCGGCTGGGGTGCAGGGAACTGCTTTCCTGCCCCTTTTAAGACTCAACCTGTAAATAACCCCCTCAGAGGGTTTGGCAAATATTTTTGAGTTAATCTCTGGAAATTTTAAAGCATCCACTGCAGATTTGGGGTTTGATGACTAGATTTGTAAAGGTATTTAGCTGTGTAATTTTATTAAAACCAGTAAGAACCAGGCCACTAAATACTTGTTGGATAACAGTTGTGAAATAAGATATTTATTATGCTTTTTGTACTCTAATAACATTTTGCTGCAGTTCTGCTCCTATGTTTTTTCCTGTCTTGTTTTCTGAAGAGAATATTTTTCAAAAAAAAAGTAATGTAATCATCAATTACAGTAATAGCCACTAGAGGTCTACTGATATCAAAATTCTGCCAACATCAATTATTTCTGCAAGTATTAGAAATGTTTCATCCAAAAGAAAGTGCTTCTTATTAAACATTAATTGTTTGTTTTGTGAGGTGTATCATTCTAATTCTCTGAATTTTTAACCTCTTAGTGTTGTTTTTAATTAAGTAGTATTTATCTGAAGTAGGGAAGAGTTGCAATGTAAAACTCACAACTGAAAAGAAAAGTGACTTAAAAGATTGCCAACTATATTTACCAAGTAAGTATATTATAATGCAATTCACTGGATAGAATATATTTCTTAGTGGTTAACCTTGCAGCAAACAATGTTTTAATGAAATTGTTCTACAATTAATGCCTTCTTATGGCATTATTGAATTCCATCTGCCTTTGAGGATTATTTTTATTTCTCAAAATATAAAACAATCTTCAAACAGTCTTTTAAATGACCTTAGTATGATGCTTTTTAAATTTCTAACAACAAGTGGGAATTAGATTACTGTATTTCCTGTAGGCCTAGTTATTCATCACAAGAACAGGAATGTATTAATTGGGACAAAAGGGGGGGCATGTTACATTAATGACTTTTTTCCAGAGACTTCTCTGCAGTCAGGTGACAAATGCTGCTTCTCAGTCAAAACAAACACAAAACAAACCAACCAAACCAAATGGGTAAGTCACAGTTGTCCTGTGATTCATGAGCTCCTTACCTAGAGTTTGTAGAGAATCAGGCTGGGGCATGCGAAGATCCATTTGAGACCTGGCTGATGAGTTAAACATGGCTTCATCTGTTCCTGCTCAGCAAAAAGTTTTTACATCGTCTTTGTCGTGGCCTAAGAAGTCACGAAACAGTAGCCTCTGGGTCTCATAAGAAGTGTCAGACTCCTCAGATTTCATCTGATGGTGCTTCCTATTTGGTGTCTGACCAGTGTGGATACCTTTTTTTTGCCTTTTTTGAAAGAAGGTGGTGTCACAGGTGGTGTCGCTGAAATCAGCTGCGGTGCTAAGGATACAAGCAAGGCCTGGTTCAGCACACTTGCAAAACTTTCCTGATGTGTACTTAGCGGAACTGGGTGCTTTGCTGAGCCGGGGTGAATCTCAGTGGAAATACTGATTGTGTGTTGTGTACTGTATTGGGTCTTATAATGAAATATTGTCTGTGTACTGCCTGTATTGTGACTGCAGTACTGCCCCTGTTCTTAGCCAAGCACTAGCTGTTACCTTGTGCGTAGTTTTCTTCACTCACTGAAGGATGAGGGCTGTGATAGTGTGGTGACTTCAATTAGTTGTGCGTGTGAAGTCAGTAGCTGATGGCTGGCAGCTAAAGAAAAGGAAAATTTATAAAGTCTGTCTTTTTTCAGACTGTTTATTACAATGGAAAAAATTCTGATGGCCACATCTGTCAACCTTAATGTTTTTGAAGGTATCCAGACATACCTCTTACTGGTTGGAGTGGTTGGTGTCAGTATACCTCCTTAATAAGAGGGGAAGTCATTAGTGTTATAGCAGAGCAACTCAGGGTAAATCATAATCCGAAGGGATTTGGTAAACCTATGTATAAATGGCCACTGTGTACATAAGTCATGCCCAAGATAGTTCTCACTTATTGCCCTTTATGGAAATATTTAATTTTTCTTCTTCTTCACTTAAAAAGGAAATGCCACATGAAGAGGGCAATGCTTTCCTTAAGAAAGACCTGTGAAATCAGTTCTTTTAAGAATCTCCTTGCTTTCTTCATTGAACAGTCAGAGAACCACTTGAGTGCTTTGTGCAAAAGGCAAAAGAGCAGATTCGTTCAAGGCGGTGCTGGGAGGTGTAATCACGGCCTGGATTCAGCATCCCGACAGAGATTCCCCTCCAGGGAGAGCAGGTGGTGGAGCTGCTCTGCCCTCCCTGGGCTTTGGGGGGAAGGGTAGTTTTAAGTCGCTGCCAGGGCTCCAAAGAAGTCTTGCCAGTGAAGCTGGATAGAGCAAAACAGATATAGCCAGAGTATCTGGGAAATGTGAGGACAAAGGGTCCATTCTCCAGCCATTTGTCTGTCCTATTCATTATTGTCCATTCACCGCCTCATATCTCAGCTCATGAATGAAGAATTATTTGATCTGTCTTCATCTATTGTTGAGAGACATGGTTGAAAAAAGCTGTAGATTGTTATTGTTGTTATTATTATTAATTATTATTACTGGTTTTGTTGTTGTTATCATCACTGTCATCATCATTGACCTCTAAAGGTCCCTTCCACCCTAAAGCATTCTATGATTCTATGTTAAAGCTGTCCCTGCTCACTGCAGGGGGGTTGGGTTAGATGACCTCTAAAGGTCCCTTCCAACCCAAAGCATTCTAGGATTCTATGATTCTATGATCATCATCATCTCTCTCTTCACAGTCCCCAGAAATTGTTCTGGTGCTAGGTCCTCCCAGATTTTGTGGTGACTGTAGCTTCTGTACAACCCTGAGTTGTTCTTAGAGTGCTGGGCAACAGGCAAAATACTGTCTGGATTTACTCCTGAACATCCCATACTTGAGAGGAATGAATGCTGAAAATGATTAGTGTGAGGGACAGAAAAGATACAAGATATATCATAAGCATGGGCTGTTGTGTTTTTCATATTTAAGTAAAAGCAGATGTAAGCTATGTGAGGCTAATAGGGCATTACTTACAGACTCTCAATGTAGCAAAACTAATGGAAACATTCTTCTTTTTAGCTCTAAAATATAGTGTTTAAATGGAATTATATGGCAGAAGGGGTGGAGCCAGCATGGCATTTTTTCCAGATGTTTGCATTCCTGGGTATCCTTGCCCTGGAATGGCGATTCACCTCTTCAAAGCTTTATTCCCTGTACCTATGTCAGCAGTATGTGAACACCTTCACAGCTTCTTTTTTGTTTCTGCAAGCAGTATGTTTGAGGGAAAAAGAAATATCTGGACTAGGAAAAGGCACCTTATTTCTCCTTCCCTTGGGCAGAATGTGGCAAATTTCCACCCTCGGCCTTCCTATCTCTGAGAGGAGAGGAGAAGTCGTCAAATGACAGTTTATTAGCACTAGCTATGCTCACTACTGTCTCAGGCTGGGACCTCAGCCAGAAACAGGATTCAGGCATTAGAAGTAAATGAGGGGAATATTGTTCGCTGTGAGATTCCTAGCCCTTTCTCAAGCTCACAGATATAGCCAACAGATTTGACTGAATTCACAATGAAAGCATCCTTAGGACCATAAAAGCTTTTTTTTGTTTAATTTTTTGTTTCAGTTCTCCAGAGAATGTGGTTGATTTTATGAGATCTGTAAGCAGAAATCCTTATTCAAGCAAGACCCAAAGAAACACTTAAATGAAATGCAAAACTCCATTTTGGTAAACAAAATACAGATTTCAGGATATATCTATATGTACGAATATATGTATGATTTCTCTAATGATTTTGAGAATTTTGGGCTTGTACTTCGGGACACTTGATATCATGAAAGTGAAACTTATGGGTAAATGACTCAAGTTTCTGGAGTTCTTTTCACTTTATGTGTGAGATCAGAAACCTCGTCCACTTAAAGATACTGTGTTCATATCAAATGCATTAATTAAATACCAGAGACTCAGTGAACTACATATGGATAATATGCTGGAGAAAGCCATCTATGGTGCTGGTTTTATTAACTGAATCGACATACTATGTATTTTACTTAAGGCTTGTATTTTACTTAAGGCTAGGGTGACTATAAATAGAATGGCCTCAGGCCTGTGGCTTAGAGACCTGGGTTTGTGTGCTGCAAGTTGGGTGAAAGCAAGCTTTGGAAAGGCTTTCTCTCTGGTGTTGAGTAATATACATATAAATATGTGCAGGGAAAAGATCGCTTTTATATGTACCATACATTCAGTGGCTGGAATACTAATATCCCTGTATCTGAAGCCTTTGCTTCCCGTGACAGCCTAATGAGACACTGACAGGGGCTGTCTGCTTGTCCTGAGTGATTGTCCTGCATTAGGTTGTTTGTGTTGTACTGAAGGATGCTGAAGTGAGGTTGTCTGACTGCCGTCCCCTTGGGAAGCTCAGGAAGAGATGTACTGAATCTCCCGTGAGGCCATCCTCAGAAACAGTTTTCTGCCTAAATAAATACCGTCTCCTGGGGATCTTCTAGAATAGTAACCACTGTATGACTGCCAGTATCTTTTCATACTGTGAAAATCTAAAAACCTGAACTATAGCATCTATAGTATGGAGGCACAGTTAAGATGCAGCCCCTTTTTGATGCTTTATCATTTACTGACTGAGCAGCATTGGCTTCCTACCTGTTTCTGTGTGTAACTTCAGTTGTATACACTTCATACTGTTTGGGACTAAGCTTCCTTAGGGACTTTTGTTCTCCTTATTTACCATACAAAAGCTGAGGTCATCTGTGATCTGTTCTCTGATATATCTTAGAGGTGTGTGCTAAACAGGGGAGGGAATAGTTTGAGGCATACTGCTGTATTCCTGTGTGGGATTTCTTAGCTGGAAAAATATATGTGTATCCTAAAAGTCTGTGATATGAGTCTAGCCCATAAGACCCACTGATGTGGGCTTTGCAAATAGCTTGTATGTTCTTCTGCAGAAGAATCTTCATTGAAGACCTTTGTGTTTGATAGCTTTATACGGAAGAGTAGCACATTGAACTTCCTGATCTACAGCTCCTAAATCACTTTGATACATAAATTGATCTCATCTTTGTACACTTATGAAGAAATGTTAGCTAAAAATCTTTGCTGCTTCCTCAAACTCTTTAAACACTACACAAAAATTTCATACAGAATAAGAATTCATTATCACATTATGTTCTTCGTGCTTCCTTGAACTTTATTGCATTATCGCACCTTGAAAACTGATGTTATAAAACAAATACTAGCACAAGATGATCTAGGTTTAGAGAAGACACAATGAAGAAAGACTTAGAATAGAAGGTAGTGTGGAATGAAGTAACATTAAATAAACTCTTGGACTCTTCAGTTTGGAAAAAAAAGATGTCTGAGGGAGGGGTATGACAGATCTATACAGTGGTAGGTGGTGGATAGTGTTAAACATGGTATTATTCTACACTGTTTCTCATACTGTAGAAATTGGGACACTTAATAAAATGATCGGGCAGTGAGATCATAAGAATCAAAAAGACATTTTTGCACACAGAACATCATTAAGTTGTGGTATTATTGTCACAGAATGTTGCAGAAGCCAAAAAAATGAACAGAAGTGGAGCAAACATGGTCCTGAAGCATAGATCAACTGATGGCTATTCAATACAGTTTTTTAAATCTTTACTCAGAGAAGATCATAAAGTATTGATTGCTGGAAGCTGCAAGGATGTACTAGGAGAAATATCATATTTTACTGTTTATATGGTCTTTTGCTCAATATCTGCTTAAAACTGTGATACTTGGCAAGATGAATCTTTACTTGACCCTTAGAACTGGGGTACTCGGCAAGACGAATCTTTGCTTGACCCAGTGTGATTATTTGTTCTTGTTTTTAGATTTCCAGGCATTACCTCTATATGTCAAATACTTGATAGTATACACTTCATAATAGCAAGCAAGCAAGCAAATTCCCACAGATAAAGGCAGTGAGGGGATTCCCTTCCCCTAACAGAGCATCAGAGAGACAGTATGTAGCAAAATCGGAAGAAAAGGCAGTGTTCAGCTGCATGCTGCATTGCAAGCCTGCTGTTTGATTTTGGGTCTACATGGTGCTAATGATAATCATGAACCAACATAAAGGCTGAGTGTTACCTGAATCTCTGTCTTACCTCCCCCAGTTGTCTAATACACTTTTTGTCATCAGGCAAAGTAGAATTCTTCACTGAAAAGTATCTGATTGTTTTGTATAAACACACTCAGTTCAACCATCCTGCGGCCTTTGAGTTTGTTACTGCTGACAATTTGCTACCTTTTTTTTTTTTTTTTAAGGAGAATATGTTATTAGATACATCAGTGGTTACACAAAGAAACAAATAGGTCAGACAAAAATGAAGTACCTTGAAAAAATTAATCTTTTTGGGGCGGTAGAAGAAAATTGCTAGGTAGCAAAAATACCGCTGTGGAAGCGCCCAATGTGCGAGCCCTGCTCTGGTCATAAGAAGAGGGGATGCAGAACTGGGATTCAGTAGGTTTGCGTTTCTTTCCTAGTTACCTCTGCCCTGGTCAAGTTGCTTGATTTCTCTTTGTTTTGTTTCCCATCTGGAGAGTGGAGGTGATACTATTGCTTTAAATCCATTTATTTTCTGTCTTGCTTGATTAAGCAGTAAGCTTTTAGGCTAGGGATTTCATTGCTATGTATGGATACGATGCCTGGCGTAATGTTGACCTGATACAAGTCAGGGCATGTTAACTGCCAATGCACTTACATGTGTACATACATTAAGTGGAAATACTTAAAAAAACAAACTAACCAACCAACCAAAAGAAAATCTACTTGAGGGTAAAGAATAGGCAAGTCCTTGGCGCTTCGCTTCTGCCCTTTTTTCTCTCTACTTCGCCTCTTGTACTCTGCTGATGCTCTCTCTTTTCTTTCACCTTTCTCAGATGGCAAGAAGAATCTCTCTAAAAACCTGACTCTGTTTGATGGTGTTCTTCAAAAGAAAAAAGTAAACTGTGAGGGAATCACTGAACTGCATGTGCCTTCCTCCTACAAACACACCCTTGGACGCGGTGCTTAGGTGTGCTCCTTAATGGTTGCTCTGTGCTGCAGCTGGACCCATCAGCTTGGCTGCCTGTGCCACCCTCATCTCCCTCTTCTGTGCAAAGAGTGACACACTCGTACACACCTTGGAGGCAGAGCTTAGTGGAGACGCAGGTGTTACAGGTAGCCCTGCAAGACATGCCTACTGGCAACGTCAAACCAGTGTAAAAGCTTTGTGAAAACAAACCAGACGCACGCATCCATCCTTCTCACTGGGGAACCAGTACCCCAGGATGCTGGCTGTAGAAAGTGGTTCCCTGCATCCATGAGCCTTAGTGGTTTGGTGTCAGGAAATGTGAACAAGAATTAAAAAATAAAATAAAAGGTACTTCATTTCCATTTAAGCCTGAGATGTAAAGGGAAAATGTTGCCACTCTCCTTTTGATGTAATCAAAGCCTTTATGTGATCCGAGCGTTGGTGGGGAACAGTCTTTCTGAATCGTGTTTACCAGTGGGAGTTTCAGAACTGATGCATAGGTGGGAACTAACAGTAATACCCAGCTCATCTCACTGCTGCGCTGCATGGTTGGGGCTAGGCTAGTACTTGGTTAGCCTCAGCAATTTTGACTCGTATAGGAGGACGTTAGACTTGTTAGCATTTCTGTTTTAGAGGCACCAGCCATGGGATGGAGAATTGGGGGAAGGAAGTGGCACTTGAATTCCTTAATATTTGGCTACCCCACCCTATGCATTTAGTATAACTTTGCATATTTTTCAATTCTTAAATTAGAAGGTCACAGTACCGTTAAAGTCACCCACTGGAGACAGATAAATTACGCAGGACTCACATAAGCTGCTGTGCATGACTGGGATTCTACCCTCTAGTCCTGGCCATGCACTTCTCACTGAAACCAGTTTTTGTGCCATGGGACCCCCAAAAGGTTTTGTCACTGCTTGTCACTGTTCTTTATAGTGAATGTCAAATCAGCCTCCCCCTCTGTATCTGAAGCGCTTGGACCCTGATGCAAACCTTCATGACATCAGTGGACTAGATCTTCAGTAAGCAAGGTTAATCAAGATATTCAGAGGTCACATACACAGAATTTATTTATGTTGTTGTGACTAGAGAATACAATTAAAAGCATGTCTTTGCCTTTTTCACAGTGAGCAAACCGTTACCAGTTAGACATCGATGTTGAAAGATGGACCATATGCCAAGATTGCTGAAATCACTGTAGTAATTCCCACTGATGTTAATGGACTTTGCCGTAGGACTTTTCCTTATCCTAAAAGTAGTGCTTTATCCGGTAGTGCACCCTCATTGGGAAGAAGCAATAGGGAAAGTTTTCAGCTGAGACTTGAAGACTATTCAGTTTTTTTATTTGATATCTTAGGGTAGACAGTCCATAGAATTTCACTCAGGTAGTGCTGTTCCTCCCTTTTGTGCAACCTATTGAAGTTTGCTTTTCACAAATTCACTGATTAAATGTTTGTTTTTCTCAAAGCAGGAGAGGGAAGAAAATATCAATCACTGTCTTGACATGATAGCTTTTTTTCTACTACCTTACTATCCATATGGAGAATGCTTTTGCTTTGAGCATTAGAATACCCTGTGGATGTGCTATCCCTTTTCCCCCACGTTCCTCCTCTACAGTGAGTGCTTTTAGATCAGTTTTATGGTGCCATCTCTGTTCTGTCCCTATTAGATGTTCCTCAACTTTAATGTCTATCTGTGAGAATTAGCTAGCAGACGAAGTAAGCAGCCAAGGTTATGACCCAGGTAATGCTCTCATGTCTCAGCTTTTGTTTATCTGTTTTTCTTATCTGCAATACATAAATGATTTACTGCAGGGTTAGGTGTCCTTGGAATATTTTCTTCATATAATTCTTTGAGTCTAATGCCATCTGAAATACTGAATCAGTCAACTGCTGTCTCTTCTGGTGAGAATTTAAATGACAGTTTCATAATTTGCCTCTGGAAACTGAGTTTAGCTGTTGCTCCTATCAGGGCCAAAGAATTATTCTTTATATACCTGCTGATGAAACTTAACAGAGCTTTGGAACTAGGTGGAAACAGCAAGAGGAAGTGAAGTTTTCTTCATGCTCTTCCTCTCATGTCTTCTTAACGTGCTATTGCTTCAGCATCTCATACAAGTCTTCCAAAGATGCACCTCATAGCCAAGCAAAGGACTGATACAGGTATTCCAGTACAGATCAGCTATGCTTAAAATGTCTTAGAGCTGCCTGTCTAACTGGGTGTTTGAAAAGCAGCTGTTTTACAGCTTGCACAGTCTTTAGCTCCACCTTAGTCTTCCCCATTTTTCATTCTAGCAGCCGTGGGATAATATAGGTAAATTTCTTACAAATATACCAACATATTCTGAACCAGAATGAAAATTTGAGCATTCAACTCTTTTCCCATACTGTATGTTCCTTGATTATGATGCTTTGTCAAGCCAGAGCTGGCTAGCATATCTTTCTTGCCTCTTTTTATAGTTATGAAAGAAAAAGAACATAAACTGTTTTACTTTTGATTTTGGTACTCTTGGTCTTATACCAAATATTTATCCACAGATTTTAAAAGATAAATAGCTGGGATGCTTTTTTGTCACTTTGCTGGGCTATTAACATGGTGTCACTTTTCTTTTTCCATCACCTTGATTTCTCTGTGTGTCTGCCATAAATGGCAGCTCCTGGAGAAACATAATCAGCCAATATGGTTTATGTAAACTTTGTTATTTTCTGTGATCTTTAAGATAGAAATTACTTAAAATATTTTCTCCTGCTCTGAATTTGTAAAGCAGGGAGCATTAAACAGAACTTCCTGCCTGGCGTGATTGGGAAATAGGCATTTTTGGTCTTTCAAAGCTGTTTGTTTACAGACCTTTCATTCATCTCACTATGTGTTGTTGCATTCCATTTCCAGCTTTTTTTAATATCAGTATCTTTCTCCTCAACAGTAACTTAAATTGACATATGGGAAAAGAAGCTGTAAAACTCTAAAAACACAAAATGTTGTATCAGGGAAAATCGGACTTCATGTTACATTGAAAACAGACCTAAACACATTCAAACACAGAAAGGCACAGTAGGTCATCCAAAGTACTGTAGTGACATGATTTGGAGTAATAGGAAGGGAATTTGATGCAGCTTCTAAAATTAATTTCATTTGAAACCATGAGCACTATAAAAAGCATTTATCATACTGATAATATCTATTGCAATTGCATTATGCTGTGGGATTTTTCTTTTTTTGAGGTAATGGAAAAGAATTTATGCATTTAGAAGACATGTTCCAGTAGAGCTATTTCTGCTCCTGGATAGGAAATAAACAGGTAGGAAATCAGCACAGAGGAGTGAGACAGGAGAAGTAAGCCCTAGTGTATTTACTGGCAGTCCTTAAAATTAATCAAAATCCCATAATATCATGAATATCAGCAATGAAGCAGAAATTACTTCTATAAAGCTAATTTAGATTAGCTTTTCTTTTCTTAACTAAAGGTAATATTTGAATTTCTTCAATGCTTGAACAATAAGCACCTGGATTTCCTAGATTTTTAAAATCAGCTGCAAAAGCCAGACCGAATAGTGTGACATAGAGATGCTGCTTTCTGACTGAAATTACGAACGCTAAAAGAAGGAAGCAATAAATACACTTTTTTTTGTCTGACAAGCCCAACCTGATGATAACCTGCCCCATTTGGATAGATTATGCACAAAGGTGCAAGGCTGTAGAGCAAAATTCACATGAATAAAATGAAACCAATTAGCTTCTTGTAAATGTAAATATTAGAAGTAACAGATACAGAAAGGAAATAAATTCACAAAGTATACTTTAACATTGTAAAACAAGAATAGCACTGAACTTGGAAGACATAGATTTGGAAATGAGCTCTGCTATCTCAGAGTGTGAATAGGTTTTACATTACTGAATATTTTCATTTGTCCAAATTTACATGGTGCTAAATGCAATGTTTTTGTGATAGTACCCAGATCACATTTAATTTAAATACTTTAAGTGCCTGTGCCTTGAATTTCCTATTTGGGAATGTATAGTTTAATGCTCACACTTATATTTAGGTAGATAAAAATGATCTGACCTTCAGAGCATCTTGCATTGAAATGGAAGATAGCAAATGTGAATCTTGCAGTGTTGCAGCTGGTATCCAGGGAACTGCAAATGAAAAAATCAGAGGTCTTCACTGGTCACGTCGGTAGAAACTGCCCTGAAGAACAGGGTTTCTATGCAGGAGCATAATAACGCAATGTAGAAATACAACGTACTGAGGAAGAGTCAGGAGCTCAAACCTGTCAAGAGTCAGAACTCTTAGTGTGGCTGGTGTAGGGTACATCTATGTGATGTTCAGAAAAGGGTCAGAGTGTGCAAGCTTGAGCACTGAAACGCCCAAACGTTCACTCAGTCTAATTGTTAGCTCTCTCCAAGGTCTGTGCTGGGCCATTTCAGCTTGCTTGCTCCAGTGGAAATCTGTTGTAAAGGAGGGTAGCCCTCAGCAACCGGGATGAAAACGTAATCCATCTGGGTTTCCTAAAGGCTTTTAACAAGGCCCCTCCTAAAGGCTCTGTAGTATCTACATGGTTGAAAAATCAGAAATGGAGAATATGGATAAATATTTAGTTTTCTCAGTGGAGAGAGGTCACCAGTGGGGTCTAAATGGATTTGCAGTAGGGCTCTTACTGCTCAAAATATTCATAAATAGTTGGAAAAAGGCTGGAGAGCAAGGTGACACATGTTGTTGACAAGACGAAGTTACTCAGGATCATAATCCTGATTGTAGAGAAATACAGAAGAATCTTATGGTACTGGGTGATAAAATGACATAAGAAATTAAGCTGTGGTGACTGTAAAGTGATGAAGAAATGTAGTCCTCAATTTATATAAGTCTACGGGGGCTGTGAATGGCTGTTACCAGCTTCGAATAAAATCTTGGAGGTATAGTAAATAGATCTAGGAAAACATCAGCTCAGTGCTCAGTAGTGGTTGACAAACAGATTGTGTTAAGAATTGTTTGAAGTAGCACTGAAGATACAGGTTAAACAGGATTTGTAGACAGATGTTAGACCAGCTAGTGCAAAATAGTGGAAAAAATAGTGTTATGAATTGGTAGAATTAGTGCTAAAGATATGGGTTAAATGGGATTTGTAGGTAGATGTTAAATGAACTAGTGCAGTGGGAAAAAGTAGACAATCCTTTTGGTACACAAACCTTGATGAGGTTGTGGATAGAAGGAGGACACTTCAGAGCTTAATATAGATGAACAGCTATTGGATCCACTAGGAAAGAATTAGACAGCAAAATAGTGAACAGCAGCATCTCCTTTTTCACCACTGTCAAAGACAGGATATTAGGCTAAATGGACTTTCTCTGACCCAGCATAGCATTTCTTATATTCCTGTCACTTCCCTGTGTAAATTTATGTACCTACAGTGCCATTCTGCCCTCCATTTTCCAAAAAAGTATATAGAAGAAAAGATATGGGGAAAGGGGATAAGGAAGATCAAACATACAAAATTGTCTCCATGAGAGAAGGAACTACATCGACTATGACTCTTTAACCTGGAAAAAGGATAATTTAAGAGGACATGACTGATATTTGTAAAGTCATGAATGGCATGGAGAAGATTAAGAAGGACAAATTATTTGTTGTCTTTCATAATACAAAATGTGTGGGCCATCAGATGGAATTAACAGAGGTCATGACCAGAATAAGTAGAAGATACTGTTTTGTGCATCACAGAAGGATGTTGTAGATGCCAAATGCTTGTATAGGCTCAAAGAAAAAAAAAAAAATTAATGGAGGGAAAATCCTTGAAGAGCTTTAAAAGGCAAGAATGAGTATTTAAGCTATTGATTGGCTTTTTGCATTTTTCAGACCCAGGTCTGATCCCCAGATCATACGCACCATGTCCATGCAGTTCACGTTCAGGTTCCTCTTGGGAACGTGACAACCAAGTCCCTCCAGGGACTTGGACATCGCAATGCAATGTCATTGTTGTGCTTTTACAGCCACTGCTGTGGAGGACTGTGCTATGTCTGTCTCGTCATTTGATTACCTTGGGCTTACCATGCAGCTGAGACAGGTTAAGTGTGATGCAGTGTGGACAAAGCTAGTCCTGCCCTGAGCGGCATGGACATGAGTCAGTCTGCTCTAGTTGGTCCAAAGGCCAGAACCTACTTCCTAGTGTGGTCCACAAAGCTGGCAATGTAGCCAAGATATATAAGGTCAGGTTTAGGAAATATCTGACTTAAAGGTAGCTGGTGGTGAGAGGTTATGTCAGGGACACATGCTCACACTGTTCTCGGTCATGCCTCTAGGTGTTGCCTGGTGTCAGGGTCAGGAGAGCGTATCTGTTCTTAACCCTCTTTCAGGAGAGTGGTAGGGGCTCGTTGCTGGAAATAACAATGTGTGTTTCAAAGTCACTGTTATTTTCTATATACCATCTCTTTTGAATGTCTGTCAGACGTAAGTATGGTGTAATCTTTTATTGTTGGTCTCACCAGAGACTATAGTGCCACAAAGTAGCCTGTGCACGTCACAGAATCATGGAATAGTTGAATTTGGAAGGGAACTCTGGAAATTGCTCAGTCCAACCCCATTGCCTTTTAAGTTATGAAATTTAGTTTTTAGAAGATGTATAAGCAACAGACATTTGAAAGAGCATTTTTATCTTTGCCTTGCCTCTCCACCATTCCCAATCTGATAAACTAATTTTACAGATCTAGAAAAAAGAGCATCTTATTGTATCTTCTGACCTCATCTTGCATTTATAATTTCAGTGTAGAAATAATTTTGTTTAATGTTGCCTGCGTCTCACAATGGGGTAGCTTATCCCTTCAGTGAGTACTTCTACATTTGGCACTACATTCCCAAAATGCAAAGGATTTGCTTTGAAGGGAAAATGATATTACAGTTTTACAAGTACAGGCTGTGTTATTTTTTCTATATACATTACTTTGGCTATTAGAATCAAATCACAGTAATTTTTATCGTTTTGCGTATTAAAATATCATATATCCTGAAATGTGTCATTACTTACAAAACCATTTGATTCAAAATTCCTGAACACTGACTATGCTAATACCTACTCTTATTTGTAAACCTTGAGTAAAGACAGTGAATTGAGAGGAACCAGAGGTGGAGAAAAACAGTCTAAGAGGTACCAGAAATAGGTCCTGATTGCCTATATGATCCAGTGGATAAAGTTACAGGAGGAAAATGCTTAATTATATGTTACATTTAAAAAAAAAAATATTGTGTTTAAGAACCGTTTTGTTACACTCTTGAAGTGCAAAAGCAAGAATTTTCTTTTTCGTTTCCATATTTAGGTGTATTCTGATTATTAGCTCTGCACCATAAGTTCTGTGCTTAGAATATGAAAACTGAGTGTTTGCTGTCAGAAGGTGGTGGTACAGCTTGCACTGGTGTAGGCTTCTTGTTCTTGATTTATCACTGCATGAGGAGTGAAGGTCACTCGGTGTTTCATATCAGGAATTCATTTGACAAAAGCAGGATCTGAGTTACCAAGATATCTTTAAAGAGAGACAGGAAAGGATAGGGAATTAGGGGTTTTAAAACCCCAAATCGCAGGTTTGATCCTGTGAAGTACTGGGCACTGTTGCTCTGTTTCAGCAAGGCTTACACATGCTTAAACCTTTTGTTCAGGGCTCAGCATTTAGCACTGTTTAATGTCAAATGAATAGTTCTTAAAAAGAAGATTGATATTTCCTTTCATCCACAGATTTCAAAGGACTCTGAACAGCTATGTACAGAAACCATATAATAAAAATGAGAATTCAATGGTGATTTCACAGTTAAGTATAGTAAAGAAAAAGACAGGAAATCAAAACAGAAATGTTCACTTTCTCGTGTCAACTTTTCAAGTTGGACCTATATATAGTCTTATTTTTCTGTCTTCTTTCCTGTTTATTTTCAACACGAAATCCTCAAACTCCTCATTTGTGGCCAAAGCTGTGAATTCATGCAGAAGCGTAGGACAGGATGTGTCTTCTGAGCTCCCACATCTTGTCTTTAAACTGTGGGTGTCCTGTTGAGAGGAAGAGTGGCTGTTGTGTATTCACCTCTCATCCCACTCGCAAACAAGAGGGTAGACAGAGGGCAAAATTCAGACTCCACCCTTGGTAAAGGTAGACTTTACCTTCAAAAAAGGTAGGGCAGGCATGAGAGCAGTGGGAGCAGGTTGGTACTGCTGAGGACCTGGAGCTGGTTACTCGATCCTTAGAAGCATTCTTCTCTGCTCCTAGTACTTTACAGGTACGTGTTGTTCCTTAGAGTAGATTGCTTAAATACATGTCATCACCTTTCATTTTATCTTATTCCTTGTTCTGGCAAGCTCCACCTGGCTTCACTAAAACAGTTGCCTTTCCCTGGGTGTACCCAGGGATATACATATGCAATAGGGATACCTGTGAGCTCTTGGATGTTCCAGGAGGACCTCTGAACTTCGCACATTGAAAGTGCTTTTGTTTCTCCATGTGTGTGTGAGAGGGTGTGTTCCCACTGAGGGAATGATTCGGGCATTCGTCTGAAATAAAACCCAAGAAATTTCAGCCAGGGATGGGAAGAAGATGGTCAGGGTTAATTTGTACCCATTTTAGTAACTGGGTGCTACTTGTTTAGGGTGCTGGCCGGAGAATCCATTCCCTATCCAAGGACTAAAGCAATATAGTATTTATGTTTTGTGTTTGGTTGAAAGACTGAATTTCCAGAAACAGACAATTCAGTGTTATTAAATGGAAGTTCTGCACCTGAGCATTAAGAAATGAATGTTTGTGTTCTAAGGGCAATATTTACTGATTTCTACAGTCATAGTTTATGAAACAAAAAAGAAACAGAACTTCGCTTTCATTAACCATAATAGTAGTTTAGCTATTTTCACAGCATTAATCTTGTTGTTAACTGTTCTTTTCACATTGTGAGGAGACAGCATATGACAGGAAAAATCTCTAATATCATTCAGCATCTGATTATATGCCCTTTTTCCTCAAAACCAATTTGCATGCCTACAAATATCAGTGTTTCCCAGTGGAATTGGAGGTGTAAAATATTGTCTCGAGCTGAAAATTATTTAGCCAAAGAGTTTTCAGTATTTGGGAATTCTGGCTGGATGGTTTCAAAAGCAAAACCATATGTCACTTACATGATTTGGCATTTCTCCAGCTGCAATAGAACATGAGTGGAAAAGTGGGGGAAAAAAAAGAAAAACCTAACACTAATTAGATAGTAATAAATACAGGTGCTATACTGTGCGGTGTAATTCGTCTTCATAGCAAGCTGTGGGATGAGTCAGAGTTGGCAGATTCGGAGGGATACTGTTTTGTGCATGTATATTTCTGACACATGTTAAGATTCAAATTAAGGTAAAACTGAAAGGGTTGTGTAATACTGAGATACTTTTCAGGTTACAGAAGTGCAATATTGCCTAGCCATGGAAAAGAAATTGTGTGCTTTTTGTCTGGTTGGCTTTTGTCTGGGGGCTTCTCACTGTAAATGCCATTAGTGTAGCACCAGGTAAAAAAGTGATTTGATGATAATTTGGAGATCCTGACCTGGGCTTCCCCATGCCCCCATCCCCCCAGACTTCCCAACAATTTCCTTATCCGTTCCAGGCAGCTGGGTGCCTCCCTGAGAAGGCACCTTCCCTCTCCAACCAAAGCCTTATTCCCGGCCTTCTGTGGTTTGCCGAGACTAAGTTAGCTGGGACTAACCTGCCAACTATCCTGTATAACTTGCTGTGCAGGGAAAGCTGTTATACATCTGCCCACTCTTTTGCCTGCCCCCCCCCCCCACCTCTCCTACCCATAGGAGTTCTGGCTAAATGCAGCCTCTGGGCTCTTTCTCTTTCATGTGTCAGGGTCCATCATGGAGGTTCTTTTCTTTCAAACTTTCCAGAGAGAGAAGTGGATTCAGATGGTGTAGATTTGACTCATCTACAGCTGTTTTAGTACTCAGATAGGGCAAGCCATTACAGATACTGAGGGGACTGGTGTATCTTACCTGCTGATGGGGTGTCGGGTGTGTAGTCACACGTGTTACACGCTCGAGAGTGAAGGCACAAAAGAGGGAGGAATCTGTTTTGTGCACATGGACGGTTAAAAAAATGATTAGAGACTGGCCTTACATTCTCAGTTGCTGCTTCTTTAATGTGAAAGGTCACTGAGACATGCTTGTGTCTGAAATAACAGGACAAGACACAGTCATGCTCCAGCCTCCAGGAATTTCCCACAACAATACGTTGTGTGGTTTTGTAAGAGAAATTAAAACACAAAGAAAACCCCTTTGCATTAAAATTTGATTGGCCAATTAAAAATGTGTAAATAATTGAAGTGCAGAGGCTATAAAAGCTTTCTGTTATTCTCATTGAGACAAATATTTAAAGCATAGGATCCCAACATTATTCTGGGGCAGTAAATAGCTGATATTTACAGTATGGATTACTCAGTTTTCTTTTGCCTGATGAACAGGGCTCCCAAAGCTTATTGTGGCTGTTTTGTCGTTTATATAAGACACGTGGCCGCTGTGGTTTGCTTTTCTCGGTATCCCCTCCCCCATCAGCAGAAACCTTTGAGCTTCAAACACAGATGTTATACTGTGCTCTTTGTGTGCATGTATGTGTATGAGTGTAAAACCATGAAAGAAAGACTGCGTGGCTAATACGCTGGAAAACCAAAGCTGAAGGGCAGGACTTGGCTTGTGACATCGTTTCTTTTTCTTTATTACAGTGAGATATTAGTGTGGACTAAGTGTAGGACTAATGTGTATGAACAAGTAGTGGTTTAAAAGCAGCCACACTGCTCATTAAATCAGCAATTTAACGTAAGCAGGAATGGCAGCTTCATTAAATAATGCTATGATCTCTCAACCATATTCTTAACTAGTAATCTCCCCGTAGCAAAATACATAGCTAATCAACCTCCTAGCCTGTCAGTAAACTTGCAGGGGAATTAAATCCTGGAGGAACAAGCCCGTAGCCCCGGAGGAAGGCTGAGTGCATGTTTCACTGTCGTCTTTTCAGCTCATCTCAGTGGTCCCACTGCTAGAATGTGCTCTGTTGTCATGGCAACCCCATCTCCTGCTTCCTACAGGAAAGATTAGCTCGTACTGTGCACTGGAGAGAATTTAGGGGAAGTCAAGCTAATCCCTGGGTGCACTGCGAGAGAAAGGTTGGACCTCGCCTGAGGGATGCTGTATCTGCAATGATAGAATTGGCCTGCCACAGACACTGGTATTTAAGTTGAAGAGCAGAATTCACAGTAAGTGTCAGATCCTCCAGAGAGGAATATTGAATGAGGTTTTCTAAGTCTTGGTGAAGACTGTCCCATGCCAACAGTGGAATGACAGCAGGAGGCTGTGTGTGGAATACCAATATGTTTCACCCGTTCAGGTGGTATTTCAAATATAGATTCAAAGCCTCAGTTCCCTGGAAACTAGGTGATAAAATTTTAAAACATCATCGTGAGATGTGCACCTAGAAACCTGAAGCATGTCTCATTTGGTGCATAAAGCTGAACAAGTGACGATGAGCATGCCTTACAAATTGTGTATGCACTGTGCGGCGTGCTTAAGAATTCCTGTGTGCTGAAAAATAAGCGGGAAAGCGTGAGGAAACCGATCTGTGTGTGCTGCAAACTCAACTGCAAAAGTGCTGAACTATCAAATTAAGCATGAAAATTTACAACTCCTGATTCAACCTTGTTTCTTCTTCATATTAAAACCCAAACAGAGAAAACATGAGCTATTTAAAGGTATAGTCATAATACAAGCTTTTCTTTGAGGAAAACTCATTTTAATGTAGCTAAATTAAGGTGGTGTGTGACATGATGCAGCGTGTGAAATGTGTGTTTGTTTTCTTGCTGGTAGAGTTAAACAGAGGGTATTCTAGCTATT
Organism: Pelecanus crispus; assembly: GCF_030463565.1. NCBI lineage: Eukaryota > Metazoa > Chordata > Aves > Pelecaniformes > Pelecanidae > Pelecanus > Pelecanus crispus. The sequence goes on along the minus strand of NC_134644.1, from coordinate 127,435,740 downwards.
CCATTTCTGGTTATTTTAATGCTCTGGCTTTCTTTGATATGGTCCTGTATTTCACTTTAATAGATAGATGCTCAGGACTCCCAGCTTTAAACGAGACTGTTTGCAGTAAGATTTTAACTGTCTGCTTTTTATTACTGTCAGCTTTTCCTAAACTTATTTTTTTCAGCAGAGTTTATATGTTCAGCCTATGTATTTTTACATTTTTAGTATGCATGCTTTTTCTGTTGCATTTTTAATCAAAAAATAACTTTGTCATTATTTAATGGTTATTTAATATATAGCAGTGTTCTCTAACTTAGATCTATTTATGCATATGTGTGTTTTACATGTATAAAATGTATGCGTGCATGTGTGTTTCTGCAATACATACATGCATATACATATGCAGACAAATGGGGTCTTTGTTTTAATGAGGCCCATTAGTGATTCATGATAATATAACACCGAGGAAGTAAAAGACCTGTTTTCACCTTGAAGGATAGGTATTTTTCTGGTATCTAAAATGTTTATTGTTGCAAAAACCTAATAAACACACTCAGTCTGCTTAAAGAAACAGCATATGTTGTATTTCTGTGTGTGTCTATAGAGTAAAAAGGGAAAGCATCTCGACTGATATGCTCAAAGAGCCCTGTGTTGCCTTTCCAGAGACCTGGGTTCATGGAATAGGTAGTGAAGGGACATTTGTTTGTTCTCCTCCCTCCCAGGGCAGCTCCGAAAGAGTCACACATAAGCTCCAGATTTGTTAGTATAAGAGCAGTCTTCCCTGAAAACTTCCTTTTTTTGGCTGGTTTACCAAATAGTAAGGGCACTGATAATCAAAGACAATGTCTGTTTTCTTTGTAGTTAAGAAACTCAGTAGCTAGTGTACATCTATTATATGAAAAACTATAGAAATAAACACAAAAGGTATGGAAGTTTTAAGCCATTATTCAGGCTGGCCCTTGAATCTATGGTAGACGTAGGGGTGACCCGGAATTCACACAAGTGCCAAGCAAAGCGGGGATCAGGGTAAGAAAAAATTCATCAGATGAATGTCTTTCATTAGAAAGAACACTAAGAAATTATTCTTTGTTATCTGTCAAATTAAATTACTGATTAAAAAGTCCCTTCTGTGATAAAATAACACAAGGAAATGTTTATCAGAGAGTTCATTGTATATTTTCACCACGTCCATGAGGCTGTGTTTTAGAGCTGCGCCTTTTAACATAGCTGTTTACACCTTTTAAAAAATTTTAGGCAGTTAGCGGCACAAAGTTGCTGCCTTGGGTGTCCTTTTATTAAATTAAATTAAGCAAGATGTTGGATTTTTTTATCTCACAGTCATGATTTGTTTCCCTTTTTTTCTCCAGCGTTTAACTTGTGTACGGAATAACGTTGGCTGGTCAAACATTGTCTCAGCTTTTTCTGTCTTCTGCAAAATGTGTGATTTTAGGAAGGTGGTCCAAGTTTTATAGGACTGAGTTTTCACAAAGGGACTGGAATTCCTTATCTGCATTTCTAGACAACTTTAAGCACCAACTGTAAACAGGACTAACTGCATGTGAGGAAGTGCGGTGAGGTTCAAGGCATGCACCCAAACCCATAAGCTGTGTTGCATTCTCTTCAGAGAAAAGGATGTGAACCCTCCTTGTAGCAGTGGGACTGTATTACACCAGGGCAGGTACAATTGGTAGAGACTGCTCACGCTCAGGAGTCCAGGCTTCCAAACTTGAGGGAATTCCTGTATAAACTCTGTGTTTTGATTAAAGAAAATTCATTTCCTTGAGTTACCAGAAACCGAAAAGCAGAGGTGACTCTACTGTATAAACAAAAGCCAGAGTTGCTAAACACCTAAAAATAATAGACGTAGCCTGTTCTGCCAGCGCTCCTCTACAGCACTCTCCTGTTGTGAGAACTGTTGGCTTCCCCGCGGCAGCGGGTTACTCCTCTGCCCAGCCTTTTCTCTTCATTCAATTTTTGCCCGGAGTTCCTGCTCCCTACAGGTATTGCCCTCTTCCTGAACTGCCTTCTCCCTGTGCCCTAGTGTTCAGGCTGTCTGCTGGCAAGATGTTGAACTGGCTAACATAATGCTCTCTGATGTGTCTTTTCCATGCACAGAAGTAAGCAGGATGATTTAATGTATACACTGGTTCACCAGATCAAGCTTTTGAATTACGACACCAATCAGAAAAATACTGTTAATAGTGTATCGCTATCCTTCCTTGAAGCATTTCTCACTATTGCAAACCACCCCCCCAAAACTTGTAAAGCACAGCTTCTGCCTACAGACTGAGACCTTCCTCCATTTGGAATTCATGGGTAACAATTTGTCTCTCTTTTATTCAGATACTCATTCAGGGAAAAATAGGTAAGATGTTCAGCACTTCCTGGGTGGTACGCTGCACCTCACAGAACCTGTCTGTCTGTTAACATCCACAAATATGATAAAAACACAAACTCTGTTCTGTCCCAGCAGGGATCTTGCTGCTGGTATTCTCATTAAATCAAGAACAGAAATCACAAATTTATACTATATACAAACTTTACACACAGTATATATGTCTCTCCATATCAGAGATTTATCCTTCAGATTTTAGTAAGAAAACAGTAAGAGTGATGACATTTTTTCTTGGTTGCAAGGCATTTTGTTTCCTGAGGCATCTCTGCCTCTTTAATTCCTTTGAAATGTACATATATATGTTGTGTTTCCAAAGAGACTATAAATGGCCAATTTGAAGGTAGCAGAAGTGGCCCTCAATGAAAGAAGTGTACCTTCAGTTGAAACAGGAAGTTTAAATCTATTGAGATTTTGTTTGTTTTTAAACATAAGCTCAAATATTTTGACTAATATTTGTATTTTTCTTTGTTTAAACAAATCTGCAAGGATTTAAAAAATACCTTTTGAGTTGACAGTTTGCCCTAATTTGAAACAGTAATAGCCAGCCACATGGGAATATTTTGATTATTTTAAGCCTCCTTTATCTTCCTTTTCCCCTCAAAAGTAAAACTCTGCAGCCACTAATTGTATGTAAATTGCATGAATTTAATGGGCTAAATTATTTCCCAGGCTGCACACACTGGCTCCTGTTGACTCTAGTGAGATTAAGATCGTACGCATCCAAAGGTAGATTTCAGCCTCGTGTATAGTGTTCTTCTGGCCAGCTTTATAGCAGTTAATTAAAAAGTGCTTTCTCAGTGCTGTGCGGCTGGCTTTGTGGCTTTCTGTGTAATAAGTTCTTTATATTAGCTGAAGAGCTAAGCAAAACAGCAATGTTAATTTTCAGCAGGGCCAAATACAAAGGGAGAGAAACCAAGATTTCCTGGGCAAGTTCTCTGTTAATAGTGGTAGTTGAGATACGATGTGCTGTCTGGCTGACAGCCCTAATACTAAAAGGAGTGGAATTGTTCTTGTTACAGCTCCATTGTTCTACTTTTGTATGTTTCTAGCCACAGCAAACTGAATTTTTTAGTCTTCTCCAGAGGTCATTCGTGAGGCCATGACAGCAGGTGGCTACGAGGAGGGTGAGGGGCATATGTGCACCCTCTAGGGCAATGCTGAGGTTTATTTCAGATTCCAAATATCAAAATGCCAAATGTTAATATCCATATCAATAATATCAAAATTGCAATTGTAGTAGAAAGTTGTACAATGGGTATCCAGGGTTTCTGTCATTCTGTTGGCAGAGGAGTCCTCCTGGAGTTTTACAGAGGATAGGAGAATGAATGTGAGCTCAAGATTTGAGTGATCAATCTTTTCACATGTAGTGCATTTTAATTTCTCATTGCAAATTTATTCTTGGCAATAGATTATTTATTGTATCCTGGTGTGGACCCCTTTAATGGTCTGTCTTTAGGTGGATAAATCAGTCATTTTGAGTTTGTCATTTCTCTAGTCATTATGGTTGAAATTGTTTTCTGAAACATGCTGAGAAGACTACTGTATGTGTGGGTTGATGGCAACAACAGTAGCAATCCTGATTGCATCTGTGATTTGTGAATGCTTTCAGCCAGCAGCAAACCAAATGGGATCTGATCAAAACTATGTTTTGGATATTCAAGTACAAGTGCAAGAGTGCCATGATATTCACTAATGTCCTTCCATTCTGCTCTTTTTTACTACTGAAGATTGTTTTTAATGGCTCATATTATGTTTATCACATGATGTAGAAATTGCATTAACAGTACCAGTCCTTTTACTGTCTGCAGATGTGTTGTCAGCGTAAGTCCACTTCTGATACGAAAGCTCAGCCTCTAGTCCCTGTATTTTATCTTAATTTCCTGCAGCAGCAGCTGTGGTGTGACTTTGGCAGGTACTCATAGCGTAGGAAACTCCAGAAACTGCAGATTTCAGTGCTGAAGTTAAAAAGAAATGCATTTTGGGAAAACAGACTGCTTGAGAATTGGGTGATGACATGTACATAAAAGGGACTCCACACCAGTGATTTTCACCACACTTGTTGAGTGGGTTTTGCCATTCGTTAGAGATATTTCACGTTACAGCTGTCTCAGGTGTTCTTCAACAGATAGAAGATAATGTTGAAACTAAAGCAGCTCTGACAAAATTTTAATCTTCAAAGACTTCTCAAGTTCAGCCTGAAAGATTTGGGACCAGAAGTCCAAAAGCTTCATAGAATATTTTTCCTAGGGTTGAGATATGCAGGTTCAAACCCCTGATCTGAATCAAGTAGTGCAGCGACTTGAATTTAGGTATTTTCTGCGTCATTGATAACTGCTCCATCGCTGTCTCCTTTGCTCTGTTGATAATGTGTATACAACAGGTTATTCAGGGTACAGGAGAGAGGCACTGACTCTGTATCCCACTGTTCTGGGACTTCAACTGACATTGGGGAGACAGGATCAGGAACTTGAAAACCTGTATTTATCTGTGTGCATAAAGGGGATGCCAAGAATATCTTTGAAGTATTACAAACTTTTCTAAAGAGGAAGATGACATCCTTAGACTGCCTTATAAATGCTTCTCTATTGGAGCCGCTGTAGTTGACACAGGGTAATTAAGGAGAGTATTTTTCTTTCAGAAAGGCTCTCCTTTGAGTTCTCCAAAATCTTTTTGTTCATGTGTCAGAGAATCAAAGATGGTAACCATTTATTTGCTTAGACAAATGAAAATTTTTAAGTACTTGAACTGACATATTGGTCATTTTGTGTCAATATTTTTGTGTATGTTGGAGCCTGTCAGACTCACTTACTAAAGGGTAATAAAATTATGCTTTCCCCAGATTGTTTTGTAATTTTTGGACCAATTCAATATCTAGCTCTGAAGTTTTCTGTTGATTCCTATATTCAGAATAAGGAACAGTCTCAGAAGCTGTCATACCTGGAGCACCTCTAGGTGCCATCAGCAACAAGCTTTCTCACCCAAATTTGAGTTAAGTGCAATTAATAGATTTGCTCGGAGTGCATTTAAGACTGCCAGCTTTCTCCTAGGCTATGTTTTTTGTTGTTGCATTGGTTGTATTATTTCTTCTGATGGCAGTTATTTGTGATTGCAGAAAAGGAAAAATCTGCCGCTCTTCTGTGAGAGGGCACAGTAGGCATTTCATGCTATTGAGTATCGTTATTATTGTTTGCTTTTGCATTGGATATAGAAGATAACAGCCCACCAAGATTGTAATAGTTATTGTAAATAACATTCTATTCATGATTGATACCATGTGTTTCACTTTGCAGCATGCATAACTTTTCCACTTGATCCAATGGTAGCAACTTTCCACCCAGAAGTAATAAGCTTATTCTATTCTCAAATCCAGCTTCAGATCCATGTTCTGCTTCTAAAAATTTTAAACTGAGCTTCTGGAAAACACACTTCTTCAAAATTGGTACATAATTGTTATTTAGGAAGGAAGGTGATCAGTTTATGAAGGTGATGATAAGAAATACAAAGCAATGACCTGAGATCTGAAAGGACTTCCCAGGATTCTGTTGTTTTGATGGGCATTTACAGTTTATTTAAGCAGGAGAAAGACTATCAGCAAATGTTGCTTATTGTCTGCATTACTTTTTGCAAACACTCTATATTTTCTCACTTCTCCAGAACCTTGAAAAAAGGTTTGCCATACAGCTGTTTGTCATACAGCTGTTTCTGTTTCATTTCAATTAGATTAAAGTAGCTATACAACGATGATCCCTTCAAAATACAAAATGTATCACGGGCCAAATAATCTTGCTTACAGATTTTAAAGAGAAAACAAATTATATAGCGGATTTTGCAATATCATTGTCCTTTACTTTGTTATTTACAATACGACCAAGCATTTCTGTGAGTGCTCTTGCCCTAGGCTCCCCCTTCCTCCCCTAGCTTGCTTTGCAACAGAGAACATCATCTGTCGTGGTTCAACCCCAGCTGGCCATTAAGCACCCCACTCACTCACTCCCCCCAGGTGGGATGGGGGAGAGAATCGGAAGGGTAAAAGTGAGAAAGCTCGTGGGTTGAGATAAAGACTGTTTAATATATAAAGCAAAAGCCACATGCGCAAACAAAGCAAAACAAGGAATTCATTCACTACTTCCCATCGGCAGGCTGCCTGCAGGAAAGCAGGGCTCGATCATGCATGACTGTTACTTGGGAAGACAAAACACCATCACTCCTAATGCCCCCTCTTCCTTCTTCTTCCACCAGCTTTATATGATGAGCATGATGTCATATGGTATGGAATATCCCTTTGGTCAGTTGGGGTCAGCTGTCCCAGCTGTGTCCCCTCCCAGCTTCTCGTGCACCCCCAGCCTGCTCGCTGGTGGGGTGGGGTGAGGAGCAGAAAAGGCCTTGACTCTGCGCAAGCACTGCTCAGCAGTAACTAAAGCATCCCTGTGTTACCAGCACTGTTTCCAGCAGAAATCCAAAACATAGCCCCATACTAGCTACTGTGAAGAAATTTAACTCTATCCCAGCCAAAACCAGCACAGTTTACCAGGAGCAGCCTGCCGGTTTCCACACATGGATCCGTTGGGCCAGCTCAGCAAATGGTCATTTCTCACAATTTTACGTTGCCCTTCATTCTTAGCCCATCCCATATTATAAGAAGGCCAAGTAGGTATTACAGTTGGACTCTTTGGTATGGTTTTATTCTTTCCCTTTCTAGTGCTCTGACCCTTAAGAACAATCTGTATGTAAATAATTGTTGGAATTTTAGTGAGAATAGGACTGATTCACTCTGATTAAAACATTATTAAATTTCATCGGTAATGGTACCCCATCGATACTGTAAAGCACAGGAAAAGCACATGCTGCAAATAGTCTGTGTGTGGACTGTCCCATTGCTGAATCCTGCTAGGCTACCAGAAGCCTTTAAGTGAATTAGAAACATTGACCAGTTATTTTATTTCTTAAGAAATCTCTCCAGTCTGCAAAGAACTGCAAAACAGTTCATGGATTCTCATTGAAGGATGGTATTCTGTTTGCTCTATTTTCTGGCCTTGTCGAGTAATGTGGTTTTGAGACTAGCTCTCAGTGATGTTTCAGCAAGGGCAAACTGACTGACTTTAATGAGAAGAACATTTCTAAAAGTTACTAAAATAATATTATATCCAAGCACTTGTAGTGTTTCTGTTGGCATTAGCTTCTCAGAAAGGAACTGTAAAATGATAGTCTTCATGCAAAAGTTCTCAAGCGCAAATAGTTTTCAAGTTTTCCCATCTTTCATTTACACTTCTGTTCTGTGCACCCTCTCATACTTGCTCTGTTTCCCTCCCAAGTGCAGTCCACTGCATTGCAGTGGGAGGAAAAGTTCAAAATGAGATGCATTGCTTAGTCAGGTGGCTTGACAGTGAAAATTTAAAGTCCACAGCTCTGGTGAGGAATAGCAGTGGATACGCCAGAACTATCTATCACACACTTTGGGCTTTGTGAAGTTTCTGGGCATTGAATCATAGTTACTTGGTTTGCCAGAGATATTGTGCTGGCAGACCATCTAGCAAAATCATTCTTTTTTGTCTTCAGATACCTCTTATTCAAGTCCATTTTTAGACAATGTGTGACCAAATGCTCAGCTATATTTTGGGAATTGTAAAAAATTTATTGACTTCGATGTCTGTGCCAAAAATAATTACTGATAATGAAAGAGCATGTTTTATTTTTGCTGAAAATAATTTCTGAAAAGGAAAGAGCATGTTTTAATTCTGCAAGTCAGATTGGAAGTCAACATGTCTATCTGTAGTGTTGTGAGGCAGTTGGGATTTAAAAGTGGTGAGTTTAATGAAGGCAGAAGAGACCTTGCTGTAGTATTAATACCTCATGGGAAGTCTGCTGTTTTCTGCCTGATACCACCCAATTGTTGGCAAAAACCTCAAATCATGGATGTTTGTGGATAGAGTTTTCAAATCTGCCATTTTTCAACTGAAGTTATATTGCATGATTCAGGATTCTGCTTTCTTGGGCTGTGTGATTTTTTTTTACTAGGAAAAAATGCTAACTGTTGTGAACTTCCAGACTGATTCTAATGCCTTGCATATGACAACGCCTGTGCATTTTTAGTCTAGTCTACCCTTGATTTAGTCTAGTCTACCCTTGATTGGCTTAGAGTAGACTTGGTAGTGTAGGTTAATGGTTGGACTGGATGATCTTAAAGGTCTTTTCCAACCTAAACGATTCTATGATTCTATGATTCTATCTCTCATGGCAGTTTTGATGTTCACTATGTGAGAGAGGTTTTTCAGACGGACCAAAGGGAAATCAATCATCATCACTGTTTTAATTTTCTTCCTTTTGTTTGATGCTTATAATTGTAGTCAACATGCTAGGGAGACTCCTGATATGCTTATGTTCTTTACCTCAGTGTCAATATTTTTGTGTTAAGGTAAAGCTTCCTTAGCATTGATGGCTGTTGTCACCTTTTGCATTCTTTTGCTGGTGTTTGGGCTGGTGCTTAGCCTTTGTAGATGCTGAATATTTTTCACTTTCACTTGATACACCGAAAAATAAAATTAGGAAAGCATAATGGATGTAACATTTAAAAATGATTGCTTGCCAGATGGAGAAAGGCCATCAGTTTGTTATCAAGTGTTGTCCTGTGTGACCAGAATATTGTTTTCACTCAAGCAGTGAGGAGACCACTTACTGTAGTTACCCAAGTGTGGTGGGTTGACCCTGGCTGGATGCCAAGTGCCCACCAAAGCCGCTCTATCACCCCCCTTCTCAACTGGACAGGGGAGAGAAAATAGAACGAAAAAGCTCATGGGTCGAGACAAGGACAGGGAGATCACTCACCAATTACTGTCACGGGCAAAACAGATTTGACTTGGGGAAAATCAGTTTAATTTATTACCAATCAAAACTGAGGAGAGAGGAGTGAGAACATGTGTAGGGTAATGAGAAATAAAACCAAATCTTAAAACACCTTACCCCGACCCCTCCCTTCTACCCAGGCTCAACTTCACTCCCAATTTTCTCTGCCTCCTCCCCACAAGCAGCACAGGGGGCGGGGAATGGGGGTTGCAGTCAGTTCATCACGCGTTGTCTTTGCTGCTCCTTCCTCTTCAGGGGAGGACTCCTCACACTCTTCCCCTGCTCCAGTGTGGGGTCGCACCCACAGGAGGCAGTTCTCCACAAAATTCTCCAACATGGGCCCTTCCCACGGGCTACAGTTCTTCACGACCTGCTCCAGCGTGGGTCCCTTCCATGGGGTGCAGTCCTTCAGGAGCAGACTGCTCCAGCGTGGGTCCCCCATGGGGTCACAAGTCCTGCCAGCAAACCTGCTCCAGCCTGGGCTCCTCTCTCTCCATGGGTCCGCAGGTCCTGCCAGGAGCCTGCTCCAGCGTAGGCTTCTCATGGGCACATCTGTCTGCTCCGGCATGGGGTCTTCCACAGGCTGCAGGTGGATATCTGCTCCCCTGTGAACCTCCATGGGCTGCAGGGGCACAGCCTGCCTCACCATGGTCTTCATCACAGGCTGCAGGGGAATCTCTGCTCCGGTGCCTGAAGCACCTCCTCCCCCTTCTTCTTGACTGACCTTGGTGTCTGCAGGGTTGTTCCTCTCACATATTCTCACTCCCCTCTCCAGCTGCAGTTTGTATCCTGGTGTTTTTTTCTTTTTTTTTCCCTTCTTAAATATGTTATCCCAGAGGCGCTACCACTGTCACTGATGGGCTCAGCCTTGGCCAGCAGTGGGTCTGTCTTGGAGCCGGCTGGCACTGGCTCTATCAGACATAGGGGAAACTTCTAGCAGCTTCTCACAGAAGCCACCCCTGTAGCACCCCCCGCTACCAAAACCTTGCCACGCAAAACCCAATACACCAAGGCATGTTCAAATCAGGAAACAGTAATGTACATGCTGCCATGGACGTCTTTAAATATTTTAAAGTGACAGAATAAAAAGCGAACTGAATTGAAAAGGGACATATAATTTATATTCCTCAAACATGCTTATTTACTTGAGTTTGTAATAGCTTTCCAAGCTGTGGAATTTTTCATGGAATTTCTAAACTTACAGTCTATCTGTAACAGAATCCGACACTTGACTCAATGAGACTCTGTCTCAGCAAAAACATTAATTACATCACAGTCATTAAATAAGGAAACAGCAACCCTAATGGGGTCCTAAACTTGGATATTTAGTGTCCTGACTTCTCAGATTCACTAACATCCACTTTCCTAACGTGTCAAGGAAGCTGTAGTTCACTGTTGATAATGCTAGAACTGCGATGAGGTAGAAAGGCTGTAAGTTCCTACTTAATATTCCATGTATGTTTCTTCCAGTTCTTCCCAATTACATGTTTATTACCTATTTTTAAACTGAATTTCAGTATGTGAATATTAGAGGCACTTATTTTACTCTCTGCTGAGTAAGGAAATTTTCCTGAAAGCCTATATGTTAATATGAGTGGAGAGAACTGATTGGAAAGGATGTGACAGAATTGTTCTAGAGTGAAAATCAAATCTTTTGCAAAAACCAGCTGATTTTACCAACATTATCAAAAGAAAACTAGAAAAAAAATTATGAAAATGGTAGGAAATGTTTTCACTTCTAGTTATGAAGCATTTTTCATGTTCTAGCTTTTAGTATACAGTTGTGAATAACAATAAAATGTCTTTAATTTACTTGATACAAGTCTTTAAACTATATTTTTGTTTTTAAAAAATTAAAAAGAAATTAGGTTGTGGTTTTGAAATCATGAACTATAGAACTACAAACCTGATGATGAAGGGTCTAATGAGTCTGAACTATTTGTGGAAATATTGTTACTGAGAGTTATGCTGTCAACTCAACTAAACTATTTTCATTATTACAGAGGTACCCAATATAAAGGCATTTTGAACTTAGAGTTACTCTTTGTTTTATGCATCTAAATAGCTACTTTATAGCCACCAAGACTGTGTGTACATCACAAATATAAAGCAAAGAATGCTTGCAAGTCTTCTTCAGAATGGTTCTAAAATAAAATACAATAACAGCATCTGTTGAACTTCAGCAGAACTCTTGGTTTTCCTCCATTTGGGCACGTATAGGTATCTTTTCTCAATTCTCTTCTTTTTTTTGTTTGGTATGTAATATTTTTTTTCTTATTTCTACTTCGTTGTAATCTTCTAGTGGTAAGCAAAACATTAACAGACATATGATTTTTTTCATATTTTAAATGGAAACTTCTGCTCCAGAAAACTCAATTTTTCTGCTAGGAATATAGCAGACAGGCAAATCCAGCAATTTGTGCTGGGGCGCCCAAGTAGGAGTTTGGGGGACCAAGTAGCAGTTTAGGTTAAATGTTGCTAAGGATGTATGAAGCTCAAAGCAGCCATTTCTGTTTGCTCTTAAGGCTTCTCCTCTCTTTCTCTCCCAGTTTTACTGATGGAGAGGGTATAATGAGCCTGAGGTTGTCCTCCTCTGTAGCCTTGTTGCCTTTATAGAAGAGCAGGCAGCAGTTTGCTGAGGGGGTGCAGAGGTGTTAAGCGATCATTTGTCTTGGTTGTGCTCAGGGCTTCACCCTTCCAGAAGGAAGTACAGATTGATATCACTGTGTGAACCCACTCAACACACCAAAGCTGGTAGGCTAAATTTTAGACTTCAAAGGGCTTTATTAAAAATGCCAGTATTTGGGGTGTCTAGTCTGCAGAGAATTTCCTCTGCTGACTCCAACTTGATCTTTCCTCTTTGCTTTTGTCTTCTGAAGTAATATATGACATCACACACATGCACTAGGTCTGAGTGTCAGGTAAGTTTAACATAATTCCTTTCAGCCCCATTTGGGTTGACGTTCAGGCACCAAACATGAACCTCATATTACTCTTTTGTCTATTGCTGGCACAGCACCAGATTCTTCTTGCTGCCAGGAATGGCGGCAGCTGCTGCCCCCAGCAGCCTTTAGCTAGAGCAGCATAAGCCTCTTCCAGGCTGGGCAAGAAAGAGGAGAGGGTAAGATCTCGTAGGTTACCTCTTTTTAGTTTAAGGAAAAGGCTTCACATTTCTCCTTTTCTTAACATGTTGCCATCTCAAACATCTTTGTTGCTGATGTGTTCTGTACATGGTTGGAATTTCAGTGATTCTCAAAAGTCAGAGTTAGTCTGTCCCGAGCCCTGCTTGCCTGCCTGTCTCCCAGCCTTCCATAGTTCCTAGCTTCATATCAATAAACTGCTCTGAAATCTGGAGTCCTGTTTGTGATGAGTGTAAGGCAACACCTCTGGCATCACTCATAGGTTATTGGGCTGAGAACTTGCTCCTGCAATGCTTGTCCAGAGATGGAGCTCTAAGCCATGATTCTCAATGCCAGATGACATTGAGACATTCAAATATGATCCCATACACAGCATAAAAACTTAGAAGAATTGCATGTTTTTTGTATTAAGAACTGCTTGATAGAGCCTTTGCCACAAAAAGCGCCCTAGAGTTTTTTCCAGAGTAAAGAGAAAACCAGAGATTTTCTCCCCAGAGGCAGTGAGGGCTATGTCTTTTGAAGTGGAAATGCCAAAGCAGAAGTACGAACCAGATGCATAGTGATAATAAGACTGCTGTGCACCCAGTGAGCTATTCAACTGGTCATTTACATGTGCAGTACCCTCCTAATAGCCATTCTCCTTCATCTCCTTGTTGTATATATGCAGGAACAGTAGCTCTGCAGGCAAAGTAAGCAAAGCAGTCACTCATGAAGCTTTATAATTGAGCCCTTCTATAACACTGTGACTGACAGGGCAGTATTATTTTTCTGATAGTTGCTGATGCCATGGAGTGGCAGTTGTTCACTGTTCTGTTATTTAATGTTATAATTGAATAAAGTATCTGCCTGTTTTGTGCCTCCAACAAGAAGAGACATTTATCCATGGAAAAATTGTGAATTTCTGGGGGCTTTGTTTAATAATGAAATAAGATTTACAGCCTCGAGAATGCTGATTCCACTGTGTATGTGCATGTGTATATCAAACCTATAAAATTTACTGTACTCTTGTTGACAATGCTAAGGATTAGTTTTGTAGTTTGCTTCGTTTCTTTTTCTTTTCATAAACACATGCAATGAGTGATCATATGAAGTAGCTCCTGACCTATTCTTCCACCACTGAAAACAACAGTGAGGGATTCATTGATTGGCATCGCACTGAAACTGATGGACATTCCAGGTTCAGATCTCAATGCAGCAAGTTCTATAGCTGAATTCACAGAAGCCAGCCACATCAGGAAAGCTGCATGTATCAAAAGGAGAAGAAAAATTGTTAACATTAGTGAGGTTAGCTGAAGAGGACAATTAATACGTATTATTGTAATGGAGCAAATGCAGCCTCACTGTGAATGAAGGGACTGAGCTCTGTGCATATCAAACTGCTCCTGTCCTCTAGAAAGGCTCTTGCCCACCTCTTAATTCCTGTTCCTTCCTTCCTTGACACAGTACTGACATTTTGGTACAAACAGAAATAGTGGCAGTAACTTTTTGGAGGAGCAGAGTGCTTGAGGTTTACGCAGGTTCAAGGAGAGACTGGTTATTTGCACGGAAAGGAAATCTGTTGAACGTCGGTGTGTTGCTAGAAACCACATCCAGCTCAGAAAGACCTTGAGTTGAAAGTTATTAAGGGCTCAGCAAGCCATAGGAGGAAGAATTGTACATGCTTGTCTTATTCTCTTCCATAAACATCTCCTAATAGCCACTGCTGGAGATAGGATATTGGACTAAATGGATTTTTGATCTGACCAACTATGGTCATTCTTATGCTTTATGAAACGGGGAATAATAGAGGGTCTGAAATCACCTTTGTACCTCCATTAATTCAACTGCTGTTCTTTATCATAATATGAAAGAGAAGGGAGAAGATGAATAGATATAGTTGATTTTGACTGGCTTTTAAGTTATGTATTGAACCTGTGCTTGAAACATGACTTGTGATGTAATGAAGCATAACCGAATACATAACTGTGACAAATTGGTATTAAACGGTCAGTGTGAAAAGTGGTGGGAGTGAAATGTGGCCTCGCCTTTTTATCAGTTCTTTTAGAAAAGTCTCTATAATTATTTCATACTACAGAAGTTTGTGTGAGTCAGCACTCTACACCACCTTATGTCTGATTCATGGTGTTCCTCTCCCAAAACTGCCTGCTGTCAGTTGCCACCAGTAGAGCATTTTTTTCAATAGCTCCTGTTAGGAAGGTTTGCTAGCATGTCTTGGGTTTGTGGAATTACAAAAGGAATGTAACTAATTTAGTTTTAAATGTTTGCTTATGTAGCGTATTATTTTCATTAAAGTTGTACTTTAGGATAAGAAAAATAAAGCATGTGCAATATTGAAGCCAAAGGTTAAAGAGAACAGCATAGTAACTCAAAACTGGTCTGGAGTCTGTCACTCTTTGGTCTGCAGTACTGTCTCTTGCAAGTGATCCTGTTCAAATGAGTCAGATTGCTAAGGGTGTAAGGTGGTGTTGAGCAAGACCTGGGCTGGTGGAATCCAGCCCAAAGAGATTAAAGCAACTTCCATCATACAGGACTTTGGTAGACAATCTTTAAGAGCGGGTTTTATGACAGCCTGCACTTGCACAGCCAGCAGCTTCAGTCTCACTCATACCACTCAACTCATTCACATCCAACCTCTTCCTTATAGAAAGAACCCATCTTACAGTAACTGCGGCTCTCAAAGATGCTCTGCTGACAGGCAACCCATTCAAAGTGTTCATTTGACTTGTGTGCATACTACCTTGGAGTCTGCAGGCATCAGTGTCTGTTTGGGCTGCATATGTGCCCCTCTCCCATCTCAACTTCTTAGAGCAGGATGAACAAAGTGGGCCCAACAATTGCCTTGTTTGTTTGTTGTGATTAATCGGACTCATTATCACCAGGAATGGTTTTGGCTTGTGGGATGCCCTCATGTAGTCAGAATGTCTCAAAAGAGCCAAAGGTGCTGTAAGGTTAATTGCCTTTCCCTTGTTTTTTGTCTGCTTCCTAAGTAGGCTATCTATCTGCCTTGCTTCATGGCAAGAAAGGGAGCTATGTTAGAGCTGCTTTGGTATCGTGGGGCTCTTGCTTCATTCTTAGTGTTAATGAGAGGGTTCCTTAGCTCCCTGACCCATCACCACGTCTGTCCTTTCAGCAGATCTGAGCTTCCATACGGCTGTATGGTTGTAGGACTGTGCCACACTACTGCTGTTAGAGCTGAAGGCCAACGCTAAGGATTACTGACTGGTAAAATATGCAATAAGTTTCAGGTAGCTGAAATCTCAGCTGTATAAACTATTTAAGCATACTCTAAATATTAATTGAATTCTAACCTGAGAATTAATTTGAGAGAGGGAGAGGATTTATTCAGAGATCTGTCTTTATGTAGAATGGCTTGTTGACTCCTTCCCGACTCACCTACAAGGAATATGAAAAGTCTGGGTGATTTATAGCATGAAATTGATTGCTAAGAGTAATGCAAGAGACCCTTTAAAACATCTGGAGATTTTTCTGTCAAGGAGACAAGTGAGAGTTGTACATATGTACCTTGGTTTGAGATTCACAGTACTTCAGTGATGCTTATATCAGAGTTCAGATCTTAAATTTGTGCTCTCAGAAAACTGGTGTTTGAGGGACTTGTTATTCCAGCCAGATTTGGTGCACACTTCAACTTGCTTTCCTTTAAGAAAGCAGTCTTACTGAGAACAGTGTTGAGCGTTTGACATATCTGGTCTGAAGACATTTCTCTCTGGGTAGAACTGTATTTTAACCTGTAGCAGAAGAATCTCTAATTCTAACAATATATGTTGTTTGCCCATTCATAAATCTAGACATTGTTTGGTAGGAGAACATAATCCTATACATTAAGACCTGGTTTCCTGCTCTAAATCAGAGTGCCCTTAAACTATCAACTGTCATGGAAATCGCCTTCCAGAATCCAAGGTGTTAAATACAGAGAAACTGGATTTTGGCAGAAGTTTAGGCCATGATAATGCAAATGTCTGTCGTAGGTAATTGAGGTGAAGGATGCAACAGTTCTTAGAACCAAAAGTCATATTCAGACCATATGTTTGCTTGGGCTTTCTTTGGCGTTGTAGTTTCTTCCACCATTTCCAAGTTTCCTCCAAAAGCAGGGGGAGAAGCTAACACAGTGGTGACTGCAGTGAGCCTGGAAAGTTCTCAGTCAGGAGCCTGGACTTCTCAAATGTGCAAAAACAAAGCTGGTGTCACTTTGTGTTTAGCTGGGCTCAAGGTGATCTAGAAGGATGAGGTGGAAGCTCTAACGCAATGTGATGAATAATGAGAAACTAACTTGAAGTACGAGAATTACTGCAGTTCTTGTTTTGAGAATTACCCTAACATGGAGAGTACTTGGACTGAAGGTGCCCAAAGGATGTTGGTCAGAGCAGAGGATCAGCATGGAGCTCTGTGCAAGGTGGAAGACGGAGGTCGTGGCATCAGGAGGTTTAAGAAATACCAGTCCCTGAGTGCAAAGTCCATGGCTAAGCCTGGACAGTGCTCCTTGCTTCAGCAAGAAGGCTGCTGCCCGATTCAAAAGCACCTTCCCTCTGCTCTTAGAGTCTTCCTCTGAGGAGTCTGAGGCTCTTTAATCCCTGGAGGAGGATTTTTGTGTAGGTGAGGCACTAGCTGGCTGTTCTTGAGAAGTGAAACACATACATGTTTTTCAGTCAGACTTTCCCCTTTCAGGCTGAAGTAACAAAAACAGGTGTAGATGTGCTTCCAGTCTTCCAGCATGCTGGGGTAAGGGTTTGAAAACTCTGCAGTTCCTGTGTGTGTGGCATGCCCTGAGCAAGCAGCAGAGTTTGATGAGGCCATCATGTGCTGTCATGGCTGATGCCTGTGGGTAGCAGCAGCCCTGGGAGGTGATGAAGAGCTCATCCCACAGCCTCTTTTGTGACTGCCCTGACGCCCAACGCAGGGCAGGGAAGCCCTCTGCTCCCTCTCCTCTCAGCTCCCAGCACCTGTGGCACTCTTCCCTGGAGGTCTTCCCATAAAACCTGCCCTGCGGCAGCGGTTCAGACAAGAGGCACGTTTTGAGAACACGCTGGCCTTGCATCAGTGGTGCGGTGGGTACCAAGTACCCAGATGTAGTCTGACCGCGGTGGAGTTTTATTTTCCCCCTCATCAGCCAGCTGTGGGAAGGGAGCCTGGAGTGACCACGGAGGGCCGCTTCAATTTGCTCAGCCTCCTGCGGGAGGGCAGCCCTGCAGCGGGTTAATGGCTGCCGCCCGTGTGCACCGGGCTGGGGTGGGCATGGCCTCCGTGGGGTCCCTGGCAAGGGGCAGGGGCTGGGCCGGGCCCCGGCAGCCCCTAACTGCCACCATAAGTCAGTGAGCCCCAGGAGTGCCACCGTGTTCCCCAGCTGCGCTCCCGCAGCCTTCTCCACTGCCCCGGGGATGGACCCCTGGCCTCTCCCCCTCGGTGCCTGCCGTTAGCGCTGCCCTTGTCCTGGAAGAGGAGCTGTTGGCAAGCTGCCCCGGAGAAACACTCGCCGGCGGCCACAGCTGGGCACAGGCTCAGCTCCCCCCGGGCCTGCGCACAGCTATCCCCAAGCTGCCACACCTCTGCCTCTGTGGGATGGAGGAAAAAAATATTTGGTAAGAGAACAGGCTTTCAGCGTTAGCAGTTTATGGCTGCTGAGGTGTTGTGATAAATAGAGGTGAGAAAACGGTGCAAGCAAACTGCCAGTCCCTACCCAGGCCCCGGCTTCGGTGCAGCCCCAACGCCATGCCGGGCGTCATGAGGAGGCAAGATCTCGCCTCCTGTCCCCTGGAGAGGCGGTTGCCTCTGGAGAGGGTGGTCCAAGGGACAGGCCTCCATGAAACCAGCCTTGCCCCTTGGCAGCTCTGCGGCGGCCGTGCGTGCTTGCAGGCCCTGCGGGCCCAGGAGCAGGGCGGCTCGGCCCAGCAGCCGCGAGTGGGGCCGGGAAGTGTTGAGGCCATGGCTACCCATATCTGAGGGTGAATGTGCCTTTCCTCTCCTGGGCCAGAGCCTCCTGCCTTTTCCCCCAGAAGCAGTTATTCCTATATGGTGTGGTCTGTGTTTCTGATACCTCAGAAACTCTTGCTTTAGCGTAGTCTTATTCTTGGCAAAAATAGACCAGCTGCCCAGGGATGAGAAATGTACTAAACCTTGGAATTTAGTTACCTTGGTAACATCTGTAAGGAACTACCAGTGCAAAAATGCTATTTTTTTCTTCATCTCTTTTATGGCAATACATGTTTATGTTTACTTGGCAAAAGTGTGATTTATAGCCATTGTAGCCATTCTCCTGAACATTATGCTGACAGACAATAGTTCCCGTTTCTAACAGGCAAGGTTAAATGACTGTACAAGCAGGTGTTTGGCTTTATAGTGCAAACTGAGATTTACCATCAAGTAACTAAGCATTTGCTAAGCAAAGCCAAAATCGTGTAAATATTGTATTATTGTTTCAAAGTGTTACAATGCTTGATTACATTTACTCAGCCTAGCAATTTTTTCAATGGTTGTGTTTTAGAACAAGTATAAAAGATCTGTTCTTTTTTTTTTTGCTTTTGCATTGTAACATTCTAACACACGTGTAAGTTTTAGTTGTCAACCATTCATCGTACAGGGGAAAAAAAAAGAAATAAAAGCATTATTCCTTATGATTACAAGCCAAAGCCTTGCTTTGGACTTGGTTGTTCCTGGATCTGACTCTGGGCACAGCTCTCTTCCTACTCCATCATTTCCATTTAGCCATCTGTGCCCTGGTAGTGGCTCCTCTGCATTGTGCAATCCAGGACACTCAGGTGCTGGCACACAGAAGTTCGCTAGGGATCACACTTGTGTGAGGCAGAGTAGGCAGTGTCCCCAGCTTTTAGGTGGCTCTTTGCATCCTCTGGTTGCTCACTTGTTTCTCTCTTTGCTCCCAACAGCAGGGAATTTTCTGAGCCCTTTAAAGGGAGGAGCATTGCTCACTCGGTGACCAATTCAGTAATTGATTTAATTAATTTGAAACTAACTGTCACTTGTTAAACTGATAGTCAAGAAGCCAATTATCTGTTAACAGTCCTAAATACGAATCAGTGGTAACCAAAGTGTTTCTCTCTTAAATAAAGAAATCTGGATTTCTTTCTGATATTTCAGAGCTTTTAAAATGAGTTGTAAATATGGCTATTGTCTTTAAGAAATTAAAGACTCTCTATTAGAATGCCATTTTCTTGTTCAGAATAATCATAGAATCATAGAATTGTTTAGGTTGGAAAAGACCTTTGAGATCATCAAGTCAAACTGTTAACCTAGCACTGCCAAGTCCACCACTAAACCATATCCCTAAGCACCACATCTACACGTCTTTTAAATACCTCCAGGGATGGGTACTCAACCACTTCCCTGGGCAGTCTGTTCTAATACTTGACAACCCTTTCTCTGAATAAATTTTTCCTAATATCCAATCTAAACCTCCCCTGGCGCATCTTGAGCCCATTTCCTCTTGTCCTATCGCTAATTACTTGGGAGAACAGACCGACACCCACATTGCTACAACCTCCTTTCAGGTAGTTATAGAGAGCGATAAGGTCTCCCCTCAGCCTCCTTTTCTCCAGGCTAAACAACCCCAGTTCCCTCAGCTGCTCCTCATAAGGCCTGTGCTCCAGACCCTTCACCAGCTTCGTTGCCCGCCTCTGAACACGCTCCAGCACCTCAATGTCTTTCTTGTATTGAGGGGCCCAAAACTGGACACAGTATTCCAGGTGCGGCCTCACCAGCGCCTAGTACAGGGGGACAATCACTTCCCTAGTCCTGTTGGCCACACTATTAACCACCACTCTTTGGGCCTGGTCATCCAGCCAGTTTTTTACCCAGCAAAGAGTACACCCATCCAAGCCATGAGCAGTAGTTTCTTCAGGAGAATGCTGTGGCAAACAGTGTCAAAGGCTTTACTAAAGTCTAGGTAGACAACATCCACAGCCTTTCCCTCATGCACTAAGCAGGTCACCTTGTCACAGAAGGAGATCAGGTTAGTCAAGCAGGACCTGCTTTTCATAAACCCATGCTGACTGGGCCTGATCACCTGGTTGTCCTGTGCGTGCATGATGGTACTCAGGATGATCTGCTCCATGACCTTCCCCAGCACCAAGGTCAGGCTGACAGGCCTGTAGTTCCCCAGATCCTCCTTCCAGCCCTTCTTGTAGATGGGCGTCACATTTGCTAACCTCCAGTCAACTGGGACCTCCAGGGCTGCTGATAAAGGATGGAAAGTGGTTTGGTGAGCACTTCCACCAGCTCCTCCAGTACCCTTGGGTGGATCCCATCTGGCCCCATAGACTTATGAGTCTCCAAGTGGTGTAGCAGGTCACTAACCATTTTCCCTTGGATTATGGGGGCTTCGTTCTGCTCCCTGTCCGTGTCTTTCAGCTCAGGGGGCTGGGTAGCTGGAGAACAACTGGTCTGACTGTTAAAGACTGAGGCAATATTTATTTCTGAAACTGCGTTTAGAATTTTAATCTTTTTAATGTGTTATGCCCTGTAAGACATAAGTCTCAGGGTATGATAGAAAGTTTATTAAGGCTAAATCCTGCTCACCTAATTAATTTATGTAGCTGAAATCCTCAAGTAGCCCTAGGTTTTTAAATCAGAACATTTCCATTGCTCTGTTGCAAGCTGAGTTGGTGTACACATTTAGAAGTCTTATTCTAGGAACGTTATGTCTTTTATTGTATACACATTTGTATTTGTAAGAGGTAATGTAAAAGTGGTACATAGCAAAACACAGCTTTATTTTTTATTGCAGCTATTAATTATAAAGCATTTTGTAAAACAAAAAATGTTCCTTAAATAGAAGCATTTAAATTATGATTTTTATTATGTATTTTCATGAAACTAGTTTGTTTTACAGGTTTACAAAACAAAACAATTTAAAAAAATATGTTCAGAATGTGTGCCCGGTCCTGTATACTTTATGACATAAATGTGTTGGATGAATACAGCAAGCAAGCCACTGATGTATGATGGCTCATCTATGGCTCTCTAAGTACTTAATTGAATTAGATCATTACCCATTTATACAATATTTTCTTTTTAATTTCTGATCTGAGGGCGGTGAATAGTTGGGGTTTTTACTGTATTAATGATGGAGAGTCAACAATTTGATTAATCATTTAGCTTCAAGCATGAGTATTTCTGAGCACATCCTTTAAAGAATGTGTCCTGATGTTTTTTTACATTCCACATGTATATAAATGTGTTTGTTTCTTTTCCATGGAGGTTGTTTAGAATGGCCTGAAAGCAGATGGTATATTAAGGTACTAATATATTAAGGTCCATCTCATCCTGTATCTCCAGTTTCAATCTGTACACATTGCTGGCTGCTAACACCCCAGTTTTGTTTCCAGCTTCACTGTCTGCAATAAGTATAGGCTTGTAGAGCCCTGAGCAGGTGTTTGCACCATTAGCAAAACCATGTAAGTCGCCAAAAAAGAGGTGCTTTAGAGAACAAGAAGCAAGCAAATTGAGGGCCAAATTCTGCTGCCATTTAATCCATTGAAGGATGAATTGTTTTACTAGATAGCCTGTTGGCCAAAAGATTGTTTAGAAGTAAAGAAGGGTGGAGTAGTAGCACAGGTGGCAAATTCCAGTGCTGACAACCACAGGATACACAAACCCATAAGCATGTGAAGACACACGTTAACCATATATTTCAGCTGTAAAATCTGCAGGGTAAGAACAACACATCCAGAGTTTCCAGATGTAACTTTCAGGTTGATAAATTAATCCTTTATTGAGCAGTATTTTTAAACGTATTATGACACACAATGCATGAGCAAAGTGAATGAGCACCTGAACAAAATGAAGAGAGGATCTTTGTTTCTGGAGTCAGCTTTTCCAGTATAATCTGTGCTGCCAGCAGTGAATACATCAGATGTATTTACATCGTCTCTGTGCAAGAGGATGTTTATGGATATGGCATATGCTGCTCTGCACCCTTAAAACCTGAGAACTAGATTCTCTCTCAGTGCCATGTGCATCTCTGTTGATTTCAGAAATATGCAATACTGTAGTAATGAGCATGGTATAAGAATCTAACTATATTCATAGACATATGGACAGACAGATGGATTAAGGCAGACTTTGTCACTTTGTCCCTAAAAATCCTTTGTGATACTTATCTTTTGTGTACACAGTGACACTAAGGTGTCAGCCCAGATCATTTCCCTTAACTTAGCAATATTTTATGAATTTACATAAAGTTTTGACTTGAAAACGTGGAGGAGTGTGTGTGTACATTTTGCAGAAATGTACTGGTGCTAGTAATATAAATCATTTTCATTCTATTTTGAAAAACATTGTGAAGGTTTAAATTATGTTTGAACTGGACAGAGATGATGATGTGGCATGTGACTGAAAATATATATTTTTTAATAGATGATTCAGCCGCAGAGAGTTTTAATGGCAATGAGACCGTGGGACACAGTTCCAATGCTTCAGGGGGAACACACTGCAGGGAGATGGCAGAAACCAACAGTAATGGCAAAACAAATCTGGAGCAGGATGAGCAGCCTCTGAACCTGAGTGACAGTCCCCTCTCTGCTCAGCTGACTTCAGAATACAGACTAGATGATCACAGCAGTAATGGAAAGAACAAATACAAGACTCTCCTAATTTCTGATCTCAAGATGGAACGGGAGGCAAGAGAAAATGGAAGCAAGGTAAGATGCTTCCACATGCTCCAGATATGAAGTGTGTAGCTTAGAAAAGGAAAATATTTGCGAGGCCAAACCAAAGGTTATTCCCAGCTAAGCACTTAATGCAATGTGTCTAATGTTTGTCACATCATTACTCAAATGCTAGACATAGATTTGTATGCTCTGGTGCACATATATGATGCATACGTACATTAAGTGTATGTGGGTGTACATGGGTGAATACACATATATAGGCATATATATTGTGCTGACACACTGACAAATACCAGTGCAGTTCTCCATCAGGCATGAATTTTATCAGTCCATTTATTGAGAACAGTCTACATTACCCATTTGAAATATATATATATTAAAATATGTATATAATGTAATACATATATATATATGTATATATACTGGGATACATATATCTATGTATATTTATAGACGACCATCTCATTACATGTATTATGTATCTGTAGAATGAATCCGTATGAATGTTAAGTGTGTGTGCCCAAGCAAATTACTACATGTGAATTATCAGCCTCTGAAAGGAACTGATGTGGTTCCTTCCTGATTGTTTGTGTTACGCAGGCACCTAACCTGAATTAAAACTGACAAGTTTGCTTTAAGAAGCTGTAATCCCCTGAGGGCTTTTCTCTGTAGTTTCCATTATGTGAGTAGGGAGAAGTGAGGGTGGTTATACTGTAGATAAAGACAGATTGTATAGATTAGATAGCTAGCTTTCTAGGAAGGTGTTTGTCATGAGGGCATCCTGTAGGGAGGGTGAAGAAATAGCCTGTATCATAGAATTTATCCATTGATCTTATTGGTGACAAGTTTTTTATCTGATAATTCCTAACTGGATTACCACTTTTACAGCAGCAATAATAGGATGTTAGTACTGGATACAGATACTATTAATGCTAGTCACTAGCTTTCAGTAGCTCACTACAGAATAATCTGATAACATAGATATACTTTGAATGGCCACATTTTTTGCAGGGCTTTGAAGTTGGAGTGATGTGGAAAATCACTTTTTCTGGGTATATCCAGAAAGGGATTGTACATGACTGATGTCTAGAGAACAACATTTATTTATGCTAAAGTTTTAACTCCTGACTTCATTGCCTGCAGAGTAAAAATAAAAACTTGAAATACTTTTTTAACTCAAGTGTCTGGTTTTGGTGGGTAGAAGAAAGGGAGACCAAATGGGAGATTGTTAGTCCTTCTCTTTCTTGGCCATTCCAGTTTAACAAATCATGTATCCCAAAACCTTCTCCATAAAATCTTTATGAAAGCCTGTTTATCTGCATGGAGTATTTCTGTTTCCACAAATTTTCATTTTATTGAAAATGTTCTGAATAGCTCTAGTCTCAGTGCTGGATTTACTCAGTACTTTGACTGTTGCGCAGTGCGTCCCAAATTGGCTACTATGAAGGGTATCTTCATTTGCTCCAGGGCACATCATTCCAATGAACCTTTTATAAGCCGGTCACCCAAATATTGATAGACACACAGGCTCTTTTGCCTGAGGTCCATTGCTGCTTCTGCCATTAATCTTGCAAATACACAAATAAGCTTGGTGAAGAAAGGGAGGAGTCTTAATGTGGAACTCATTTATAGCTAAGACAAGAACATAGCCTAATGTTACATTTCCAATTTTAATCAGTTCCAACTCAGATGCAAAAAAAAAAAGCATCAAAAAGTGTTAAAAATCTGTTTCTAATGAATTGAGATGACAATCAAAGCCATCTCATTCTTTGTTATTCTACAAATTTTAAGAGGCCTGAATCATCCCCCACATCGATATATTCTTTCATCACTCACTGTCATCCTACCCACTCTATACTGCCAACAATATGCAGATTTGTCTCCTCTTTTTGTCCTAGTGAAACTCATGTTGATGTTTACAGTTCATTTAAGTATATGATTTATTAGGTATGCAGTAAAGATTATTAAATATGGAGTGAAGACTTCAGGAAGAACACACTCCTGGGATAAACAAAAATTTGTCAGAGATTTGTAAGCTGAGTGTAGAGTAAAAGAACATTTTTGTGGCCAATTTCAGATTTTACAGATGAATTCTACTCTTACTTTTTGAATTTAAAAGAAGTTGTAGAATATTTTTAGAAGAAACAGAAACCATCAATGCATTAGAATGGGACTGTACAGCATCTCAGTGTTTCATATGCATACATGTACACTCATATAAATCATTACTACGGTTTTACCTTAAGAGGTATCTTACATGCTAAAGAGTCAAAGAATGTTTTACAAGCCCTAGACCTGGTCAAGGAGGTCCTCGTGCCTTCCCCTGGTGATTCAGGTTACTGGACCCCTCCAGAAGAGTGTTCTGGCCATTACTAATCTGATTAATTTTGAACAATACAGAAGATCGAACTCCTAGTTGGGTGCAGTACCCACTGGATGCACCTGGGCAAGGGTGTCACAAGGAACTAGCCAGAACTCTAATTCCTTTCCAAAAAGAAAACAAAATAAAGAACAAGTAAGGTTAACAGAGACCTACAGTTTACTAGGAACCACGTCTTACATATCCTTTCTACCCAGAATGCACCAAGTATGTGGGTTGTTTTTTGAAGTTGTCTAGGAATTCTCCCAGCGCTCTCGCAGCATCTAACCTCCACCCATTCAGAGTTACACAGTTATCCGACATGATTAGACCTGAAAAATGGCGTCATTGGTGGTGATGGGTAAGCAAGTGTTTAGCATAACCTCTAATCATGTTTTCATGAGAAGAATCATCTGCAGTGTTCACCAAATATCAAATTGATGTGCCACTTCTTATAATGTAGTATACTTACAGTATCTTTATGTGGCAAAGAATTGAGAAAAGTTATGTGAGAAGTCAGTGAAAAAAATATCTGGTTTCCAAATGAAAGGAAATATATTTTAATTATTGGCTAGCATTGCAGGAAGTAATACATTATGCTTCCTCCAGCTTCTACAATGACCCATTCAGCCTGCAGAAGACATTACTTGCTTGAAATGGCCAGGACTCTGAAACACACAGTCAAAGGGCTGGAGCTGGGAAGATCTGTTGGCTGACATGTTCCCTACCTGCTCTGTCTGAGTATCCTTTTTGGATACTGCATGATATATGTTTTATTAAATTTGAAGCCGCAGTTTCTCTGGTCAACTTGTATCCGTTCAGACCTGTCACTAGGTTTAAAGATAACACTTCAGAGCTGAATCTAGGCACAAAAAGCCAAAAGTTTACTTTTTTCAGTTGAAAATTGTCAACATATTACACCTCCTCCACCAAATTGCAGATTTTTTAAGGGAGTTTATTTTTTTTCTGGAAACAAGCAGTTTTGTTAAACTATGTTATAGGTATTTGTGTGTACAACACTGTTTATAAGAACAATACTTCCTTCAGATATGTAGTGGTGGGCTCCACCATTTGACAATACAGTTCTGATTGATAATTTTGTATGTGCTGCAGAAATATGATCAGAAGAAGCAGTTGGGATAAAAAATAGTAGTTTTTCCATCATATTTTCTTTGTAAATCTGACAGCTAATAGGTAAATGTTACTTGGAAATGGTTACTTCTTTGTGGAAGTTCAATTTTTAGAATATCCATCTTGTCAATACCTATTTGAAGCAGTTATATGCTTATGCTATATGGAAAGTTTGCTAGATAGTGGCCTCATTCTGTGAAAGAGTCTTGGATGTCAAAACAGGGATACTTAACATTTTCCTAAAATCGGGCCTCTCTAATGTACACAGAGGAAGTCATTAGTGATTTGTAAGAAATGTAGTTTTTTTGGAATAATCAATCAAGTTTTCTTGTCTGAAAAGACTCTGGTGAATAACTGGAGATTAGATAACCCTGTGAATAAATTCTACTTCAACTTTCCAAACTACTAGGGTATATTATTTAAAGAATGCTCTGTTCAGTCACTTCAGAATATAACTTTTATAAAAACTGATGTTGATAACACTCTTTAAACAAGAATCACGTTTCAGTGGACAGTGTAACTTTACTCTTTGAATTTTCAGTTCCAGACAGTGTGTGGTAATCTCTTTGTGTAAAAAGGCCACATGCTGAGTGCAGTGGAGGGAGTCGGCAAATTGTAACATAACCTTAAAATCTGGTCCAAAATGTTTCACCATTCACTAAAAAATATTATGCAAGGAAGCAATGGGTTTTCATAGTCTTAAATATATATAAGTAAGTATGTATGTGTATATGTGTGTATATATATACTTTGTGTATATGCTTTTATTAGACTAGTATTAGGGAACTGATCCTCCAGAAAGACTCAGATGTTCACGGCAGTAGAACTTCCTACAACCGTTTAGGGCTAAACTGAAGTCAGTAAAATTTTGTATAGCTGCAAAGATACATACATAAATTTACCTTAACAGGGCTGGGTCTTTGTACTACAAAAGACTTATAAAGTACTCATCTGTAAATGCTCTGCAAATGCAGTTCTATGAATTCAAATAGTTAAGTGCACATATAAATTATTTTAGATCATTATATACTTATGTGTGAGACTGCTGGGTTTCTGTATGATCATAGTGAAGTCTCAGTAGCACTGAGATTCTTGATTTCTGATTCTTGTGTTACTGCTTTTTCCTAGACCATATATTTTATTTTAAAAACTCATTATATAGCTTCATCTCTTCCACATCATTTATTTCATGAAATATAGCAAGCCCACTCCTTTTAAATAATTTTTTGTCTTCTGCATTTGGATAACAAGGTTATTGTGATATGGGAAATCAGGGGTTTGAGCTAACCAGACATACTTATATTGTGCCATGTATTTTACCTGGATTAATAAATAGTCCATTATGTCTGTATTGCAAAGGATGTTCCTCATAGGCAAAACTTCTCTTTGGGATTTCCCAGACAGAAACCAGGTCATGAATGCCTAGGAGGTGCATTAAAGTGAGGTAACAAGGAGGACACACACCACGTGTCCATTTTGTCCAGATACCTACTAATTGCAGACAGTTGGTTAACGTCTTCTTTCTTTCTACCAGACAAAATTTCTGATAGAAAAATTGGACACCTCCAGGACCTCTGGATGTATGGTAGGCTAAGTTAATACGCATTATGTTTTGCTCCAATGTGTAATTGGCTGCATGGGGAAGTGCACAAGATGCGTAATTTTTCTCGAAGTCTGGAAAGAAAAGCACAGTTTTAAAGGAGAGAACAGTAAATAATGATTGCTGCATACAGTGACCTTTAATTATAATACTGCATTCTAATGTGCATGTCATTATAGTTACAGTGGTTCACAACAATGCAGAGCTTTCATGTTGTTTCTAAAAGGAGGATCGTACTTTCTGTCACTCCTTTAATGCTGGGCTTTTGAAGTGTTTCTCAGGCTCTTCTCTTCAGCCTGATGGAAAGAACAGTGTTACTGTCCTGGGCCACTGCCAGGGGCTGTTTGCTCCCAACTATTTCAACTTCAAACTGGTGGTGTAATGGATGCATTTACACTATGGCAGGTTAGCCTGGCAGGCTGTCCACTTTTAAGACAGGTCCCGCTCTAAGAAAGTATTTAAAGACTTTATTTAAAGACCTTGTATGGGATCTGAAAGCCAGAGCGTATGTGAGATCCTGGGTGAAGAGTCATTTGAAGTTCCTGCATGCTGCTGTAGTTAAAACTTTAGTCATCTTCAGTGGTTAGACCAGTAGTAGAATCTTGTTAACACCTGCTTTGCTGGAACTTGTTTTTACTAAAGGAAACCGGGCACAACCATTCAAGCAGCCTGACCTAAAAAACAAATATACACCATCTCTGAGGAGTAAGGTAGAGTTTCAATGTGTTTCTTTCTCACTCTCTCTCCTTTTTAAAGATATGATTGTATCTTAGTAAAATATGAAAGGTCATTCCTAATATCCAGTGAACATCATCACGTCTGCCATTGTGTCTGAGGCATGTGAAGTCACTGTCTGTCTAGTTCCCCTCTGCCTGTATTTTTGTCTGCAGGTTTGCTTGGGGAAATGCTCAGAATATAAGGGTGCATATAGCTTTTCCCAAAGCAGATGGAGTCCTCAGGAGTTACAGTGGGCTTTTACATAGACCAATAGTAGCTTACTGAGTCACTTCGGAAGTAATTTATTAAAAAATTTTCTTAATTGAATGTGAAACAGGTGTGCATCTACTTGAAGCAAGACATAAAATGCCGACTGGGAATTTGGCATGTTGAAGAACAATGTTGGAGAATTTTTTTTTTCTTTTTTTTACTTCATAGCTAAAAAAATTTTCATTTCTTCTTTTCTTTCATCATCATTAATTATTTATATTCAAGTGGCATAGATAGGTTTCAGCTGAATTGGAGCATTGTCATATGATGCTTATATGATATGGTTACCTCAGCTCTAAGCAGGAAGGAAAGCTGGAAAGGGTAAGATAGAAGTGTCTCCTCTTTTGAAGAAACCATTAAACTATGCATGTTGGCTTTTTTGGCACAAAGAAAATACCCTTTTGCCCTTCTAGTTCATGCTGCCGAGTGCCCAAGTTACAGATAATGAATCTGGATTAAGTTAGTTAAGCTTTTCAGAAAGGAGTTTTTGACTCCAACTCATGCTCTCCACAGAACTTCTCACTCATCTCTCTTACTTGAAGTTGGATCTGACTACCTCGGTATGGCATAAGAGGAAACTAGATTTTTTTTTTGTTTTAAGTGTTATATTTTATTTCATTTCCATAGTCAGATAGAAAGTGTTAAAGCAATGCCATATTTTACTGACTGCTGTTTTGTTAATGCAAGTATCTTAAGAGTCTGCTGTCCAGGTGTTTGACAGCCTTATTTTATGGCTTAATTGTTAAGACTAGGAAGAAGCTTAGCATGAAATTCTGTTTGCTACTGTAATGAATAACCTATGAGGAGGGAAGCAAAGTCTGGTGAAAGGTATAGGCAGGACATGTACAACAGTTAGTGGCATACTAGATTTTGAGCAAACAACAATATGAGTGGGGCAGAATGCAAAGCCAGTGTGATACGCACCCCGTGGAGCAGCAAGACATCAGCACAGACTGAGCCTGCAGCTCCACAAGGGTCCAGCCTGCTTCCAGCCACAGCACCAAGGAGAGGACGGTGACTTCTTCCAGCTGTGCCTTAATTGTTATCCAATGGATTCCATCATTGCTGCTTTTCACTAAATCCTTGGAAATAGTTTGTACTGAGATTCAAAAGTAAAAACCATAAAAGAAGTGAACTGAAGGTGAAATCCACCCCTGCTGCTGTCATGTGTAGGTGATACAAGGCTACAACATCTTTTGGCTTGCGTCTCACATCTTTGGTGTGTGAAGGCAGGCTCAAATGTTCTGCTGAAGTATGCATCTTTTTCTTTCTCTGCTATACTCACGTTTGTGCAAAGGTAGCAGGCATGCCAGTGTTTTTCACAGCTCCTTGGGAGATAGATACACTACAATGGAAGGAGATAGGCACCTTCTCTTTTCCTATGCATGGAGAACATTAATGAAAGTAGAACAAAAAAATTTATGCAAGGAGTTTTGTGGTCTCCTCATTTTTTCCTACCCACTCTCCTACACAAGAGTGAGAAAAACCAGCCTGTTTTCTCTTTCCCTATTAATTCCTACTTCATACATAGGGTTTTTATAGGTTGGTCTCATTGTAAAGACTGAGTCCTTTATATTTTGCTCTACCATTTTATCAAACACCTTGGCTTTACTTTCCCCTACTTTTAGAAAATGAGAAAGCTGAGAACATCACAGTTTTCTAGCTCCGAAAGTCAGTTTATTGGTTGTTTGGAGAAAGCAGTATAGTTCTACGAAGAAAAAAAAAGTCTGTCTTCTTTTTTGCTACTCTTTGATAGGGGAATTGTTATAGGCCACCAAAAAATTGATGTTACTTCAATGGTTTAATATGCCTTTTCCTTGAAAAAGAAGTTGAATTTATAAAGCACTGTTTTTTTCCAGACTTGAATCTTCTGATTTTGGGGGTTACCAGTAATAAACGCATAAATAGAACATTGTTATGAAGAGAGACAACTACAGGTGCATGAAAACATCAGTGCAGTGTTTGTCAGAAAATATGAATGCTCTAGCATTCTCTAACAGTCACATTCATCTAACTCCTTTGTCTATGATAACATCAGTTCTATGTTTAATTCCTCCCATTGGCAGTACATTTAGTAGCAGGTTTTCATGTTCAGTGAAAGCTCTTGAAAATGAAATTGGTTTCCTGCAGGACATTCGTTACAATGGTGTAAACCCAGATCAATTAAACTGAAGTTGATGATGCTACTCTGGATTTACATATCTCTAATGGGGAATACAATCTGGCTCCGTACGCCTATGAAATCGCAGCTAATGTAAAACCGGCAAGGAAGACAACAACTTTTAATGTGACTTTTATGAATTTTCTCAGAAGTTTTTTTTTTTAAAGGAACAAGTACACATTGGTCAAGTATCAGACAGCGGTGCTGTTGATTCCAGATTGCATGTGTATTAGTCACAGATCCAGCTGTCTATCCTCATTCATGCTCGCCTTTGGAGTCGTTGGTCCCTCAAACTGAAACAGAAGCAGTTGTACCTAGAGGGGATGCAGGACTTTGTCCAACTTGGTTTTAGTGCCTGGACATCTGTTCAGACAAGAGAGAAAGCTATCAAGTGCATCTGCAATCAGTGAGGTAAGGTGTATGAAATTACTACTTCCCTTCCTGTTTACAGCCAAGAACTTTTCATAACTCAACGGCCTGGGAACCCAAGTCTGTACCTTTCAGGCAAATTCCTGTTGACCTCAACCAGGGTTTGTTCCTGAAAAGATACTTTCAAGGCTGGGCCTTGTTACAATTATTATCTTCAATCCCTGACTCTTGCTTTTGTGTTTTGAGGTTTTTTTTTCTTAGGAAGGAAATTGAATTTTGAAGCCCTACCAGGTCAAATAGTTCACTGTAACTTTTTCTTCTCCTTCTGTTATCACATATGCAGCTCCTTTACCAACTAGAAAAAGACTGAGAGTAAATCTTGCTCTTGGAAGATTAAATACTATTTGATGGTACCTACTGCAATTGTGTTTAGTCTTAATATTATTTACAGCTAATCAACTGTCATTTTTTTATTTTTCAGATGCAGACATTGAAGAGCTGATCCTCAAAACTAATCTGTGATGAATGACTGGATGATGGGCCACTTTTTACACACGTTACATTCCTCCAAAACTGTATTGTTATTCAAGAAGTTGATAATCCTGAAATGTTACTCCTAATTTTTTCTTCTGGTATTGAATTCTTTTCTATATACCAAGTCAGGTGCTGAAGAAATGGAGGAAAGAAGTCAAAGATTTTTTTTTCTTTTTTTCTTTAATGACTTTTATAACAACATATTATTGAGGTTTTAAAATAAATATAATTTTTATTAGTTGTCTTACAGACATCTCACTTTCTAATCTTGTTTTTTGTTGAATGAATGCCAGTAGTCAAATATCTTGCTGAACGTTTGGTACACCTTCAAACTGTGCTTTTGTGTGCCCTCCATTTTCCCTCTATAGCAATTGCTGGGAATAATTAGGTACACTAGAACACTGAATGCTTTTTTTGGATACTTACTTATTCACATAACTGAATTTGCAAGGTGATGTGGGAGAAGGGAATAGGTTAATTTGTTAATATGGGAAGGAAGGAGAATTAGAATTCAACTTTAAAACTATTTAACTATCTTGTTCTCTTTCATCTTTCTTGTTGTTGCTAGTCTTTTAACCCTCCTTTTGCTGCTTCAGCTTTTCTGTTAATTCTCCTCTGTTCTCCTCCATTTGCTTCCAAAGGTTCCTATGAAGACCTGTCTGAAATTTTTTTTTGAGGAACAAAATAGTAGATGTGGATAATAATATCAATTACCAGAATAGAGAACTGTAAGGAATCACCTGAATTACTGAGTCCAGTCTTCTGGAATTGGCAACCTAGGTAACAGACATTTACTCCAAGAGGATCTGCAGTAGTTCAGCTCACTAAATGTCACAATGTCCATGAAGTTCTGATTAATAATCTTCAGCCTTGTAGGAAACAACAATGGTGCAGCTGTAATATGCCACAGGAAAAAAAAACGAGGTAGTAGAATCATTGTTGATGTCCTAGATCCCTGCATCAACAAGGGATTTGCTAGGTGGATTTCCCAGATGGTTTCTAGCAGTATCTTATTCCCCGCAGAATAGGGGACAAAAAAGAACAACCTCCAATAATCCCTATCAGTCTGCTTGAGGTTTTATCTGTCATGTGTTTCATTGAAACATCCTGCCTTATATTTTGCCTCTAACAGTGGCTGATTTGAAATACTTCAAAGAAACGTTTAATAAACAGCTTCTACATTAGTTATTGAGGCAGGGAGGGGATGGTGATGTAGGTAAGCATTGAAAGCTGTGAAATGTGTGTTATGTTTATTAAACACGGTCAAATGACAGTGATCAAATAGTTTTGCAAAACGCATGGTAACGAATAAACCACTGAGTGTTACAAATATTGCAGAACAGTAATCTTGCGCAATAAGCAAAAGATCCTGGAAACTGGTATTTGAGGACTGTGTAAACAGTCAACATTTACTTTTCACTGTGAACTGATGAAAGAGTATAAAAATATGGGCAAGTATGAAAATACACAGTCAAAAGTAGGGGTCTGTAGCTGGTGTAAGTTTTCATTCCACACATGTAAGTGTGGCATATCATGAAACATTTTAATACTGGATGAATTCCATTTGCATCTGTAGAGTTTTCACTAAGCTGCTGTTTCTTGGAGCTCACAGTGTTTCTATGAAATACTGCAGCTGTTGCTTGGATCTTGGCATAGTACAACTGAATATTTCCCATATCGATGATGCTTCTCATCAGCTGCTGTGGTCACAGATTGTCATTCTCAGTGTCCCTTCACACTTATTCAGTCTGTGTTTTCTTAACTCTTCTCCTTATGAATATGCCATGAGCTACTCCCCGGATCTGATGGGTAATGATACATACTGTTCTCTTCATATACATATATACACA
Organism: Pelecanus crispus; assembly: GCF_030463565.1. NCBI lineage: Eukaryota > Metazoa > Chordata > Aves > Pelecaniformes > Pelecanidae > Pelecanus > Pelecanus crispus. The sequence continues at coordinate 127,401,755 of NC_134644.1, read as the reverse complement.
CTTTTTTTAAAAAAAATAATTAATTAATTAATTAATTATTCTTTTTTCCCCCTTGTCTTATGAGAACAGTCATATCCAGTGGCCATGACCCAAAGTTGATGGAATCATACAGATGAATCACGAGCATACGAAGAGCTCATATCTCTTGTTGAGGCACCTGCTATGATACACACCTAACCTTTGTGTACAGGTGCTGCAGTAGACAAGAGTGTGTGGTTGTCTTTCATGTGCGTTTTAATAAAAATCAGGATGATATCTCGTATGTTGCTTCTGACTCCATTTTATATTTGGGTAGAAGTCATCAAGTAACGTTTCCTTCTCTTGTGTTTCCCATGCCATTTGGGAATTGTCTGACTCCTTCAGGAAGATCCCTTGCAGAACTGTTCAGAATTTCTGCCCTGTACCTTCTTCCACTGAGCTCCTGGGCTGTGCAGTCTCAGGATGGATAAAAGGATCTGCATGAAAAACAGGGAAAGGTGAGTTGATTTCCTTAGGGGTTACCATGAATGGCCCCACTATGGCTTGTCCTCAGTCCTCAACATTATATTACGAGCTCTGTATCAGCTCTCAAAAAGACACATGGATATTCTTTGGGCCTTTTGTACTGAATCAGTGATATATAAGGTTTTTTGGCCCCCCTCTGAATGCATGTGTCTTTGTCTCACTTTGTACAGTTAGTCATATGCTCTTTAAAAATCTTTTGCAGATGGAACCCCGTGGGACTGGACCTGTATCAAAAATTGTATTAAATGACTAAAATAAAGGTTTTAGAAACTCCTGTTTCCCCCAGTGTGTTGCTTAGAGGGAATAGCTGTGTTTAGTGGAAAAGACGTCAGATGAGTCTGGGGCATGTGTGCCACCTCGTACCCTCTTGGCTCAGCCGGGAGATGGAGGGACAGAGGGGTGGGATACAGGCATCTTTTGGAATATGCTCCTTGTGTCAGTTGCACCTTAAAGATGACTGTCTGACAAGGCTGATGCTTCTGTGCAGTTCATTAGATCCTTTTAAAATCCACCTCTACACAAAATCATGAAGTTAAGTGTCCACCCTGCCTTCAGGAAACATAGTCTACAGGTTTATGTAGTACTGAAAAAAGATATTGGAAGCCATAGTGGATTTGAGTAAGTGACAAAACACCGAGGAGCTGAAAAATTTGCTATGCAAAGAGGGCATTACCTTGTTAGAGATAAAGCAGTGGTGACTTCATCACAGATCTCACTGGTTCTTACCAATTAATAGATTGTCTTTTATTTTAGAAGACAAAGTTATTAAAAGACTCAGCAGATGAAACATTTTTTTTAAGTTAGGTTGGAATTGAGATAAAACATTTTTACAATGATTGTAACCAACCATTCATATGAAAGTAGTTAATTATTGCACAAAAATTTCTACATAAGGTGGTTGTTGTTTTTATAAATATTTGTTCTAATTAATCTGCACGTTATTTGGCATGATTGTGTTATTTAGGAAAGCGGTGACAATTATTCCCTCCTGTTCAAGAGTTACCAGGTGATGTTCTACAGTGCAGGCATTCTCTTCTGAGCTTAACATCTATGAATCTGTAGAAGTGTCTTGAATGCTTAAAGAGCCAAAAAGGCTTTTAGCTTCTCAGACTGCCAGTTTGCTGGCATAAGTTTTTGGAAAACCTGGCCTAGATGTCTGTATTTCATGGTCTTTAGTACTTAGCCCTGCCTACATCTGGTTTAGGGTATAAAACCCAGGACAGGATATTTATTTTTACTGCACTCACTATGCCAATTCAAGATCATTCTTATTAGTATGAGAGGTAAGTAGTTTTTAAGACTTATCTCTAGACTCTGTTGAGATAACTTTTTATCTTTCTTATTTTTCTTTTTTTTTTAAATAGAAAATTGGCAAGGAGTATGGTGCTTTGCTTTTACTCTGTTTCTCCATTTCTATGTTTAGATTTTGATTTTTTCTTTTTCATATTTAATGCTCACTTTATAATGCTGTTTACAGTACCAAGAACTTTTATCTAGGGCTGTATATGCCAAATAGCAAATTAAAAAAAAAAATTAATTTAGGCTGTGTGAATCTACTGTTCAACCGTGAGACACTCAGTTACCTCTACTTGAACTATTCTGCCCATGTGAGGTAGGCAGTGTCACCTTTTATTATCTTTTCCTAGTTGAGAGTTATGTCCTTTAACTGTATATGATGCTGCAGTGTTACTTTTTACATTTGTCTTTTAACATCTGTAATTCATACAGTTAATTTAAGTTTTAGGATATACTGTTTCTGATAAGATAATTCTGTGCCTAATAACTTTCTACAACACAAATGAGTTATTTATACCTTCACCAATATGTTAATTGCCAGAGGTTCCTGTATCTTAATTCTTTGGATTTACATAGCACGTTTGGGATTCTGAAAACATCAATAAAAATAAATCAGCTTAACATTGCTTTGGTCCCATGAGGCAAGCATATTCCATCACTGCCTATTGATTAGTAAATACAGGCATGACATAATTCATTGACTTTCCAAAGCCAAACAATCTGTAGGAAAGCTGGAGAAGTCATTTGTTTCCTTCTTGCTATACCTGAACATTAATCACAGTACTAATCCTTATCTCCAGACATTACTGTTCTGTTTGGGTAAAGAGGCAGAGTCAACTTCAGTTGAACAGCCATTGGAAAGTTTCCTCTGGTTTTATTAGCATAGCTAAAATCCAAAGCAGTTTTTAAAAAAGTTTGTTTTAATTTGTGCTTTGCTGGAACCATGAGGATGACAATTTCACTGATTGTCTTGATAAATCTATCCAGCCATCATCATGAAAACATATATATCTATACACAAGAGATCCTATAGACTACATTGTTAATACTTAAGTGAATAAACATTAATTGCCTTAAAGTTAGATGCTTTCCTTAAATTTAGTCATATAGCTTCCCTGTATAGTGTATTTACATAATACAGAAGTGAGCAGCTGTGGGCAGTTCATCCTGGTTTTAGATCGCAGAACGGGATTCAGTTGCATAGAGGTGGGCATTTGGTACCCCTGTAGGGACCCTAGGGTAATCTGTGCCTGGCATACACCTCTCTGGAAGGATGTGTCTCTCACACTGGACTTGTGTCATATTTGCCAGCACTGTACGGTGCTCCTATTCCATCCTAAAATAGCAGTGGGGCTCAGTTGCCTTTCACTTAGTCATCTGGTTCCCTTTCAGTCTTGCATATCCATATAGGCTCCTCTCTTGACAGCCAAGTAAGCTCAGAGTACTTTGGTACAAACTGCAGTTAATTCCACTTACATTGATGCTGTGGTCTTTTTTATATTCTGGAGTATAGGAGACCAAGATTTGGCCTCTGAACTTCTTTAAATGTGTCTCAGAATGTGTCCCTGGCCTTGCAGAGTTGGAATGGGTACAGTCATTAATTTGCTGATTGGATCATTGATTGAACTAAGTACTGAGTATGTAGCCAAAACTGAGAGAACTGCAGGATGATGAGACTGTAGAAGTGTCAGAATAATTGAAGCTATATAGCAGTGTGATTTCTTCTGCTTAATTATTAAAAAAGTCAAAATCAAAATAATAGTTCAAATCACTGAAGGATTGGACTTTAAATCTTGGTTTTCAATTTATGTACAAAATGTGAGTGTGTGTGTGCATCTGTGTACCTGTATCAAGCAAGTTATTTGACTTCCTCCTTAAATATACCTTACAATCCTTGTTTCACAATGCTGGTATATATAGCTTGCTCGGCTGAGTGCTCTCCTGATTGCTAACTTTATGTCCTGCTTAATAGGCCTATGTACTTTCCATGTGTTTCTGGCAAGTGCTTTTTGACAGTGTGCCTTTATGCACACCTTTAAATTACAGATTCTTTTTCCAGCAGCCCATTTTTTAAAACTTACACGCTTCAGCCACCAAAGCCATATAACTAATGTTGACACCAACAGATCCCACAGTAGCTTACACATACCACTTATTGGTGTTAACGGCAGCTGGGCACTAGGTTTACAATTCACTGTTTTTTGGGCAAGTGTTAACTGAAATGTGTAACATAGAAAACATGAAAAGATAAAGAAATTAAGAGCTTTTTTACTTTAAATAGCAAGGAATATACAGAGCTGAGGGCAAAAATGAACATCTGCTACTGCTCCATCTCTTGCAGTGCTCTGCAAAGTCCTTCTGCTGCTGGTCAGAGGCTGGGTGTGCAATAGCCTCCCTCTTCCTTCCTTCTTCTTTGAAATGGCTTTGTCACCAGGACATGAAATTTCTGCTGCCATGCAGCCACTTTAGGCCCTCACTTCATCTGCCTGTTCATCCTAATTGACATAATTGATTTTTTTATATTATTGCCTCCTGTCTCCTGTGTTGTTGGGATCTCTTCCTCAATCAGCCGTACAAGTTAATCCAAGTCAACTATGTTGCGATCTGCTACATAATTACTTAGTGAGAGAATTCAGTTTGAAAAGTAGATCCACTCTGTATGGTGATCTTCCTCCTGATACAGGATTATCCCAGCAGATGATCTCATGACTTTCAATATCTCTTCTTACACTTGTGCCAAAGCAAAAGTCTCACGTTGCCTCTGCTACAATATATGAAGGCAAAAATCTGAGTTTTACATTACTGCTGCCTTAGTTCAGTGACTTTTTCTTGTCATTGTTCATTTCAGCAAAAAAGACTCAGAAAGACAATTTATTGACTAGAACAAGTGGTGAGATTGGCAAGCACAGAAGACATTCCCTGTCTGATCTTGGGAGCATGCATTTCAGGTCATTGCTTTACCTTTGATAAAGTATCAAAAGGAGGAAAAATTCTGAAACGGGAGAAACCAGTATAATGGTATGGAGACTTTAATTCAGCAAATAGCATGTAAAATGAAATTGGTAGTATTTTCACAGAGCAAATTTGCTATAGATTTTGTGGAATATGGGACCAGATTGGATGCAATAATGCTTTTATATGGTACTTTTAAAGAAGTTATTCCAAAAGTTTTTCTAAGTAGAGAACAAGGAAGGAAATGATCCTGTGCGTAGCAGTTCAAAGCAAGACCGGCAGTGGAGCACTCAAGGGAACTATTTCTGCAAATAGCATGTCAGTACTTGGAGCAGATTTGATCATCAGCATTGTCGGAGAGCAGCAAGAGTGAGGCTCCTCGCTGAAGGTGGCCATGACCCAAGGCCCACTGCCCTCTCTGATGTAGACATAGCCCCACAGCATCCAAAAGCCTGCAGGGCAGGGCTGCTGGCAGTAGCAGTTCCCAACAGCCCAGCGACCAGCAGACAAGCAGGAGTGGGTGGCAGGTCCCAGCTCAGTGCAGGAAGGGCAGGCAGCAAGCCAGGAGCAGCCTGGGACAGCACTGGCCCCCACTTGCCCATGGCATAGCTCAGCTTCAGGCATGGCTCCTGCAAAGGGGCACAGGAGAGGTGGAGGTCCCAGGAGAGGTGGTCAGAAAAAATAAGGCCCAATGGTGCAGTCAAAGTCCTGATGAGGGTATGGATTAATGACATATGAAATGTATGAATATGTAAGAGGGTTTTAAGTGGCAGTGGTAAAAAAGTGATAGCTTCAGAGCTGTTGTGGTTTAACCCTTGTTGACAACCAAGCACCACACAGCTGCTTGCTCACCCTCCCACCACCGGTGGGATGGCGGAGAGTATCTGAAGAGGAAAAGTAAGAAAACTTGTGGGTTGAGACAAGAACAGTTTAATAATTGAAATAAAATAAAATAAAATAATAATAATGATGATGATGATAAATTGTAATGAAAAGGAAAACAACAACAACAACAAAGAGGAACAAAATCCAGGAAAAACAAGTGATACAACTGCTCACTACCTGCCAACTGATGCCCAGCCAGTTCCTGAGCAGTGATCACTGCCCCCCTGGCCAACTCCCCCCAGTTTATATACTGAGAATGATGTCATATAGTATGGAATATCCCTTTGGCTAGTTTGGGTCATCTGTCCTGGATATGCCCCCTCCCAGCTTCTTGTGCACCTCTTTGCTGGCAGAGTATGGGAAGCTGAAGAGTCCTTGACTTAGTATAAACACTGCTTAGCAACAACTAAAATATCAGTGTGCTGTCAACATTATTCTCATGCTAAATCCAAAACACAGCACTATACCAGCTACTAGGAAGAAAATTAACTCTATCCCAGATGAAACCAGGACAAGAGCCCATTTCTGTCTCACATGTGAGGACTTGTATTAACCCTGCAAGGGCAAATTTCCTGTGCTCAGGCTACAGCCAGCTATCTTACACAATAGAGGTGTTTACTTCTGTCTTTGGTGGAAATGCAGAATCCAAGATATGGGAAAGCAAAAGGACAGCATTTAATTTCAAAAATTAATGGGCCTCACTAATCCTACCCTAAAGTCTTTCATCCTGCCAGAAAAAAACATGTTCTTACCTTGAATTAGTTAATTGAGGGCAGTGCAGTTTTCAGTTATCAGGTCAAGTGAAGCACTAACCAAGGTAAACCAGTTTTGGTGTGCAAAGTTAAGGCATAAAGAGTATTTCCATAGCTCCAGTTATTTAAAGCCTGTGAAACTTGAGCTCTGCAAAACATAAGGCAGCAAAGCCTTAAGTTTGGTCCCATGATCCTCCTGTCAGCTGTAGATCTTCAGAGATGTGCTAAACCATGGATTTGCCTGTGGTCATTAGGACTGACCGGTGCTGCTTTTTTTTAGAATCAAAAAATAATTAAAAAATACAAAAATACATTGTAGAAACATTACTCAAGAAGTGTCAGGTTGGAGGCTGATTTATTTGCACACAAAGAATAGGAAAAAAAGAGAAGGTAAATAGGCTTCAGGTTTATTTCAAGGTTTTTTATAAAACAGCTACTGAAATACTGACCTTGGAAATAGTGAGTGTAGTCCACAAAGCAAACCCAAGTGATGTAGTGTTTCCTCTTGAGAAGAGAGTTTTCCAACACTTCAACACCTTTTGTGGTGTGTGTGCAATTACACTCTATTTGCTTCTTAATTTTAACTAGATGATAAATAAGGATTATTTGCTTATTTGAGATACTAGCATGAACATACTGATATTTTTTGTAATCCCACTTTTGGCAAAGTATCTTGAAGAGGAAGGTTGAAGAAAAAATAGCTTCCTCTGGAGTTTGTCTGAGGAATGGCTTGCAGGGAATTCTTTTGCAAATCAAGTCTGAGGTAGTAAAAAGGGAGTGGTCTGGCAAAAAAGGCTGTAAGGCCTTCTGTAGTTTTCTCACACTGATAACACTATTAAGGAGAGTAGTTTGTGTATCTTTTTCCCAGACTTTTGAAAGGCTGAATGGTAAATGGGAGAAATTTTTGCTTTCAGCTTGTAAACTTGGGGTTTTGTGGTTTTAAAGAAAGCTAGGGTTGTCCTAAACCTCATGTGGAACTTTGATGAAGCATATCATGCAGAATTTATTAGCAATTAAAAACTACTTGATGGTCCATTTGTCACACATAATGTCTTAAGAGCAGGGCCTTGGAAGGCTGTGCATTAAAAGGAACATGGCTGTGTGCAGACATATTGCTTCATACATTAGTTAACCTCTCATAGGTTTGTTAAATACAAGTAGCTACTTGGAGAGTTGAATCTTTTTAAGAACATCACCTTATCAAATAATTTTCATGAAAGTTATTTCATGCCTTCAACCGATTTTGTATAACCATCACTTTATATTGCTTGCCTTCAGTCAAGCTGTGAGATTGAATTATATTAAATAAATTTTAAAAATATTATCTCCCAGCCTTATTCAGTATTGTGAACTATATAATAACGCCAAAGAACATATTCATACTTGTACATATATCCAGAAAAATAATAGTACATGGTCAAAGTGCTATGGAAGTGGCTAATAAATATGGGATTCTTCTCTGTATGGATACCTCCCACACTACTTTGAAATTCATTCTACCTAGACCAAGATTTGCAAGATACTTGTTAGATCTTTTCAAAGTGTGACTTTCCATAAAAACATGTTTAGATGCAAAGTGTTATTTAGAGATTTTATGCCCTACTGTTCCTGTTTTACTCATGTCCCAGGTAAGAAATGTTTTTTAAAATCTTGGTTACAAGGAAAGTTTTATTCAGAAAAAATACTGGTTTGCTATCCGTATGGTGCAGTTTATTCTATCAAAGTGAAAAGATGTTTGTTGGGGTGCTGAACATTGTCTTGATTTTGTTTCCTAACAAACTTTTTTATGCTCTGTCAGTTTGTCTGTCCCTGCCTAACTGTTGAAACTATTGACCAGTTTCAGTCTAATTTGATAAGGTAGGAATCTTGACAATGTTGAGTTGCTACAAGTTCTGTGAAAATCTGCATTTGACTCAAGTAGGAAGACCCTGGTTACTGCCTTCATGAGGGCCTTTCATTTTGTGAGGCAGAAGCTGCTTGGGCAATGAGTACTCTCCCAGCCCTCAACAAGCCACAAACTCTTGCCCTGTAAGAAGTGGGGCAGATGTGGAGTCAAGTGGAGAAGGCATGCCAGTGAGGACTTGGGGATCTAGGACATAAGTCAATAGGATGTCAGGTTTCTTCAGTTCTACTTTTTGAAGATAAACCTGTTTAAGTGTAATATACTGGATATTTCTGTATAGGAATCACTGAGCAGATATTAAAGCTACTCCTTTACAGGACTCAGAGAGATGATCTATGACTGTCAGAATGAGTCACATCCCTGTATTTCATTTGTTGCTTATGGCACTGTTGAAAGCACTTGCTGCATAGAGAAATTCAGTAGCTTGAACCCATATCATCACATTTATTTAAAAACAGTAGTACTGGAGTTGCAAAAGTTCTTGACTAGACTGCAGAGGTCATATTTACCAGAGAAAACCAACTTCTATATACTTTCATTGCCTGCATGTTGTTACTTTTTAATAATGGAAAACAAAGCTATTAGGGTCCTATGCCACACATGAACAGACCCTTGTGTTCAAATAGAGCCCTACTATAGGGGTTGTAGGCCCAAGGTCTACAAAAGGAAATCCTGTTATATTTACTTTGTTGACTAGAAGATTGACAGGTAGTTTAGCAAGTTGGAATGGAAAGCAAAATACACAAAGTACTATTGCAGATGTTGCATTATAGACACGTAAATGTTGCTGGTTTATAAATTCTGGCATTGCAAAGCTTGATGGTGTATATACCTTTAAAAATTGCACCGGTACATATGCGTTTGAGGAAACCTTCTATCTGGGGACCATTTTCTGAGTCATAAAGTTTTTGTGCAGATTTTAGAAAATCTGCCTGTAATCCCTTAACTACAAAATAAATACACTGTAGCCTTTTCAGACACCCTGCAAATTCCTTCTGGTGAGCTGAATCACAGTTTCATTGAGAAATCTTACATTTAGAGACTCATGGCTCTTAATGTCTAGTGCTTATCTAGATAACCAGCTGAGATGCTTTCTAGATGCACATCAGGGGATCTCAAAAACTCTTGCATACAAAAATCAGCAAGACAAGAAAAGCAGGTGAGTTTGCTTTCTGTTTTGTGCAGCTATCTTTAAATCCACAGAATGTAGACTGTACCCTACCCCTTAGCACACACACTGTTGACTTATTGATCATAAGGAACCAGTAAAGATTTTTGAATAAAAACTCTTGATGTTTTCTTGGTACATAGATCACAGTGCAAATCCTGGCAGCTAAACCAGCTTCAGGTATATGTGTGCTTTTTCGAACCCACATGACCTTCTGCTCTATGTAATCAGCTTTGAACTGTCCCTGATGCAGCTCACTAGGTAGAAGGCAAGTTTCATGCAGGAAAGTTCATAGAGCTGCAGGGATGCCAGCACCAGCTGATGATGCTGGATGCATGCAGCAGGTCTGGCACACTAAGGGAAAGACTGCGCAGATAGTGCATGTGCAAAAGAGATCATTCTACTTCGGTTCATTAAATCTGGTTACTCACTAGGGAAGGGGAACTTTTTGAGTTTTTAAAATTAATTCCTGCTTACTGGTTTCCTGATCTGTGGCCTGGCCGCACAACAGAGCAGAGTCAATGCCACTTCCAGTGACAATGATGCGGGGTGTTCACAGAAAACTCTTCTGTCCCTCACATATTGTGCATCTTGTATTTGGGTTTAGTAAAATGCAACAGATGAGAGTTACGCTCCCCATTCATACTCCAAAAGGATCTCAGCCTGTAGATCATGCACTGCATGTCTTGAACTCAGGCAGAGCTCTGTGAAAGAGGAGAATGGTTGAGCACACAGTGTAGGCAGCTGCACCATGAGAGGGAGGCACTTTCTCAAAGTATGGATGACATTTTTAAAAATATATTCTGTTTTGTTTTCCTCTTTGTTCTTTCAATTTCATCTATGGAAGCTAAGGATAAAGTAGTAGTCATATAACATAAGAAAACAAATAGAAATGGAGACAAACTTTTAAAGCTTTAGGCCAGTTCAGGTCTGGATCTGAACTTTTCAGCTAGTTATCTTCATGCAATAAGCTGACTTAATATAGCAACAAATCCTGTTTCCCTGAATTTGGGGTCGGGGGGAGATTAAATCATTTGGGTCTGGAGCAAGATACAAAGCAGTTTTTTATAGCCATTCACTGCTCCATAGTCAGACATTGAGTTTTGATATTAGCATGAGAAAATGCACTGCCTGCTCTGATTTATTCCATTTTTCTGGTATACTTCTAGGTGCTTTTCCTCCCAGAACTCTTCTTCTACAACAATGTGGATAGAATGTGGGGTTTTTTTGAGGAAGTGGAGTTTTGCCAAATAGGATTTTCTACTCTGCTAGGGGAATTCTCCATTGCTGGATGGTGATAAGATCTGAGCCTTGTGCACTGTTTTAGTAAGCTAAAGTGAATGCATGTAACAAAGTGGTCCCTAGAAGTTACAACTCAAAATATCTCTCCTAATAGAAGCTAAAAATGTTGTTTGTTGTAAATGAGTTTGAGCTTTTATAGACCAGGTCTATTAGATCATCTTGGAAACTTCGGTGCTGCTTGACAGCTGCATGGTTCCTTCAAACTGAACTCTAAGTACCAACATGACACAAACATTTTGCAGTCAAGAACAAGAAATCACAGAGAGTACTGGAGCATGGAGTCAAGTTTGGAAATGTAATTTCCTTTCCAAACAGCAGCTGTTCTGGGAGTTTACACTATGCCATGCTATCCTGGAGGAAGCAGGATGATTCTCTTCTCACAAGCCTCAGAGTTTAACAGACTGCATATAAAATCCCAGGGCTCATTTATAACCAGGCCACCCAAAAGATTTAACTCAGTTTTGTGTTTGTACATGTTTGTGTGGTGTGTTTGTAATGTTTGTACAAATTAGACGGTGCTGTTCCATTTCAAGCAGGTAGACTTATGGATTACAGTGAGAGTTTCTGGTTTCTTCAGGATGGTACCATGAAAGCTATGATCCAACAGAGATACTTAATGATTTAAGAGGCTACTGTGATCTCTCTGATTCTTCTGGGGAAGAGCATTTGCTCTTCAGCACAACTGTGTTTTTTGCTAGAGTTGGTTCCCTGAATAGTTTGATCAGGAATTGCCTTTTCTTTTGGGAGTAACGTTTAATGCTTTTTATAATATTGTCCTCCATCCCCCACCCCCAAAATGTCAGACCATGTCTTTGGCAGGAACACAGCCAGTGTGGTTTTAGGACTGAAAGGTTCTTTTGTTGTTTCTGTTTCTTGGTGCTCTTCTTGTATCAGTCCTAAGGATGCATTGGTCTGGAGGACTAATGGCTAGAGATTGCCTTTATGAGGAATTCTCCTGCAATATTCTTATGATTGCTGTCATACGCCAACCTCAAGCAATACATCTGGATTACTCATATGATAAATGCTTTATTTCTCCTTCCCTAAACAAGGAGGGTCAAACTACATGCATTTCTTACAAATCAGTCTAAAGATTTATTTGTGGTAGTTAAGTAGGGAACTAATCAGTAATCTATTCCATCAGCTTCAGCTACAGACATCTTAGCTGCTCCCCTGTCACTCAGAGTATTGCAAACTAGGAACAGAGACCTGCAGTTCAGGAGCCCTGTCTTCATCTGTCCCCTTGTGATTGGTCTCAAGTTCTAAATCTCCCCACCTGGCCCTTAAGCAATAATTAAGGCAATTAGCCTCTGTCTCCCAGGGCTAGTTGCTAACACAATCCAGTTGATTTACCTCCAGAGACATTTTATAAAGCTCAGCAAATTAAAAAAAAAAGGTTGCTACTGTAAGCAGAGAGAGGCAAAAGGCAGAAAGGAAATGCAAGAACAAGCTACTCCTTCATTCTCTAGTTGTGCCCTATACTTCTCTGTAAGCATTGTGGTCCTCTTTTGCACATGCAACAAATTTGTGTTGTGCCTCTGTTGCACTCCTAGGTTTCCCCCAAAGAAATCAATCTTTAATGTGTCATCTTATTACTGGTATCAGTTGTTAATGGCTGTTCAGTACTGAACAGATTATTTTGGGTCACATGCATGTCATTAATCAATTGGCTTTGTTTTTTTGCGGGAGTCTGTCTCTCAATATGTTACCATTACTGTCTTTTTTCCTCTAATCTGTATTTCTGAAGATGTAAATGATTGGTCAGACTCTCATGATCAGAGAGAAGGAGTGAGAGCAGTCCCCTCTCACCTATTCTAGCATATGACTGTAATGACTGAGCAACACAAACTGAAGGAGGGAGAGCCTAAATTTGTCTCAAATGGTGGAGACAGGTGAGTTGGAGTTCTCTCCTCCACTGCTTCCAGCAACTGATTTTTAATCTCCTTCCTGAACATTTGCACTTCTGCCATGCTCAGACTGGAAAGGAGAAAGGTGGGAGAAGCTCTGAAATGCCATTGTGTAGGAACGAAGTAGGAAGAGGAAATGGGCACAGGGAAGAACTTAACGATAAGTTCAGAAAGAGCACACCAAGAAAGGTCCATTGTTACACCATTTTCCTCTCTCGTCCTCATCATCGTTTTTAGTTCCTCATTATTTTCCACTTTTGTTCTGTGCACTGTGTTCTTCTTACTCATATGAGTAGGAAGAAAAATGCTGCTCCTCCTTCCTTATTAGAAAATACAGACCCACAGCTCAGCATATAACTACGTGTTTAATAAGTCCACTTGCTGCCTTAGGCAGACATTATAGGGAGTTGCTGAGTATCCGGACCTCAAATAGCACTCTTTTGCCAAAGTCCTGGCAAGAATGGGGACAGAGGCATCTTCCTCTGTCTTCCTTCATCTTCATTGCTTTCTTTCTATCTACCTAGTGAAAACAAATGCTCCTGTCCTTTGCTGCCACTGCTCTTACAACACTCAAACCCTGCAGTGGTGCTGGATTATTATTCCTACATCTGTCTCTGCTGTTACTCTCTGGAAGTTTCTTTTGAAACTCTGTACAGCCTGGAAGCCTCTTGCGTAGCTTCCATCTCCAGCTTTCCTGGGATACACAGAGACAGGGGAGCAGGGTGAAAGTAAGCGTCAAATAAAAAAGAAAATTCTTATCTCCTGACTTCCTGCCATAAACTGAACTCTTTGGGACCATTACTCTGCAGACAGAAAAAGCTTGCATATACCTGAGCTGCTATGGAGGAGTAGAAAACTGTCATAGTAAAGAGTGAGAGGGAGAAAAAGGTGGTGGAGTAAAGGGGCAGGTACAAAGTCTTCAGATTCTCTGTGGTTGTAGTTCTCTTAGCAAGAGCTTGACCTGTAGCTGACAGTCGTAGATTCAAGGGATGTTGTTCACAAATAAGCACTTAATTTCCCAGTGTTGTTTCATGTTTTGGGACTTGAGAAAATGTTTCATGTTTGTAATTGAAGAAGAAAACAGGTTATTGAACCCTTTTGGTGTCACAGCTTAAATTTATGCCAAGAGGGAGCAGGCAGAAATTTAGGGAGGAAGATGTGAAGGAAATAGTATGAGAGTCATGAGAACAATGCAAGAGGAGAATGAAGCAATAAGAACCAAAGGCATAATGAGTTCAAAGAGAAAGAAAAGAATGAAAGATTTTAGGGGAAAGCAGCTTGGGGAAAAAATGCTTTAAACTGAACCAAGGGCATGGACAGAAGGAATAACAAAGGAGGAAAAAAAAAAAACCCAAAGACAGTGACAGTTTTCTAGTTCAATGTAGATGTTTGACAAGGGGCCCATGACTAAACAAGTGAATTGAATGTGTTTCGTATTCCCTGGTTTGTATTCCTCACTGCTAAAGTGAGGAAGGGGATTCTTCTACTTAGGTTTTCCAGCAGCAATATACTCAAGATTAAAATAGAGCAGCCAATGATGCGGTATTGACAAGAAACCCTGCTCTTCTGTATTTATGATAACATTATTTCTCCACATACAGATACCCCTAAGAAATTAAAATCCTAGAAATAAAACAGTAAGCTTAGGACATTTAAACTAGTACTCAAGAAATTATTTTGCTCCTGTATCTCAATTCTGCTTTTGCTGACAATAACTTCATGCTTAAGTCAGACTTCAGAGGCCTTGACTGCAGTTGTAGTATTCAGCAACTACTTTTATTTTGAAAGCTAGCAGCAGTTTGGGATATTTTCTAACAATAGGGGTAGCACTGTTGGCCAATAAGTGGGCTTTTTGAAGGACAGATTGAGTTTTGTCAGGTATTCTGCTGTTTCCTTGCAGGAGAGTTCCTATGAAACATGACTGTTGTACACCTGCTGATGTGCTCAGTTATGTCTTACTCTTCTGTCACTTAGATGAGGACAGGCTGCAAAGAGAGGAGTGAGAGTCTTGACGCTTGTGTTGTGGTTGTCATTGTGATATTCAGGTTTATATAGGTCTTATCCATCTTAGTTACTTCCTAAATGTGTTGCCTACTTTGGAGGTTTCATTCTCAATTTAAATAAAATGAGAAGAAATTAATAGCCCAGTGTTTTTGCAAAATAGTTTTGTAGCTCTTACCAGCGAGTTGTCTAACAATTGACCAAAGAATTGGTGGTCAAAAATGCTCACTACCTGGCTGTAATGGGAGCCTCAGTAGTCACTGAAGTATATTTCATAAGAAAAATGTTCCCTAATCCCCATATAAACTATTGCTATTTCGTTTAAAAAAGAAAACAAAAAAGAAAAAACCCTGACAAATGGAAGGCTGTGGAATCTGGGTGGAAACTGTAAAGATTCTTGGCAAAAGGTCAAAATTTCACCAAAAATTAGAAATAGTAGTTTTCCAGTAGAAGTTTTTGACTGATGCGTTTTGACAAAAGCACGAAAACTACATGGGGCACTCCCAGGTTCTTGGCTTCACAGAGCTGTGGTAGTACCTGCAAAGTATGCTAATGCTGTCCTTAGGAGACCACTCATGAAGCTTCCTTACCTTTCATAATAAGGTAGGTTTTCCTTTTTTTTGTAAGGTGGGCTCTTGCAAGAGTATAGCATCTTCATTCAGTCTTCTGATTTGATTTTGGGTGTGCTATAGGAAATGTTTAAATCCTCTATTGGCTCATGGTTTGCAGAAATCCAGAAGTTTGTGATGGAGCTTTCCTATGTGGCAGCCTCTGTTTCTCAAATTCACAGAAACTCTGTCAGATCCTTTTAAAGCTTCAAAATAGTGGTGTATGAGGCCAAAAATAATTTAGGCCTTTATTTGAGTCTGTCACCATTTAGCTTTGACTTTTCAGCTCCCACAAAGGGCATTGTATTTTTGCCAAAACCACAGCAGCAACATTTTGCAATATGACCAGTTATTGGGGGTTGTATAACTAGGGTTTTTTAGTATTTGGTTGAAAATACCTGTCGTCTTACATCAGTGACAGGAGTTCTAGAAGTCATTAATAAAACAACTTTGTAAAATAAAAGCTGTGAGAAGTAGGCAAGTCTCCTGCTCTGGTAAATCGGCTCTGCCCTGGTACTCTCGACACTGGTAAGCCAGGGAGGTTTAGACATGCTTATTCAGATCCTCCAAGAATTCTCCCCTTCCAGAATGGCTGGGGAAGGAACAGGAGCCTTCCTGAAGATGCTGAATCAGGTAATAATAGATTGGTTGTGGACGAATTAGAAAGAAGCTCATTAAACTATTGCCTCTAATTATACTTCATTCTTCTGCTTGACTGAGAATTCTCAGTTGCCTCTCTGTTTTTACTCTCTACTTAATTTTTGAGGTTATTTCTATTAGGACAAAGTGATGTATTTCAATAATGTTGTTCAATTCCAGTGGGGATAGACCTAGGGTAGACTATATTTTAGCTAAAAGGAGAAAATATACTACAGGAAGATCTGTGTTTCAGGGGTTCTTTCAATTATTTCTTATCTTTCAATTATCCAAACTTCTATCTGTCTAGATAAATCCTGCTGGAATGAAAGTGTCTGGGTAATGTACAGTTTACTCCACTTATTGCTAATAAATGTGCTTTTGTTGAAAGGAATATTATAAGCCAGCAGATAATATGATATAGACTGGCTAATTACTGAGAAAGAATGGATAGGTAGTCTTAGGAACAGTCACTGTTCTCTCAGTGACTACTGTAAAAACAATGACTCTGGAGAAGAGACCGTGTCAAAGATAATTCAGGAGAAAGATCTTTTCTTAGGTCCTATTGTAAATAACTGAAGAGTTGGCTTTCTGGAGCTCACATTGTTAACACAGGGCAAACAGAAAAGATCTTTTAATATTTCAGTGTAATACAAGTTTTGTGTAAAATTGTCTTATAAAATCTACTCCACACTTTACATGTTAGGTAAGAATCTTAGTGTCAAACCTATGAAACCCTAGATTTCAGCTCTCCGTTCTTCCAGTAAAAATGCTGTTATTCTCATGCTCCAAATAGCAGAATTATACACAATGATGCCTTCCCATTATCAAGGGTGAAATTTTATGGAGGAGCTGGAAAGGCCAATTGTGGTGTAACAAGGGGAGCAAACTGGTCATAGTCAGATGCAAAGATATGGGTAAGATGAGCAAATGTGTGACAAATTTCTAAAAATGAGGTTAACTGAATCTTGAAATAAATGGTGAGATGCTGGAATTGCATTTCAGACTTCACAGTCTTTTCTGTAATGAGAAAAAAATGATGGGCAGTAAAGTGCCACACACATGAAAGTATGGAGGTTTAAAGGGGCTGTGTAAAAAGGATAATAACAGTAAAATCTGGAAGCGAGAAAGGCATAGGCTTTAAGAGGGATTGTGGAAAAAATGGCTTATTAATGAAAAATAATAGAGAGCTGGACTATCTATCTATAAAAACTGAAAGAGGATTGCTTAGGGTAATAGCTGAACCTTAGTTTTCCAGTTATGCTTCCTGCTTTACTGTTTGAATTGAGGAGGAAAAGACAGGAACATTTGAATTCATAGTTTCATCACTTTTAATACCAAAAGGGTGTGTATGTGCCAAATGTATTTTATGTTTTCTAATGTGTTATTTATATTACATATGTTACAGATTTAATGTAAAAAAAACCCCACTACCTCCTGTAGGCAAGTTCTGTGCAATATGGAAAACTCACATTTTGTGCAGGAAAGAAGGTGGAACTCTAAGAATCCAATATTCATTTCAAATATAATTTTAAGAGGAAGATACAGGACATACATTTTCCCTTAACCTTACTGGCTTAACCTTTTAATTTTATTTATATGTGAAATAAAATGCATGCTTCTTACAGTCAGTTCACTGAAAACCAGTGTGTTACGCTTTTTTCAAAAACCTTGTCATATGTAGAATCAGTTAAAAATGTATTAAAATCAAGTTCTAATTTAATTGACAATTCTGGAAAACAAAAGTCTTCAAAGCAATCAAATGACCTGGTGTCATCAGAATATTCTAATCCCATAGGAGTAGTTTCTATAAAAATATGTATACACAATAGCACATGGGAAAATATGCAGAAAAACACACTTAATTTGCAAGAGTAATTGCTGAAATTGTAGACTTTTGTGTATTCGGTGGTACAGGGGGAAAGACTGAGATGTAGAAAGAGAAGGAAGAAAGGGTTGGAGGTACAACTGAGAGGATGAGCAGAACTCTGTCAGCTTTAGATGATGGTTTTATTTACTCATTAAAAAATTTTATTTAGCAGCTCTTATGGATGTGGAGGTAGATTTCTAGAAGAGAATCATATATAGCCACTAGAGTGTTTTCCTCTCTGCCTACCTCACAACTCCTTTCCTTTTTATGCAGTGCGGAAACCTGTGCTATTGTCTTGCCAACTCTTCAGAACTCCAAATTACTTCAGCTCACAGGAGTGCTGTGCTTATGAGTGTCTCATGTAACAACTGAAAGAATTACACACTATCCACTAAATGTAAAACTATCCATCTAAATGTAAATGTAAATTGTAATGTAAATGAGAAATATGAAGCTTCATTTTTAAAAAAAAAATCTGCTACGCTTCCTTCAGAGGCTTTTTTCCCTGAAAAGGTGGGGTCTTTTTTTCCCTTTTGGCATTTTTAAAAAATCACAAAGCCATGATTTTTCCAACTTTTGGTCATTACAAATAACCAGCCTCAGTAATTAACCTTCTGTCACTGAATAACTTTTGGTCCAGTAATCAACAGCCTTCTTTGTACACTCACTGAGATTGCCAACAGTCTCGCTGTCAGTTGCTGGGAGAAGCCTTCTGCAATGAGTTCATGTGGCATCATCCTCCAGATGATGTCTGATGACCATACACCCTTGTCTGAACCTACCAGGCATTGGGGCACTATGGTAGACTTTATATTTATTAATGTTCTGGATTACTTCTGCTTTATTTCACACAAAATAACAGCATGAATTCTGTAGGCAACTGTGGGGCTTCTGCATTCCTGTCTTTTGCATGTAAGGGGTATTCTTTTATCTTGCAAATAAAGTGATAAGCTTTTTCTGTTGTAAGTGTATTAGAAATCAGCCAAGCAACAAACTAATATATTTAGCATAAAAAGTACTCAAATGGAGTACACTTTGGAGTTTTGGGAGTTGCTCTTTGAGAAAGTTTCAGACCAAATAAAGAACATCCAGAGCAGACCAGTAAGAATGATTATGAATCTGGAAAACATGAGTTTCATAGCATGAATGAATTTATTGGGGAGAGAAGATTGAGGGGAGGGGACGTGATAACAGTCTTCAAATGTCTGCAAGATTCTTGTAAAGAGGGAAGAGAATGTTCTCTTCTCCGGGTACACCTGTCCTCCATTGTGATATGTGGTAGACAGGTGAAAAAGAAATAGGTTTAGCACTGTTTATGAAAGTCAGAGTTGGGTGTTAAGAATATTTTAATAATTCTGAAGACAGTGAAACACTGATGCAGATTGTCTGGGGAATGCATGGTATCTGTGTCACTGCAAGTCTTAAGATAACAACCAGACAAACAGTGGTCAGGAGCAACGTTCTGACCTTGTTCTGTGGCAGCAAGATGAACTAGATGACACTCTGATGTCTTCCCAGGTCTTTTATTGTACGATTTGACACTTACCTTACTTCAAGTGACTTTTGTTGCTGACTTGTAATGTATTGGAAGGATGTTGATACTTCATGTCACAAGGTCCTGAAAGCAGGCTGTTAGGCAAGAACCTTTACTTTCATTTTTATAATGCGGAAGTGTCTAATACTTACTATTGCAAGGAAGAGATTAAAATAATGAACTCAGAACCTTCAGAAAAGGGCAAGGACAAAGTGGCCAGAATATACCTATCAACATCTCAGTATTTTTAAGACAACTTTATAGTAATCTAAATGTTTGGGAGAGGCAATACTCTGGGCCTTAGCCTTGGCCTGATTTGTTCTCCTTGAATAATTTCTTATTTTACATTGCTGTCACTTTCTTTTCCACCCACATTTGTTAAGCACAAAGATTTCACCTGTGAAACATCTTGTGTCTACTAATGCTTCCACTCTATGATTGCTTTAATCTTGCATTGCTGTTGACAGAGATGTGTATGCTCCCTCTATCCCTTCCATGCTCACACTCTCCTGTCAGCACAAAGGTTTGTGCTTTCAGGTGGTGAGCTGGAGCCAAGAACTGATCCTGGTCTTAAACAGACTGGCAGAAGGGGACAAAAACCCAAACGCAGAACATTTTGACCAGGATCACTTCTCCAGTCTAGTTCACTGCAGAACCATAAAAATTTATGTGTCAAGGGGTGTACAGGAATCTGAATGAGCAGGTTCCTGTCTGGCAAAGGTGGGAGCAGCCTTTGAAAGGACAGTACAAGACCTAAAATTGGGGAACGTATAATAACGAAAAGTTGTCCTCTGCTGTGCTACTCCATGTTAGTTTAGCACTGCAGCTGCTTAACAGAGTGCCAAAAGAAAATGCTTAGCAGCTTTTGCACAACTGCAGAGAGAAACGGTCTGTTCCTTCTCTGACTCAATATTCATCTGTGTAGAAATACAAAAAGGTAGAAATTTTATTCTTAACTGAGCTTTTGTAACTTCTTCCCTCAGTTTGCCAATGCAACAGCTAGGAAAAAACCCACCTTTTTTTACGGGTACTGTACACAGTCTTCAAATCCACGATGAGTAAATACGGATTCCTGCCATGCAATTTTCTCAGAGCATGTTATTCTCCATGGTTCATTTAAGATGCTAAAGTTGGCTTTGGAATAAATATTTTGGAGAAGACAATGGACAAGGTTCTCTATGCAATGTTTTCTTTAAAAAAAAATTACTATTGCATTTTTGAGAGACATAGATAATCCATTTTGACCTGAATTTCTTTCCTTCACAAAAGCAAATCTCAATCCTGGTGCATAATTTATGATCTTGGCATCCAGCCCAAACATATGTACATGCTGAAATCAGTTTTGCATCTGTTTAACTTTATGCACATGAGTAGTCTAATTGGATTTAGTCTGATGAAATGACTCATGTGAAATCAAGTGTTTGCAGAACAAGGGTTTCAGACAGTAGGGTTCCTCAGGGCAGTAGCTTCTACAGCTTTATATGGCGCCTAGCACATGAAATGGTTTTTTGATTCTCTAGAAGTCCTCTGCATGCTGTATAGCTGTAGTACAAGGTGAAATGAAGAAGTACAAAAGAATGAGTCTTTCAGTCTAGGTCAGATCTTCTACTGCATAGCACTTGGACACAATTACAATAATTGTAACAATTTAATAATTAATTAATTGTAACTTTCTTTTTAAAAAATTTTCTTCTGGTAATCTCTTCAGGATCAAGGAAAATCACTTTTCTTATTCCTTTGTAACAGGCTACCGGTCTGCATTTGTTGGCCTTCTGGTAGCCTTTGGCCAGGTTAAATACTGTTGCTTATATATGCTAGACACTCGGATAAGTTATAGCCCTCATCTCCTATCAGGATGGAACCATCTTCTTCTGGAGCCTGATAATTCAATGGATTCAACACCTCCTGCAAGGCAGAGTTATTTGAATGCGCAGCAATGTAGATATTCATCATCTTCCCAGAACAAAATATCAGTGTGTCAAGAAAACGAACAGGTTTTTTTGCTGCTCTCCCAAGTCTTATCTTCCCATGCCGTCTCACATCTGCCATCCTGAAGCCTGGCTAATTTCTTGCCTTGTAACTGTGCAGTCAGAAGCTGTAGGAAGAGAAGAGGTGATGCTGAGCTTGAGATTATGGAGCAGTTCATCTTGAGTACGCTCAACAGGCGTGTGCAGGTCAGCCAGGGGATAGGGCCCAGCCAGCATGGATTCATGAAAGGGAGGTCCTGCTTGACCAACCTGATCTTCTTCTATGACCTGGTGACCCGCCTGGTGGATGAAGGAAAGGCTGTGGATGTCATCTACCTGGACTTCAGTAAAGACTTTGACACCATCTCCCACAGCATTCTCCTAAGGAAGCTGGTGGCTTATGTCTTGGATGGGCGTACTCTTCACTGGATAAAAAGCTGGCTGGGTGGCTGAGCCCAGAGACTTGTGGTGAATGGAGCTAAATCCAGTTGGCAACTAGTCATGAGTGGTGTTCCTCAAGGCTCAGTTTTGGGTCCAGTCTTGTTTAATATCTTTATCAATGACCTGGATGAAGGAATTGAGCGCACCCCCAGTAGGTTTGCAGATGACACCAAACTGGTTGGGAGTGTCAATCTGCTGGAGGGTAGGATGGCCCTGCAGAGGGATCTGGACAGGCTGGATTGGTGGGTTGAGGCCAGTTGTATGAGGTTCAACAAGGCCAAGTGTCGGGTCCTGCACTTGGGTCACAACAACCCCATGCAACGCTACAGGCTTGGGGAAGAGTGGCTGGAAAGCTGCCTGGCGGAAAAGGACCTGGGGGTGTTGGTCGACAGCCGGCTGAACATGAGCCAGCAGTGTGCCCAGGTGGCCAAGAAGGCCAACAGCATCCTGGCTTGTCTCAGGATTAGTGTGGCCAGCAGGAGCAGGGAGGTGATTGTTCCCCTGTACTCGGTGCTGGTGAGGCCGCACCTTGAATACTGTGTCCAGTTTTGGGCCCCTCAGTACAAGAAGGACACTGAGTTGCTGGAGCATGTCCAGAGAAGGGCAACAAAGCTGGTGAAGGGTCTGGAGCACAAGTCTTAGGAGGAGTGGCTGAGGGAACAGGGATTGTTTAGCCTGGAGAAGAGGAGGCTGAGGGGAGACCTTATCGCTCTCTACAACTACCTGAAAGGAGGTTGTAGTGAGGTGGGTGTCAGTCTCTTCTCCCAAGTAACAAGTGATAGGACGAGAGGAAATGGGCTCAAGCTGCGCCAGGGGAGGTTTAGATTGGATATTAGCAAAAATTTCTTCACGGAAAGGGTAGTCAAGCATTGGAACAGGCTGCCCAGAGAGGTGGTGGAGTCACCATCCCTGGAGATGTTCAAATAATGGGTAGATGTGGCACTTTGGGACATGGCTTAGTGGGCATGGTGGTGTTGGGATGATGGTTGGACTGATGATCTTAGAGATCCTTTGCAACCTTAATGATTCGTAGTTTTTACTTTCATTAAAAAATAATCCAGCCACCAAGCCAGGAACCATGAAATTACTGCTCTCCCCTTAATTGGTTTAGTGGTGGACTTGGTAGTGTTAAGTTAATGGTTGGACTGGATGATCTTAAGGGTCTTTTCCAACCTAACGATTCTATGATTCTGTGAAGGTGTTTGTATCCAGAGGCTGGCTCTTCTGTCCTCTTTTGGTGTTTTCTCATTCTCCCTATGTCTGCTATAAGGGTCTAGGGAATGGAGAGTGATGTAGAGAGTGGAGATACTCAAGGAAGGGGATGAGAGAGGCTGCAAGATCTGACGTTAGGAGCATTAGGGATTAAAAGGTGGAACTCCAGGGGACTTCTACTGTGAGAATATAGTCTGGGGAGGATAGATGAAAAAGGAAGGCTTGGAGTATGAGTGTTGGTAAGGCAAGGCAAGGAAATGTATGGGAGTGACTCCAAAACTGATGGTGTACAGAGGACCAATGCAAAATGGAAATGAAAATAGGGAAAGAAAAAAAGAAGTTGGAGTAAGACTATAAAGCAAGAAGTATACCTTAAAGATGAATGGTTTTGTTGGTCTTTCCCTCCTACCTCACTGCCCAACTACATTCTGTGATTGGTGAAAACACCCTGAAATAAAGACAATTTTAGGAAGCTCAGAATGTAGATCAAGGCATGTGATTTTAATTATTTGAAATGTGTTTTTCATTGAGGTAGTATGCTCCTGACTTTCGGTGACATTTAAGCAGGAGGCACCTAAAAAAAGCATGTATGCGAAGTTCATCATGTAGCATCTGATTCAGGACTCTCTGAAGTTAATAGACTACAGTATGCTTTAAAGCAAGAGAGGAAAATGTTAAAATATTACAGGATTGAAATATTATGGAAGTAAAATTGTGCACTGAATTACATAAATGTGAATCTGACGGCTCTGGTGAAGATACTCTTTGATACTTTTGTGTGACTGGGGGAAAGCTTTGATTTGAAGTGTTAAGTTGTAGAAGGCTTTCTTTTTATTGCTGATGTCTTTTTGTGGTCTGCATTTTGAAGTGTATGCAGAGGAAACAAGTAACTGAAGTCTTGATATTGGAAGGAAAAATGCACAGTATTGACTTTTGGTAACTGAAAACTTTTTGGTCCTACAAGTGGAAACACTTCAATGAGATGGTCATCTGTTTTACCCAGTAAGCTGAATTTTGGCTCAGGGGAAAGTTCTGAATGCTGATATGCAAAGAGAAAATGGTTTTACTATATGAGTCTCAGAAAAGCATTCAAAATGTTAACAAACCTACCCATCTCTAATTCATTCTGAGGTTTTCCAAGTTAAACTAGAACATAATCATCTCCATGTTATGAATAACTCATTGCAGCTCTTGATAATATTTCATATTGATTAGATGAATATCAATGTTTCCTGCTTAAATCCTCTTTGCCTTAAAATGTGTAAATTTTAATCCTTTAGAGTTTTGTGCAAATTGACTGCCCCTTATTTACATCTTGGTTAATACAAAGATGTTGGTATTTGTAAGAAACTTCTGTACGTAGTACTCAAACAAGGCTGTATGGCAAAGAACTCATGTTAACTGTTATTATCATAGGTTTTAACAATGATTTGTTAATTGATTTACTGAATTTGCAGCTGGTCACATTTTTTTAAAGTACTGAAATGAATGTTATTGTGAATTGTTCACTCTTACAAGGATCATGAGCACTTTATGTTGAACAAAGAATAAAAAGAAATCATGGAATTCTTTAAATATTTTTAAAGCATTTTTGATGAGTAGACCTTATTTCTATGGTGAATTTTTACAAACATATTCTTTTTGTCTATTTTCAGTCCCCTGCCCATAGCTATTCAAGCTATGACTCTGGCAAGAATGAGAGTGTAGGCAGAGGTGCTGAAGATCTGTCTCTGAATCGAGGAGATGAGGATGAGGATGACCATGATGAGCAGGAAGATCCTGAGAAGGTTAATGAATCAGATGGGGTAGAAGCTGAGCGACTGAAAGCTTTTAACGTAAGTCCTTTTACACTCATTGTCTTGTTTACTTCTACTGTTCCTTTTACATTGTTATTTATGGGTAAGTTTGACAATATTAAAGGCACATTTAATTTAATTTGCAGGATTTATTTCAATTATTATTTTAATGCACATTAAACTCTTGCCAACAGACGACAGATTTACTGTGTTTTATTTAGAATTTTAAGGCAGAGTGCCATCTTTACCAGTGAGGAAAACAAAGCTTTGTTCTGTATGTGTGTGTGTGCGCCTGTGTGTGTGGATGTGGATGTGTGTATGTGCAAGTTCACCCATTGAATGGAAAGGGGCTGTAGCTAGTTTATCAGAAGACCATTCCGGTGGTCAGCTGTTCTCTATTGCTTTCCCAATGTATGTAATTATGCATGAAAACACAAGCAATTGTTCAAACAAAGAAAAAGTGAGAGTCAGTTCAATAAAATGATTAGCAATCACAGCTTATTGTTAATAATGAAACTTAAGTAGTGCCTATTTTCACAATCTGTTCTGATTTATCTCACAAGTTCTGTATCCTATAGACTATTCTTTTCTTGTCTTTTTTTTTTTAATCAGCCCCCCCCAAATAACCCTTTAAAGAACTGTTTGATTAATATTTCTGGCTTCCCATTACAAAGCTCTTCAGTGGATAGAAAAAATGTCTTCCTATCAGTAATCAAGACAGGAAGCTAGGAAGAGAAGAGAGCTGCCCTCCAAACCCATCTCCTCTGTCTCCCTCTTGCCAACAGATGTTTGTCAGGCTGTTTGTAGATGAAAACTTGGACCGAATGGTCCCAATCTCTAAGCAGCCCAAAGAAAAGATCCAGGCTATCATTGACTCATGCAGGCGACAATTCCCTGAGTATCAAGAGCGTGCCAGAAAACGCATACGTACTTACCTCAAGTCCTGCAGGCGGATGAAAAGAAGTGGTTTTGAGATGGTGAGTTTTGATTTAAAACCCAGCCCTAGTTTCCATCAAAACCCCATATGTAAATCCATGGCACTATTTTGTTTTCATCTTAGTGTCTTTTTTTTGTTTGTTTATTTTTGGTAATACCAGGTCAGAGATTTCTTTTTCCCTCCTTCATTCTTCCTGAATTTATTCCCTTTGTTCACTGGTTTAAAAATGCTTTGAGACACTAGAGTTCACAAGATGAACTATTATGGATGTATAGGAAAAGAAGAACAAAGCAAGGCATAAGGAGGGAAACCAAATGATGACTTATATAGTGACTTATTTCCTACTTTAGGTTGCAGTTAGAGATTTTTGCCTGGAAAAGTCTTGCAGTAAGATGGATTTTTCTTTAAAATGCCTCTTCTAACTGGATTTCTGTAAGCTCTGTAAAAATTAGATCCTGCTAGAGAAATGCTATACCCAAGAAAACACCCAGTGTAGTAACATCACGCTGGCAATGGTTTTGGCTTTGGGTTTTTTTCTTGTACATTTTAGCCTACTACTTATCAGTAAAAGTTACTCCTTTGAAATCTTTCAGTTGATATATAGGTGTGCAAAACACATTAAATGGTTTTAAAACACAGACATCAAGCTTAGAGTTTGAGCATCCCAATGGTTAGTAATTGTAATTGAACCAAACCCTGTGAAAATTATGATGGTATACAGCTGTCAGTGTTTTCAGACCTTAATACTTTATTATTAGTCAGTAGCACGAGAATGGGTAAATAATAGGTCTTCTCACCAACTGGCAGCTTCATTATCTCTAAAAAACTTGTATTTCCAAAACCCAGGAAAGATGGAAGAAACCAGGTAGCTACACACCTTATGTTTTATGTGTCTTAGCTATCTCTCTGGCCTTTAGATGACAAGAAAATCACTTCATCATTACAAATAGATATCATTTAGTGATTAAACATATCATTATTTTTTTTAATGAATCATCTGCAAATCCATTGATTACATTAAAAAATTACTGGAGATGATTGAATTTTACTGTTTCTCTCTTTCTCTCTGCCTTTCTCTTTCCTGCAGTCTTTGCAGAATACTTATGATTTCCATATGTTGTTTAAGATGTTAGCTGACAGTTTTAAGAACAAAATATCAGGTTTATTTGTAGGGTAAGACCACTATTGGATAACAGAAAAAACAAAGACAGAAACTAAATTTTTGTATGTGTTTGTGATTCTAATCAACTGCATGGTTTTATTATTTGAAACATTGGGATAACACTGTTTCTGAACAATGGAAACGCAGATGAAGAGAGACAGGTAGAATAAAGGACATCTGTACAGCTAAAAGTGCCAAAGATTGACTGGTGGTTTACATGTCAGATTGTATAGCCTTCCAAAATAAAAGATCGAAAAATAGAAAGTAAATATTTTCTACAGTACACTAAGTAGCATCAAATTGCATCTACTTGCTCTGGCTGAAAATAACTCAGCAACATCAAGTTCAGCTTTCACAATGCCAGATATTTTTATTTTGCTGTACTTTCATTTGAAAATACTTACCAAATTACCCAATGCTAGCAAGTCTCCTCCCTGTTCCAATTTATGGTCTCAGTATTGTCATTATTCACACTGATGAGCAGTTATGTAAACTGGCGCATTTTTTGTCATCTGAAAGACTTGTGCAACTGTTTTGCAATATGAATAAAGGGCTTACAGTCTGACCCATAAGAGTTAGGTTGGCTTGACTTAAGTGCACATTTGCACATGTAACTTTCATATGAATAAAGGTTGCAGGATCAAATTTATTCCTTGGAGGGGAAACGGAGTAGAGATTACCAGGAACATGATCCAAATAGGCAATCTTTATAGTTCAGAAATATTCCCTATTTTTATAATGTTCCACAACAGTTTATGATGGGCTTTATTTCTTTTTAAACAAACAAATTACCCTCTAAAATATTGACTTTGCTGCCCATGAGTGGAAGTGACAAGGCACTGGAGCTAATGCCAAAAATTTCAGCCCTCTTGGGCCTGAAAAGAAATCTGTCCTGATTCCCTGTTCGCAGGTAGGAACACGAGCCAAAGACTATCCAAAGTCCTTGGAGGACTTCCCATTAACTTCCTAAGAGAATAAGTGGTGCTTTATGTTTATGCCTTGAATAATTCTGAAAGGTAATATGTATCCATTTGTTGTTTTTAATTATTTTCTGATTTCTAAATTACTGTATCAGCATCTCCTGATTATAAGCAGTTCTTAAAAATGCTACTACCATGGACAGAGGCACTTGACTGATTATGTTAAATGTACTTACCATTTTGACAGTGGAAAAGAATCACTTTGTCTGGATAATAACATTTGTTCAAAACAATCATGAAGGGACACATTGGTGTTGATTTGAATAAGGTGCTACCTTCAAATATAACAAAACAGGATAATGATCTCCTCAGGAGCAATAGTGCTACTGTTGTTATATTAAATGGGATGCCAGATAATAATCTCCACAGGAGGTGTCTTTTCCTATAGACATATTAAACTCAAGTTTTTCATTTTGTTCAGGTTCAGAATGCTATGTTTTGAACATCTAGTTGCGAGAGAAAAAGAGAATAATCTCATATATGGCATATGAGAGTTCAGACTGTGTGTGATAGTGCAGCTATCTACAGCGTCATATTGTAAAGTGAAAAGCAAATGTAAACACTAAATTAAATTAGTGTAAGACTGCATGGTAAAGATGAAAAAACATGCCTGAAGCCTGTTTCTGTCAGTTATTTGCCATCTGTAATCCAAATGACAGTTGTTGCTGTATAACAGGCCAGTTCTAGCTCTGAGGCAATGGGAAAGGCTGTCTCATGAGTGTTCATATTGTGAATGAACTTTTTTCTTAGTATTAATATTTTTAAGATTGCTTGTAGTTATTCTGCTTCTGCTTATGACAGGTAGTTGTCTGTGGACTCCAAGGCAGCTTGCATAGCTTCTTGTTACAAATACTCCTTTGAGGAGTTCACTTTCTACATTGGAAATGCTTTCCCCATTTGACTCTTCAGCTTGTATTTGTGCCATTTTCATTCTGACACAAGCATGTCCCTCAACAAGGCACTGTTTTTCTCATGAATTATAAGATTGTTTTTCTCATCCCATTGTCTTTTGCTTATGGACTGTTGAGAATGTTCTTCTGCCAAATTCTATGACCTTGCTCAGAATCTTTCACTGGGGGGGAAGTTTGTCAAGTCCTGAAATCACTGGCTTTTGGATGGGATCTCTAGGTTGTGCTTCCACCTGCGCTATGCTGTAGCACTTTGTGAACTTCTTAAAGTTCTTGGTGTTCTTAAATTCTTTCTTTTTCTCTTCATTAGCCCATAAGTGAAAGAAAAAAAATATATTACTGCCTCTTTCTCAAGGACTGATATTAACAAGAATTCCTTTATATACGTTAAAGAGTTTTGTGACCTATATATGCTATACAAAAGGAATTTTCTCCCTGAAATGGTCAAATAACCTGTTTCACTAATGTTTTTAAAATCCCTCCTTTAGACTTTTCCCAGCCTCTGTATCTATAGAAAACTGCCAATTAAAAGATGGTAGGCAGCTGCAGAGGATATGTGGTATGTATTTATTTAGTTACACTCCAGAAAAATTTTAGATGCTAGAAATAATCAAATGAGGTTGAATTGACTTAATAATTACATTTTCCTACTACTATCTGCTTCCTCCCATCTTCATGATCTCCTATCATCAGTCTCACTGCATTCAGTTTGAAACTGCATCTTACAGTACCTTTTTCACAGTTATGCCATTTATTCTGTGTGTATCCCAATGCAAGAGCAAGGTCTTAAACTGTCATAACTGTCTTAAACAAAGAGATTCTTCCTTTTGTTTATGCAAAAGGAAACCTTCCTTCCTAGACACTACTCTAATACAAAGCAATAGCAGCAAAGAGCAAAGTATTCTTATCTATTGGAGAGAAAAGGCTAGTCATAAATGCTTTTCACTGTCTGAAGACAAGTTTGGATGTGTCAGAGAAGAAGAATCACACTATGCCTGAAGACAGTTCCTCAGATCCCAGTGTTGTTCATCCCAGCTCCTTCTGTCCTATTGCCAGCCAGCCTCAATAACAAATAACTAAGATCTATATCTTTCACTGCTTGTGTCATTTGGTTGTGCCAATTGGCTGTAAGAGGTGTTTTAATGATTTGCAACTATGCACATGCTGATCGAGGTGTTTTAAATGTGTCTTGAAGTGCTTCTATATTGTGATTGACCAACTTTTGCGGGGACTGATTTTCAGAACAGGGTGTGTTTTTTGAAATCGGCCTCATTAAGATTTCTCACGTTAGATATCTAGCCTCTGTTTTTAAGTTTTAACTTTAAAGACAGGACACTTTCATTATTTACTGGATTTAGTGCTGAATAGTCAAGCTGCCCTCGCAGTCACATGGCTCTTCAGTCCTCCAGGCCTTTTATGGCTGGAAAGGTCATAAGCGTTTTCAGGAAGATAAGGGTCTGTTGGTCCAGGGATGCACGCCTAATCATGATTAATAAGCTGGGCAGCATTAAGAAAGTTATCACAAGAACAGTTACATGAAGATCTCCAAATAATAACAGAGTTGTTGCTTTGTACTATACCCCAACTGGTCATTTTCCTTTCTAAGCATCTCACCCTTGTTAGGCAGTGGTTAGCTTATGTAAGTCTGGTGGGCGACTTGGTTGAAAAAGGGCAAAGCTACTCTCTGACAAACTTTGACTTTTTGCATTAGGCCTCACATATCCTTAAAAAAAAATCTAGAAACAGTTTCCCTAAGGCTCTTATTTTTTCCCCCACAGAACAGTTAATTGAATAATGATGTGACTTTTCAGACCTGCCTTTTAAAACTGTCTCAGATACCTTTTGCTTCTCAGTAACTTTTGCAAGTATAGGCAACTTTGGAAAAGTGAGTGGCAGAAGTTACACTTTTTCCAGTAACCTTGGAAAATGTGAAGAAGTTAGCTTTGAAAAAGGCATGATATTTGGATAAAGAATAAAAACTAAAAAATGAAAAATACCTGGCAACCTGATAGTAATTAGTCTTTTACATTCTGTGAGAGGGGAAAAGATAGGAATGCAATTTTGTCATTTGTTTCACTTTTTAATTGAATTTAGAACAAAAACAATCGCCTCCAAAATGGCAATAAGTTCTGATATTGAAAAAACCCCATTTTTTATGGGGGAAAAGAAATCTGGGGTAAAAGAATGTCCGCCCTGATTACTTCTAAGCTTGAAATTGGAAAAAAAGTAGTAAATATGTCAGTTTTTCTTATACTGTGATTCTGACTTAGATTGAGACCTCTGCTGCAATGTTATTTGATTAGCCAGTTTTTGCCAGTAGCTTAAGGGTAGGGAGCCTGTTCAGTGTATTTGTTTAGGGGAAACAGGAAATATTGTTAAATCAGACTCAATTTTTCCTAGTCCTCTGGAGTTTTGCTAGTAAACTGTTTGCTGTTGGAGTGTCCAATCCAATCCCCACCCAACTCGGAATTAGTTCAACATGATGATTCCTGGGGTTCTCTGTCAGTCTGAAATACCAGATAAATTTGGGATAGAGGTAATCTTACCTAAGGTTGTTAGAGAAATTAGGTGACTTGGGCTTCCTCAGCAATCAGTGAAGTGCTTAGATGAACCAATGCAGAGAGATTCATCCCCTGTCTCATGAGTCAACTTCTGGAGATACCTGTCTGAATGAAACAAAAAAGAAGCCTAGATAACTAGTTTAGACAAAATACTTGTGTTTTAGGTGGATAAAGTCAGATGGATCTTCTTTCTGTTGTTCACATAAGTAATTTAATATTTCCACTAGCCTCACTGAAACTGTGCTCGGACTTAGACCCGTATGTAGGCGCAGCAGCAGCAGCAGAATGGTGGTTGTTGGAATGTGTCACCTGCTTAACATTTGGACAGGAATATGGATATATTAAGATACATATGGATACATTTAGGTGTTGTCATAATCAAGGTGTAACATGCAATGTTTCAGTTAAATGTACTTTAAAGCTGAAAACTTAAAAAAGTAATGTGAACGTCACTGAACATTTTAAAAAGCCTGTTCTTTCTATTTAAGAAAATATTTCTAGTTATTTCTTTGAATTCCTTAGTAGGTGTTACAATTGATATTTATCACAGGACCGCAAGACTGAGGAAAGTATATCAAAACCCAGTCTGAAACGCAGTGGTACAAGCATTAAAATGCCAGTCTGGTTGTTCATATTTCACTATTCTGTACTAACTAACAATTATAAAAGTACATCCAATAGAGTGCAGTACTGTACTTCAGTCTGTAAATTTAAAAATACTCTGTGGAAAGGTTTCTGAATCCTTTGTAACTGTGCAGTGTAGGACGGTTCTGTGTCATAAATTTCACTGCATTAACACTAAGTAAAAAATCTTATTTGAAGGTAATGTGTACCCTGTCTTGTAAAGTATTTTGGATGTTTTCTATGAAAAAATGCTGTTTAGGTATTGCATACTGTTATAAATATGTTGGGGATTTTAACACATTATGTTAGATTATGAAAAAGTTGTGGCATATTTGCAATATTTCATTTTGGAAATGAACTGGTCTTACGATACCTGAGGAAAAAGCTGACATGCAGGAGAGCACTAGGGAGTGTCATGTTGTTAGGAGCCCAACATGCAAAGAAGTGCTTAGTGGTACCTCTGGAAAAACTTGGTTACTGTCAGTGAGGCATCTTAGGCATTCATCTTCACCTTCGGGTGCCCGATCGCTTTGGAAAATTTGGAACTATGTTTTTTCAGGGTTGAGTAATAGTTAAAATATTGACTCATTCATACATTTATATTAGAGTTCATACATTTATATTAGGGTCTCTATGATCAAAAGGAAGTAACTTGTGTGTTTATGTACTTGCAGCTGTCTTACTGAAAGGTCTCTGTTTCAGTGTTAATTGGCCTAAACTAGAAGGTAGTATGTATGCACAAATGTCAGGTTCTGAAGTTTGGCATTTTAGCAGGTGTGCATGTGTGCCCATTATCTGACATAATAGATAGCTGTATTTTTTCAGAACTGAGACTGGTGTAACATGTGTAAGAGTATCTAGACCAAGCTTCTGTATGACTACTTTGGCTTTTATTTATAAGTAAATACTGGATCTCACAAAAAATGCCAAGGTAGTAACTTTAGAGACAACAGATCTCTAACCACAGGAGGACAGCACATACCGCAGACAGCAAACTTCTTTTTGGTGAATATACTGCTCCTAGTGGTTTAGACTGAAATATAATCCATTATTATATCAATAATTGGCAGATTTATATCAAAAATGGACATTTGAAATTAGAACATAGACGGTTTTTAGATTCCATATAGAAATATAGGAACTGTGTGAATATGCCAAAAAGGATATTTTATGTTTCCCATGAAGATACCACAAAGGTACCTCACTTTAAACAGAAGACCTGATGATACTGTATACAGTTGGGGAACTGCAAATGGGTATTTTACAGCATATTGAAAGTGCTAGTCTCTTTTATGTTAAGGAATCAGAGATTATGCTAATAGAGCTAATTTCTAAAGAATCTGGGCCAAGGATTTCTGATTTCAACTACTAAAAAATCAGCAACCTTGCAGGACTACTCCATAAGAGCTTGTTGTAAGACGCTTTGATTGTTGAGAGCCAGATCGAAAGACCACCGAAACCATGGAAGGATCTTCATTAGCTTTGGTGTTCTTTCTTTAAAGCAGACCAACAGTTATTTGACTACAAAGAAGTATCAGCTAAATTGATTTTTCATTAAGAAGTCTGCAAAAGTATATCTGTCAATAATTTCTACACTCTCCAGAAAGAGATAAGGGGATGAGTGTGTAAAGTCTTCG
This sequence comes from Pelecanus crispus, assembly GCF_030463565.1. Taxonomy (NCBI): domain Eukaryota; kingdom Metazoa; phylum Chordata; class Aves; order Pelecaniformes; family Pelecanidae; genus Pelecanus; species Pelecanus crispus. Next base: position 127,368,212 of record NC_134644.1, on the reverse strand, counting down.
TATCAATTTGTTCAAAAATTATGTCTCTTAAAACCATGTAATTGTTCCTGTCCAATATGGTGGTTAAGTGTGCTTGTTTCTTTGTCATCATCGTCATCTACAGGCTCTGTGGTGGTCTCAAGAATCAGGTTTAAATTGCCTTGAAATGCATTTATAAATATGAGAGGACTGGGGACTGGAGGTGGTTGGTCATCTCCCTTGGGCTACTGAGGGATTTCAACCACTTCCTGAACGTCAGTCACTTCAGAAGATGTTAAAAACAGGCATCTGCATGTACATGAAATCTAACAGGTTTTTCTTACACTTTTTGTCAAAATGCTCGTCGCCTACATCATGTTAGAGGCTGAACGTTAGTTGTGTGTCAGCTGAAGAGATGTACAAAACCAAAGAACAACGTGTGTTCAAAATGTGGCTGCTGTTTTAGTGCAGTTGCAAGCAGTATGGTGTTTTCAAGCAAGTACGAAGGAATTATGTATGCCGCTGCTGTGTGATGGACAGAGGCGTATAGTCTTCTCAGGTGGTCTGTATTAAGCTGTTTACCAGATTCCCTCAAAATTTTATTCATCTCTTCACCTGAAAGTTACTATAAAATTTTCACATGCCTCTTTTCTGTCATTGTTTTGCAATGACAAAAATGTTATCCTGCCTTCTAATTTTGCCATGTGAATCACTTGTTTTAGTAGACTGAAGTTTAGAGGCTTGCTTCTTTTCTGTTGTTTTACACATGGGTAGTTCCATTATAGTTATTTCCTGCTTTACATCACTGTCAAGTGGAAGAAATACCAGACTGGGGCTGTGAATGTTATGTATCAAACAACACTAGGTATATTCTGGCAGCTAAATCTGGTCAGGAATTTTTTTGATAATGCCTTTTTTTTTCCCCCCTTTAAGAAATGTTAGTTTGTGAAAGGTTTTCTGTTTTGACATACTCCAGTAAAATGAAACCTGGTTTCCTGCTAGTCCAGCAGGCAGGTTGTGGATCCAGGGATTGTGGGGGGAGCCTGGGAGCCCTTGGAAATAAGGACCCCTTGGCTCCCACATTTCTTGCTGTAGCAGGAACAGCACTCAGCTCTCAGCTCTGCAGAAGGGATCCTGGGAACCTAGAAAACATTGGTTTGGCTGAGATCTGCAAGCTCCCTTCTGCAGAACTGAATGATGTTGCTTTCGCTGTGTTTCCAAAGGCCTTTGTGTCTCACCCTCGGATAGGGAGTTGAGAAATGTTCAGAACCCCACAAGGACTGGGATGCTTGAGCTTCTTACAGCCATGGTTTTATAGTTGGTAGTCATGACAGAGATCATGAATAATCAGAAGTATAGAAGATGAAGAAGTTAAGCTAAGCCAGAAGGAGCCTCTGAGCTTAGAAGATGGCACTATTAATTCAGTTTATTTAAAAACATCTTTTAAAAAGTGGTTATTATTTCAAAGCATTTTTTTTCCTCTTAGGCAAGGGTTTTCAAAATTGATCTTTTTGACATTTCACAGATATGGCATTTCATGGAACAGAAAATCTTTTTAACAGCTCTGCTGCTAGTGACAGAGGACTGTGTTCGTCTTCTCACTCAATGCCAAACTAGTGCTCTGCCTGAGTTAAGCTGATAGAACCTGAACCTTAATCAGATGATTTTTCTGCTGTGCTTTGTTATAGTATTTTACTCCCCAGGTGACTCAACCATGCATTCATTACATTCTCCCTAAGGTTCACTCTAGATAGTTCTTGACATGAACATATCAACAGCCAGCTGCAGTGATGAGTGAGAGAAATTATGGGTTAACACGTATTTCAAGAGGAAGATACTCCATTACCTGGAGATTTCCTCATTTTTGCAGGTACTAATTTTGAGTTCAATATTTCAACAATGAACACATAACCACTGCACTCCGTTTCAGAGAAAAGCATGACTGCTTCATTTTTATGGTAACTATTTTTTATTTTGTAAAATACTTCAATAAACCTATTCTCTCCCATAAAAAAAGAAGCTGGAGGAACTTGGGTTCATTTTACCTTTTGTTCAGAACATTTATTTTTTGGCTCACATGTCACCTTATAAAAATCCATTGATGTATAGGTATGGTTATAGCTCTAATTAAAGACCTGAGCTGGAGGAATTGTCCAGGTGTTTACTCACCATTTTTCAAGAACGTCATTGTGTGGCCACTGCTAGAGGACCACACTGAGACTTCCATTCAGCCAACGTAGTCAATATACCTTGAACATACATAAAACAGTGGCAGGTACAGTGACACTTGGCCATCAAATACAGGGAGGGAACTAGAGTGGCTAAGTGATTCAATAATGTATTCAGAGTAACATCACCATTCTAGGAAGGCAGAATAATAAATATAATGCTTTGTCAGTGAAAACCTTCCACAAAGACTTACTCCTTCCTCTGGAGCTCTGAGGAAGGTGTCTGCTTGTACTGTACTGTTAACTTCTGTAATGACACCAGGGTTTAACATCAGTGTCTCTCATCTCTTAGACTGATTTATTTTCAAAAGTGCATGGGAATGCATTGCTGTGCAAACTGGAAAGAAGTTCAATAGTTTGTCTGTCAAATCAATCCAAGTATATTTTATTGCAGGATTGCAGCTTTTGATGTCTGTCTTACACAGCTGTTACACTGATGCCAGAGAGCTTGCTCTTGGATGAGTGGGGAGAAATAAGCCTATTGTACCAGTGAGGGAGACCCATAAATCCCTGTCTATTTCTAAAAGCTAGTTCAGCTTCTGGTTCCAGACAGGCTGTGGTCCTATGCATTAGAAAAAGTACGGTGTCAGATAAAAAAATTGGCATTTGGAGCACATCCAAAGTCAATAAATGGACTTGAATTTTTAAAGGTAAAAATGTAATATTAGTAATGGTTGGCTCCTCAGTTTCTGGAATGTTGTGAAAACCATAAAATCAGCTGAGCCAATGTAATGAATCCATTCTAAGGTTGTCTAAGAACTGAATGGGAGTATTTCAAAACTTGCTTCCAAAACTGAGTGACATTTCATAGCAGGTTCGTATTTATGCTTTTAGGAGTAAGAAGGTATAGCTCTCTAAAGTAAACCCCAACCCCCAAAAAACAACAACAACAACAAAAACAAAAAACCCCACACATATGGCCAGTTCCTCAGTAGGTATAGATTTATATAGTACTTTTGAGTTCAATGAAGCTTTGAGAATTTATGGAAGTTCAGAACCAGTCCAATAAATTGCAGTCTCTGGAATGGGCTTATATGTATATCAGTATCTGTGTTGTTATCCCCATTTTCTTTATTTTCTTGGTAGTTCAGATATATCTTTGTATATTAATGAAGAACATTAGTTTTGTTGTGAGCTTCATCTTTCAGAAAGACTGTTTTGCATGTAATTAGGAAAAAAAAGTGTGTAAATATTCTTCTTAATGACCTGGTAGGGAAGGCCATATTGGAGTTCATAACCAACAATGGATTTTAGCATTCCCTTGGTTTTTGGGGATTCATTGCACCTTTAACCTAAACCGCGTAAATGCTATGAAATTCGTAATGAGAGGTTTTGAATCGGAAAAAATGAACCATATCTAGTTGAACCACAAAATATCTACATTGTTGGAAGGCTGGCATTATCAAAAGAAAAACAGATTTTTGTAAAGTCATTTTAATCACATCAGTCATGTTGCAGCAAGGAATGCAAATATTCATATACTACAGATTGAGACTGCTCTGAAATGTTCTGACAATCTGTTGTGTTTTGAGTGATGTTTCAACCCTATCACTTGGGGTTTTTTGTTTTGTTTTTTTACGACTATAAAAAAACACTACTCATCTCTGTCACATGCTGTACAGGATAAAAAGCCTTTCCGTTTTCTTAACAAGAATCAGACGGCCAGGGTGCTGCTGGAACGCAGAGAATATGCCACTGTCTGTTCAAAGTACAGCTTAATGAGCCAGACTACACACACTGGACAATAGAGCTGTGGGGGGAAAGGGCTTCTCATGGATCTATGGATCAGCTGCAGCTTTAACATCTAACTAGTACCATTTTTCATCTTTACAAGTTCCATTTCCCTGTTTTGTTGGTATAAACTACATTTCAATGAGCGGACTTTCCTGCCTAGGTGACAGTATTGTGCGCTTTGAAAAAGGATATCGTGGATTATGCTAGAAATAATTTCTGTGTTTCTTTTTTCTCTCATAGTCACGACCTATTCCCTCACACCTTACTTCAGCAGTTGCAGAGAGTATCCTGGCTTCCGCCTGTGAGAGTGAAAGCAGAAATGCTGCAAAAAGGATGCGGTTGGATAGACAGCAGGTACTGTGTTGTTTGGGGGTCTACCACATCCATATTTATAAATGCACTGGACTCATTTACATAAGATGCCATGCAGAAGGGTGGTGCAATCCCGTATATGTTTCTTGCTAGCAAGAATGATTAAACTACAAAAGCTGTAGTTCTTTAAATGAAAACACAAGCATGTCTTTGTCTATATTTACATAAGCTGTATGAGAGTGCCTAGTATATTTATAATGAACAGCTGGATAAAGCTATATATTTGCTGTTTAACGATTGTAGATTTTGAGGGCAGATTGTATAATCTGCATGCTAGAGTTTAAAGGAACAGAACATACAGTATATATAATTTACATCAATAACAGGAATGATGCATGTATCTATGAGTCAGTGTGTTTATCTGTGCACATATTCTCTTTCAAAATATGTATTTGCCTACGTAAGGTGAAATAGTGTGTTTCTGAAAATACCTATTTGCCTGAAACAGAAAAGTTATTGTGATATATACAAAAATGCTGTCAATTACCTTATTAGTGAGTTTTTAAAGCTTGGATCAATATTTATTTTATTTTTTCTTATGTAATTATTCACCTATTCTAGTGCGTGTTAGGATTTCATTATTTTTAATTTGCTGAGAATTGCATGTTTTCTTTCAATTTTTTAAAATCACACTGGTAGCTTGTTCCAGGCTTTGATTATTAGTTGCTTCACGGCTACAGTGAATGTCTAACATTCTTACTGCAAAGATGATTATGCTCTTCATGATTTTCATAAAGTCAAATATCTCACTTGTTCCAAAATATGCCTCAGTCATGGTAGATGAACTCTTTTTTGTGGAAAAGAACATTTTTTAGAAGAACATTTTTCTTTTATACATAGTCCATTGAGTTCTTTCAGGTCCTGCCCTAACTGAATAAAGATTCCTACTACTATCCTTAGAATGTTGATAGCTTAGGAGCTGAAAGTGGATATTGCTATTTCTTTTTGCTGTTATATTTTTTGATAGTATTGTCATAATTGCAGTGCATGTGCCTTAAGATTTACAAATCACATGGGATGTGAAAGTACTGTAATGTTAACTGTGGCTTAGTTTAGAAGTGGTGCTCAGATTGTGCAGGTTTTATATTCTCTCATTTGTTCTCTGATTTTTCAGTAACACTTAAAAACATAAAACCAAAAAAGCTACAAAGTCGACGTGCTTACCCCAAGGAGAACTAGAAGAGACTTGTACAAACATCAGTTGCTTTCATTGCACTGGCTGGAGGCTAACCTGTCCTCAGTAATCACAAAAATAGTGGCTCAGTTCCTTGGTCCAGCCAGGGTGAGGCAGAGTTTTCGAGTGATTTAGATGAGTATCCCATAATAATCTCCAGGGAGGCAGAGAGCTGTTGAAAGAAAAACAATTTTTCAACTGTAGACAGAAGTAAAAACACTTCTTAATAGGATTTTTCTTTCTTTTATTTGTGGTCACAGAAAAATTTGGTAGCAGTTACTGCTGAGGGGAAAGGTATGTCTTTACTTTTCCTTACAGAATTCAAAACCTGTAGGCAGAATGGCTCCAAAGTGATCATCTTCATTACAATTGTGATGTTAAAGTAGCAAAGTTGCCTATGAAGAACAGGTGTTGGGTTGTGCTTCCTTCAGCTCCCTCATCTTTTTGGCAGTGATTTCTGGGAACACTGTGGATACAGTTGCAAATAGCACCAGCCATTTGATTTGGCAAGCAGTAAATTAGATGGGTTGATGTAGCTTTGGTGCTTGCAAAACTATTTGTGAATTCAGGATAGATTTGCTGAGTAGCTTTGGCTGGAAAAAAAATATGGGAGTGTGTGTCAGGTAGCTTCATAAAAGTTATAGTGAGAAATTCACCCTGCAGGGTGGAATAGTTAAGTCATTAGAGAAGTAGAAAACCTTAGTTCTAGCCCCAGTTCCATTGAAATTTAATTATTTATTCCAAGTATGTGACATTAATAAAGTAGTTTGAGAGCAAAGCATTCTAGCATATTTCTGAGTGGGATATTTAACACACACTACTGTGCTCGCTTATGCTGAGATGGGAAGTGGATGTCAATCCTCACATACAGGGATTGTTCCTTATAGGTAAAAGGGCTCTATCCTTCTCATCTTCCTATTTTTTTCCTTTTACTTGCTTTTAAATTTCCTTCACTTTTCTTACCTATATCCAATATTGTCGTGGTTTAGTCCCAGCCAGCAACTCAGTACCACGCAGCCGCTCGCTCACTCCCCCTACCCCGATGGGATGGGGGAGAGAATCGGAGGAGTAAGAGTGAGAAACACTCCTGGGTTGAGATAAGAATAGTTTAATAATTAAAATAAAATAAAGTAAAATAATAATAACAACAATATAATAATAATAACAGTAATAATAATATACAAAGCAAGTGATGCACAATGCAATTGCTCACCACCCGACAACCGATACCCAGACAGTTCCCGAGCAGCGGTCGCTGCTCCCCGGCTAACCCCCCCCAGTATATATACTGAGCATGACGTCATATGGTATGGAATAGCCCTTTGGTCAGTTTGGATCAACTATTCTGGCTGTGCCCCCTCCCAGTTTCTTGTGCGCCTGGCAGAGCATGGGAAGCTGAAAAGTCCTTGACTAGCATAAGCAGTACTCAGCAACAACTAAAAACATCAGCGTGTTATCAACATTCTTCTCCTACTAAATCCAAAACACAGCACTATGCCTGCTGCTAGGAAGAAAATTAACTCTATCCCAGCCGAAACCAGGACAGTATCCACCCCTTATTCTATACCATCTAAGTCATGCACAGGCCCTCCCCTTTCCAATGTGTTCCAATTAATCACCACCACTTTCCCTATCTTGATATACACACAGATATCATTCCCTTCGTCTATGGCCCATCCCTCTAAAATGTCCATTGAGTTCATTTAGTCCATGACTTTGGGTTCCATCTGTCATCACAGTCTTTCAGAGCAGGAGAGGTGGTGTGCAGTGTTGGACTGTTGCATGCTGAAGTCAGTTCTCATTCCAAAATGGTTCCATCAAAGTTCATTTTCATTAAGCTGGGCAATTCTTACTGCAATACCATTGATGTGGCATATAGCAATCATAATATACAGTATTATATACTTAATATTAACCTACTATATTATTATATTAACATGCAGTTAAGAGATAACATATAGTTAAGAGATAACATACAGTATTATAAAGCAATTAATATTATACAATTCAGTTCATTAGCTATTTTCACCCAAAATCAAATTCCCTTGAGGTACACATTGGGCTTCCCCATCCTTTCGCATCACCCACCAAGTGCACCCAGGTCCTTGAGCAAAAGCAATCCCACGAATGGGTTTGCCTTTGCCAGAGGGGGAAGTAACCCAGACTGTCTTCCCCAGCATATTTTTCATGTGCACTACAGGAACTTTATCTCCTTCTACAGTACGTAAAAGTTTTGATTGGGCAGGGCCAGCTCGATTGGCAGATCCCCTGGTGTTGACTAACCAGGTGGCTTTTGCTAAATGCGTATCCCAATGTTTAAACGTCCCACCACCCATTGCTCTCAGGGTAGTCTTTAACAATCCATTGTATCGCTCAATCTTCCCGGAGGCTGGTGCATGGTAAGGGATGTGATACACCCACTCAATGCCGTGCTCTTTGGCCCAGGTGTCTATGAGGTTGTTTCGGAAATGAGTCCCGTTGTCTGACTCAATTCTTTCTGGGGTGCCATGTCGCCACAGGACTTGCTTTTCAAGGCCCAGGATGGTGTTCCGGGCGGTGGCATGGGGCACAGGATATGTTTCCAGCCATCCAGTGGTTGCTTCCACCATGGTGAGCACATAGCGCTTGCCTTGGCGGGTCTGTGGGAGCGTGATGTAATCAATCTGCCAGGCCTCCCCATATTTATATTTCAGCCATCGTTCACTATACCCAAGGGGCTTGAACTGCTTGGCTTGCTTGATTGCAGCGCATGTTTCACACTCATGAATAACCTGTGCAATACTGTCCATAGTTAAGTCCACCCCTCGATCACGAGCCCATTTATACGTTGCATCCCTTCCTTGATGGCCTGAGGCGTCATGGGCCCACCGAGCTATAAATAATTCACCCTTATGTTGCCAGTCCAAATCCACCTGAGCCACTTCAATCTTAGCAGCCTGATCTACTTGCTGGTTGTTTTGATGTTCTTCAGTGGCCCGACTCTTAGGTACATGAGCATCTACATGACGAACTTTTACAACCAGGTTCTCTACCCGGGCAGCAATATCTTGCCACAATGCGGCAGCCCAGATTGGTTTGCCTCTGCGCTGCCAGTTGCTCTGCTTCCATTGCTGCAGCCACCCCCACAGGGCATTTGCCACCATCCATGAGTCAGTATAGAGATAAAGGATTGGCCACTTTTCTCTTTCAGCAATATCTAAAGCCAGCTGAATGGCTTTCACCTCTGCAAACTGACTCGACTCCCCTTCTCCTTCAGCAGTTTCTGCGACTTGTCGTATAGGACTCCATACAGCAGCTTTCCACCTCCGATGCTTTCCCACAAGACGACAGGACCCATCAGTGAACAGGGCATATTGCTTTTCATTTTCTGGCAATTTATTATACAGTGGGGCCTCTTCAGCACGTGTCACCTCCTCCTCTGGTGATATTCTAAGGTTTTTTCCTTCTGGCCAGTCCATGATCACTTCCAAGATTCCTGGGCGACTGGGGTTTCCTATTCGAGCCCGTTGTGTGATCAATGCAACCCACTTACTCCATGTAGCATCAGTTGCATGATGTGTAGAGGGGACCCTGCCTTTGAACATCCAGCCCAACACCGGCAGTCGGGGTGCCAGCAGGAGCTGTGCTTCAGTACCAACCACTTCTGAAGCAGCTCGAACCCCTTCATATGCTGCCAGTATCTCTTTCTCAGTTGGAGTATAGCGGGCTTCGGATCCTCTGTATCCCCGACTCCAAAACCCTAGGGGTCGACCTCGAGTCTCCCCTGGTGCTTTCTGCCAGAGGCTCCAGGTAGGGCCATTCTCCCCGGCTGCAGTGTAGAGCACATTTTTAATATCCTGCCCTGCCCGGACTGGCCCAAGGGCTACTGCATGAACTATCTCACGTTTAATTTGTTCAAAGGCTTGTTGTTGCTCAGGGCCCCATTTGAATTCGTTCTTCTTCCGGGTCACTTGATAGAGAGGGCTTACGATCTGGCTGTAATTTGGAATATGCATTCTCCAAAACCCCACAACGCCTAAGAAAGCTTGTGTTTCCTTTTTGCTAGTTGGTGGGGACATAGCTGTTATTTTGTTGATCACATCCATTGGGATCTGACGACGTCCATCTTGCCATTTTATTCCTAAAAACTGGATCTCCTGTGCAGGCCCCTTGACCTTACTCTGTTTTATGGCAAAACCAGCCTTCAGAAGGATTTGGACTATTTTCTTTCCCTTCTCAAAAACGTCTTCTGCTGTGTTGCCCCACACAATGATGTCATCAATGTACTGCAGATGTTCTGGAGCTTCACCCTGTTCCAGTGCTGTCTGGATCAGTCCATGGCAAATGGTGGGGCTGTGCTTCCACCCCTGGGGCAGTCGGTTCCAGGTGTACTGAACACCCCTCCAGGTAAAAGCAAACTGGGGTCTGCACTCTGCTGCCAAAGGGATGGAGAAAAATGCATTAGCAATATCAATTGTGGCATACCACTTAGCTGCCTTTGACTCCAGTTCATATTGAAGTTCTAGCATGTCTGGCACGGCAGCACTCAGCGGCGGTGTAACTTCGTTCAGGCCACGATAGTCCACTGTTAGTCTCCACTCCCCATTAGACTTTCGCACTGGCCATATGGGACTGTTAAAGGGTGAGCGAGTCTTGCTGATCACTCCCTGGCTCTCCAGTCGACGAATCAGGTTATGGATGGGAATCAGGGAGTCTCGGTTGGTGCGATATTGCCGCCTGTGCACAGTTGTGGTAGCAATTGGCACCTGTTGTTCCTCAACCTTCAGCAACCCTACAATCGAAGGGTCCTCTGAGAGACCGGGCAAGGTGGACAACTGTTTAATTTCCTCTGTCTCCAAAGCAGCTATACCAAAAGCCCACCGGTACCCTTTTGGGTCCTTGAAATACCCTCTCCTGAGGTAGTCTATGCCAAGGATGCACGGAGCATCTGGGCCAGTCACAATGGGGTGCTTTTGCCACTCATTCCCAGTTAGGCTCACTTCAGCTTCCAGTACAGTTAGCTGTTGGGATCCCCCTGTCACTCCAGAAATACAAATGGGTTCTGCCCCTCTATAGTTTGATGGCATTAGCGTGCACTGTGCACCAGTGTCCACTAGAGCCTTATACTCCTGTGGGTCTGACGTTCCAGGCCATCGAATCCACACAGTCCAGTAAACCCGGTTGTCCCTTTCCTCCACCTGGCTGGAGGCAGGGCCCCTCTAACACTGGTCACAGTATTCGCTGTTCACTTCCTGTAAATGTGAATCAAAAGTCCCCTGATCAAGGTCGGAAGTAAAATTAGCCCTCTTACTCTGTCTCGGGAACTGCTCACTGGAAACTGGAGCTGCAATCTTCCTGGGAGAACCGCCTTTCCTAATAGTTTTTCCTTGCAACTCACGCACCCGTGCCTCTAAGGTTGAGGTGGGTTTTCCATCCCACTTTCTCATGTCCTCTCCATAATCACGCAGGTAAAACCACAGGGTGCCCCGTGGTGTGTATCCTCTATATCCTCTCTCTTGAGCATAGGGACGTTGACTCCTAATGGCTGAGACACTGGTCCGTGCAGGTGGGGAGTAGGACAGATCCTCTCTGAGTTGTTGGAACTCTTGGCATATTTTTTCAGACAGTTTTTCCACAGCCGAGACACAGGCCCGTAGGGAGGAAGAGAGCTTTTCTTCGTAGTCCCGGAGTTGTCTAGCCACTTCATCCACCGTTGGTGCCTCGTTGTCTTTCCAGGCTAGTATTGCCAACGAGTTGGAATACGATGCTGGTGCGCTCCGTACCACCTTCCGCCACATGGATTGTGTGCACCTGACTTCATCTGGGTCTTTGGTTAACTGTTCATCATTCAGGTCACTGTAAATCACCTCCAGCACGCCTAATTCCCTCAGGTACTGGATACCCTTCTCTACGGTGGTCCATTTGCTTGGGCGGTATAAAACATCCTCCTTGAAGGGATACCTTTCCTTCACGCTTGACAGAAGTCGCCTCCAGAGGCTGAGCGGTTTTGCCCCTTTTCCAATTGCTTTGTCAATGCCCCCTTCCCTGGAAAGGGATCCCAGCTGCTTGGCTTCCCTACCCTCTAAATCCAGGCTACTGGCCCCGTTATCCCAGCATCGGAGCAGCCAGGTGATGATGTGCTCGCCTGGATGACGACCAAAATCTTTTCGCATATCTCGCAGCTCACTCAGGGATAGGGATCGGGTGGTCACCATCTCATTTATGGGTTCTTCCTCCTCTGGTTCTCGTGATGGCCCTGGTTCATCTTCATCCCTTACTAAACGAACTGATTTCCTCGTGTATTTTTTCTTCTGTATAGGGGCAACTGATACCGGCGCAGGTTGGTTCTCTGGTTTAGCCGCAGTGCCTGCCACTGGGGTTGGAGTGGCTGCAGTACCTGTGGTGGGTGTTGGAGTAGCCGCAGTGCCTGTGGTTTTGTCATCAGATCCAGAGACCCTCTCTTTCCCTTGAGGGTACTGAATAGTGTTGAACAGGGCTCGATAGGCATGGGCCAGTCCCCAGCATGTTGCAATGAGTTGTGTCTCTTTGGAGTTGCCAGGGTGAGAACATACTTCTTCCAAATACTTTACTAGTTCTTCAGGATTCTGCACTTGTTCAGGGGTGAAGTTCCAAAACACTGGAGGTCCCCACTGCCCTAGGTACTTGCGCATACGATCCCACACACCCTGCCACTCATAACTCTCCAGCCTTGGGGCAGATCTCTGGATGATATTCTTAAATTGCTTACTAACCTTTGTCAAAACCAAAACAATATTCCCAAGAAGTATCAATAGAAGTATCTTAACTGCCCAGGGATGTTCAAAATACTGAAAACTTTCTGTAATGAGGGAGGAAGCATTATAGAATAAGGTAATGAAGGTGCCATTCTGTAGTTCCTCCACAACAGACGTCTCCGAGGGAAAGGTATAATTGCTAACTCTCTCCATGAGGTGGTACCCGAAGTACAGTAATGACTTGTGTATAAAACCCAGATACAAAACCATGCTCAAGGTCAGGATTTTGATAAGGAACCTCCCAATCAAAACATCCTTAATCACTACAGAGCATAGCGCAATGCACAGACCAACACCAAGCTTTAACATGCACAGCCAAGAAAAGAACATGGTACAGATCAGATGAACTAATATCATGACCGGCAACTGTTAACAGACTCCTTAATACACTCTAGTTAATCTGTTCTTATCTCAAACCCTTCGTGCCCCACGTTGGGCGCCAAAAAGGACTGTCGTGGTTTAGTCCCAGCCAGCAACTCAGTACCACGCAGCCGCTCGCTCACTCCCCCTACCCCGATGGGATGGGGGAGAGAATCGGAGGAGTAAGAGTGAGAAACACTCCTGGGTTGAGATAAGAATAGTTTAATAATTAAAATAAAATAAAGTAAAATAATAATAACAACAATATAATAATAATAACAGTAATAATAATATACAAAGCAAGTGATGCACAATGCAATTGCTCACCACCCGACAACCGATACCCAGACAGTTCCCGAGCAGCGGTCGCTGCTCCCCGGCTAACCCCCCCCAGTATATATACTGAGCATGACGTCATATGGTATGGAATAGCCCTTTGGTCAGTTTGGATCAACTATTCTGGCTGTGCCCCCTCCCAGTTTCTTGTGCGCCTGGCAGAGCATGGGAAGCTGAAAAGTCCTTGACTAGCATAAGCAGTACTCAGCAACAACTAAAAACATCAGCGTGTTATCAACATTCTTCTCCTACTAAATCCAAAACACAGCACTATGCCTGCTGCTAGGAAGAAAATTAACTCTATCCCAGCCGAAACCAGGACAAATATGAAATATTTTCATTGGATTTTTTCCTTAAACAGAGAAAGGTTGAAGAAGTTCAGAAGGTTGTTTCTACTGTTCCATAGCAAAAAAAAAAAAAAAAAAAAAGCCTTGTTTTCATGTTTTAACATGGGTTTACTTCTCCTTTTTAAACGTAGATTTCCAAAATTGGGCATTATACCAATGGGTGGACTCAGTCTTTGAGAACCCTTCAGTGGAAATTTGGGAGGAGGAAAGGGGAAATAAGATTTGGATGTTGAAAATTATCACTTCATAAATTATATCAAGAGATCTTCTAATGAAGGACAAGCATTAGACAGTCCTGGAAAGTAGATTGTTAAGAGGATCTGGTAAGAGCACTCATTCAGCACTTCCCCTCAGAGCTGAATGGAAGTGTTGCATTAAAGCTGCTTTATTCCTGCATGCAGCACAGTGAAAGTCTGCCTTTTATTCTCCAGAGGGGTGATCTGCCTCAAGGTGAGGTGTAATTTGCATCCCCACCACTACCTTTCTCAGAATATTACCCTTAAAATGTGAAGGCATTAAGAAAACAATGAGTGTTATGCCCAATCCTGAAGCTAAGACAAAACTTCAGCAGCTTCCTGAATTAATTTTCTTGTCTTGTTTATGCTCTTTCCTCCTCTTGTCCATTTCTGCTGCTCTCCTTGGCACAACATGGGCCCTAAGCAGGAAGTTCTGAGCATGCTGCATGTATGTCCCTAATGGAAGCCTGTACTTCAGTAAAATAATATTAATTTCCAAACTAAATATGTTTTTGCCTACAGTGTTCATTTTAACAGTGGTTTGATGAAAAACCATCTCATAGAATCATAGAACCATAGAATCGTTTAGGTCAGAAAAGACCCTTAAGATCATCCAGTCCAACCATTAACCTAACACTACCAAGTCCACCACTAAACCAATTAAGGGGAGAGCAGTAATTTCATGTTTCCTGGCTTGGTGGCTGGATTATTTTTTAATGAAAGTAAAAACTAGGAATCATTAAGGTTGCAAAGGATCTCTAAGATCATCAGTCCAACCATCATCCCAACACCACCATGCCCACTAAACCATGTCCCAAAGTGCCACATCTACCCACTATTTGAACACCTCCAGGGATGGTGACTCCACCACCCCTCTGGGCAGTCTGTTCCAATGCTTGACCACTCTTTCCATGAAGAAATTTTTCCTAATACTCAATCTAAGCCTCCCCTGATGCATCTTGAGGCTGTTTCCTCTCGTCCTAATTATCTCAATTATTGCTCAGCAAAAAGAACCAGCTTAGAAATCAGAACTGTGGAAACTTCTAAGAGCTCAATTTTTCTTTTGAACAGATAGAGTACTGACCATGCAAATGGCTGTTAGCTGTTTCTTTCACAGGTATTAAACATGAAGGGTTGGCTTTATCTACTTATAATCCTGTGTACAGATTTGTTATCTCTTCAGAAGAAACCTCTCCAATTCTGTGTGTCTGTCAGTGCACTCACAAATGCTGCGTCTTATGAATGACTTTCTACAAGTATTTCTGGTAGCTGCAGTGCTTAATATAGCCCTGATCTAGTGATATTAAGTCTGATAAAGTTAAGTCTGAAGCAAGAAGACAACATCCTTCTACCTGTATGCCTTAAATTTCACTCATGTGATCTTTGTATTTCCTAACTCAAGGCTGAAAATTTCTGCCTGCAAATATCCAATTTTAAAAGTAAGTTAATGAAAACTGGTCTCACTGGCATCTATTACTAATTTTCAAAATTATTTTTTTTCATGGTAATAAAATTTTTCATAATTTATGTCATAATGGGAAACTCAATGTGATCTTGTCTGTCAGGAAACTAGTTAACTTCCCATAGTTTTTGAAACTGCAACAATACAAGCATTGTCAGTTTCTGAGACTTCTCTGTAAGGAATATAAATGTGTTTACTAGGTCATGGTAGCTTAGGCTA
Organism: Pelecanus crispus; assembly: GCF_030463565.1. NCBI lineage: Eukaryota > Metazoa > Chordata > Aves > Pelecaniformes > Pelecanidae > Pelecanus > Pelecanus crispus. Next base: position 127,353,013 of record NC_134644.1, on the reverse strand, counting down.
TAATGCTTTGGCTGTCTGATTGTGTTAGATGTTACTCAAGTGCTCTATTTAGCTTCAGTGCATTTTCATTATCTTGAGATCAAACTCTGTTGGTTGGCCAGTAGCTCAAGTGCCGAAAAGTTACATATTTGGTACCTATTACCTGACTGAAGAGTTCTGTCGCTTCCACTTTTTTATTGTGCCTGATAATAAAAATCATTTATTCCCTTGCACAAATTTTATAGATTTATATATTGAAATTGTATAGGTTTACTGATACTACTGCCAAATGGTGAAATGCTCATGACACTGGGCTGGATTTGGTTGATCTTTCCACAGTCCAGATCAGGCAGTGGGTACAGAGGCAATGCAGAGCTTTTGTGTTGCTCTCCAAATCATGTCTGCTGAGTCTGGATACTGAAAAAGGGTAACTCCAGTCTTGAATTTTGAGGACTTTTTTCATCACAGTTGATAAAAAAATGCGGAAACAACTATTGGATTGAACTTCTGTGACTTGCTTTTGTCAGAGATAGAAGAGGCATTATCTGAATCCTTAAGATTTCCTGTGCTTCTGAGTGGTATCTTGGGATGATCTTCTGGGATAATCCTTCAAGATCTTTATTACATCTCTAGCAATATTCAGTGTGAAGCAGTTGCACTGAATTGAAGGTTCTGGACTACTGTCAACAAGGGAGTCATGCAACAAATTAAGTAGAGCTAAAATACAGCCCCTTTTACATGTATTCATTACATGTGGTAAACAGGATGACTTCTTTTGTTGTGTCCTTCACTTTACAAACCAAATTCTGTCTTGGCTGGGCAAAAGAAATGGTTAAATAAGTAAAAACATCTGGAAAAAGTTATCCAGTCATTACTGTCCTGGGCAGTGAACAGAGGTTGGGATACCTGTTTTGTGGGCTGCCGCTGCAGAAGCCTCAGCTCTGTGTCTCTGCTTATTGTCAGTCACAGAAACGGAAGTTTTGTTTTAAGATCTTAACTATTGTCAGTCTCTGCTTCTTCCGAACAGGTATGTGCGTGGTGTAGTTTTTATAAAACCTCATCATAAAACACCCTGGAGCAGTGTTGGGCTATGGTACTCTATCGAAAGTGAAGGTGGATTAGTCTTGTTACTGTCCTGTTTGAAATCAAAAAGACCAATGAAAATTCTTCAAGGGAAGAGCTAAGAGGAAATAGTAGTTTATATGCATTAGTACGCAAGGGGACCTGCCCCTTTATTTTTACTAAGGAAGATGAAAAGGTGAAATCTTCCTTTGGAAAAGCAAATAAGAATGATACTAGGAAAAAAATGCCTTCATCCTTATTTGGACACAAGTGGTTTGTACAACAGCTGCCTTTTGTCTCATTGTTTTGTTGTTTAGAATTGATTCTTCTTGCATGCTGTCATGTTCCAAAATTTACAAATGAGCATTTTTCTTCTAATTGAAATGAGAAGTTTTTGCGATCAAGACAAAATGTGAGCACCTGGGAGCAAGGAGTGAGGATGAATATGGGAAAGCAGGAAAAGAACTGAATCGTAGACGACTATGTCTGTAGAAGTATATGATTTTTTTTTATGCAAATGTTGTGTATAGTTAGCCAGATCATTTAGAAAATTGATGTAACTTCATTGGCACCATGTTGTTTTGTACTAGTTAAGAATCTGGACCTTTGAGAAGTCATTATTGTATAATAATAGGAGATAGGAGATTGTACATAGGAGAGTAGTGGTCACATATGACTGCGAAGCCAGTGGACTGGATTCTGTCCTGGACTCAGACCATGTTATTTTAGCAATTTGACCTCCATTTCAGTGAGCAGGATCATTGAAGGGCTACTATAGCATGCAAAGTTTTTTGGGTAGCCAAAGGAGTGAGCTGCGTACAATTGTGTCATCCTTACGCCCCAAGTAATCAGACATGCAATGTATGATTCTTTTGTAGTTACATAGCAAGTGACAAGTTGAGCCCAAAGAGAGCTTAAGCTCAGAGGAAAATGAAAGTTATCTTACATATCTCCCAATCCTAACAAAGGCGTTTCTCAGCCAGAGCTGGTGCTTTTTATATTAGTAGGCTCTTCACAGAGTGCTTGTCAGTCAATGTTTTATAGAATATACATGATAAGAAAAAGCTTTCTGCATTTTCATTTTTTTAAAATGTGAGTTTAAAGGGTACAATTTCTTTTCATTCCAGAGACTAGCTGAAAATAGCAACAGTCAGACAACTGTACAGCCTGACAATGGTCTTGTCCTCATACCTTCACTGCACAGACATCAGAATATTTTTTCTTGTAAAATCCCTAATTTCTTTAGTTTGATTTAATTCTTTATCACTATCTACAGGGCACTTGGGAGTTAATACAATGAAGCTATTAGGATATGCGTACGTCTCCATGTGTACATCGGAGACAGTTTCCCTTTCACTGAACAATCCTGTTATATGCAGACTAATTCTTCACATGAGATCATATTTGGAGATGGCTGCAAGACAACTTTGCAGTTGCAAGAGTATTACTTACTTCACCTCTACCTCTGCTTCAATTATTTCACTCTCTACTAGGCATCTCAAAAAGTTCCCTCAATATAAATGTTAAATGTCTTTTTTTTTAAATTGTAAGGTTAAAAGATATGATGTAAGATTAGAATCATAGAATCATAGAATCGTTTAGGTTGGAAAAGACCTTTAAGATCATCCAGTCCAACCATTAACCTACACTACCAAGTCCACACTAAACCAATCAAGGGTAGACTAGACTAAACCATGTCCTGAAGTGCCACATCTACCCATTTTTTGAACACTTCCAGGGGTGGTGACTCCACCACCTCTCTGGGCAGCCTGTTCCAATGCTTGACTACCCTTTCCATGAAGAAATTTCTCCTAATTTCCAGCCTAAACCTCCCCTGATGCAGCTTGAGCCCATTTCCTCTCATCCTATCGCTAACTACGTGGGAGAAGAGACTGACACCCACACCACTACAACCTCCTTTCAGGTAGTTGTAGAGAGCGATAAGGTCTCCCCTCAGCCTCCTCTTCTTCAGGCTAAACAATCCCTGTTCCCTCAGCTGCTCCTCATAAGGCCTGTGCTCCAGACCCTTCACCAGCCTTGTTGCCCTTCTCTGAACACACTCCAGCACCTCAATGTCTTTCTTGTATTGAGGGGCCCAAAACTGGACACAGTATTCCAGGTACGGCCTCACCAGCACCGAGTACAGGGGAACAATCACCTCCCTGCTCCTGCTGGCCACACTATTCCTGAGACAAGCCAGGATGGTGTTGGCCACCTTGGCCACCTGGGCACACTGCTGGCTCATGTTCAGCCGGCTGTCGACCAACACCCCCAGGTCCTTTTCTGCTGGGCAGCTTTCCAGCCACTCTTCCCCAAGCCTGTAGCGTTGCATGGGGTTGTTGTGACCCAAGTGCAGGACCCGACACTTGGCCTTGTTAAACCTCATACAGTTGGCCTCGGCCCACCGGTCCAGCCTGTCCAGGTCCCTCTGCAGGGCCATCCTACCCTCCAGCAGATTGACACTCCCACCCAACTTGGTGTCATCTGCAAACCTACTGGGGGTGCACTCAATCCCCTCATCCAGTTCATTGATAAAGATATTAAACAAGACTGGCCCCAAAACTGAGCCCTGGGGAGCACCGCTCGTGACCGGCCGCCAACTGGACTTAACTCCATTCACCACTACTCTCTGGGCTCAGCCACCCAGCCAGTTTTTTACCCAGCGAAGAGTACACCCGTCCAAGCCATGAGCTGCCAGCTTCCCAAGGAGAATATTATGCGAGACGGTGTCAAAAGCTTTGCTAAAGTCCAGGTAGATGACATCCACACCCTTTCCATCATCTACCAGGTGGGTCACCAGGTCATAAAAGGAGATCAGGTTGGTCAAGCAGGACCTGCTTTTCATGAATAAATAAGGATAAATAAGATTAGGATAAATGTGCAGGTTATATTTCTACATCTTGTGGAAGCTACCAGTTTCTTTAATTATAAAAGCTAAACTCAACAGAAATAATCTTTGATTGTTTGAGCTTTTCAAGTTGGTAAGATCAAGCCTATGTACTGTGCACAGGCTATCATGGAGTATGGTGCTATGAAGCAGTTCTTTGTGACAAACACTGAATACATTTATTAAGAAACCTCTCATCAAGATGACAGCTACAACTTTTTCCCATGTTGTGATATGTAACCAGGCAAATTAAATATCAGTAATCATCATGGTGGAGTGAAAGATAATATCTAACCCACAAGGAAGAGAAAGTTTAATGATCCCAGGTTTACACTGAAACATAAATGAACATAAATTTGCAAATAGGCACTTTAAACACATTCTTCACCCTCATTCTAGTTTGGGGGATAAAAGGATGGCAAAGCTAAAGTTTTCAGTGCTTTAGTAGCATAGGAATAGGGTGTTAAGAATACTGCAACATTTAGTAATTTTAACAATATTGCTTTTAGCTGTTAGAGGAGTAGGAGTAGGTGGCTATTAGGTTTCTGACAAAGCAATTATGGCCTAGACACATATGCTGGGAGCTGACCTGACATTTGCCTCTGGATAGTTGTCATAGCAGCAACCTGAATAGAGCAGCTTGATACAAGTGCCGGTTGCAGACTGGATACAGGTTCTGTGCTAATGCAATACATCTGAATATTAATAAAAGGGCACATGTACTGCCACTTGGAAATCACCACCACTGTGTTTCCTTCCATTTATATCTAATTCCTAAATGTTCATTTTTAAAGAAATTGAGATTTTTGAGGAGATGTTAATGATCTGCCTCCATACAATTTCTGGTGCTGTTTCTCTGCATGTAACAAGGGGATTGACCTAAAGAAAGACTTTTCAAGCACAGTTATATTAAAAAAAAAAAGTCTGGCTGTTGCAGACCAGGAGCAGTTTGTGTCTCTGTTAAGAATGAAGGAAATTACTGGTGGACAAATTACAGGTAATTGTAGAACTGTTTTGGAAGAAACTAATTAAAAATCTGAATTGCAGTGAGGGCATGGACCTCTATTTCAGGATCACTGTGTCTGGCTTTCAGCAGTGAGGGGGAAGACACTTTTAAACCTTCATATTTGAGGACAGAGAATTTGTGTTTCAGCTGTGCCACTAATGCACAGCTTCTAAATCTTGACGCACTGAGCAGTTATTTCCTGTCTTACCCTTCATACAGCAGGGAAGAAGGAAGAAGGATGTCTATTTGTGTCCCCGTGTGTATGTTGTTGTCCTCTCTCCTGATCAATGCATAGTGCAGCTCCCAGGAGGAAGGAAGAAACAAATTGTAGGGTTCTTAAATGCTCTCTTTATTCTGTTGCTTGTATTATGTGGTTTTGTATCAAGGGCAGATTTGGACACTATTGGTTACAAAAAGGGAGTTATGCAAAAGTATCTCCCAGTGGACACTGGAAGAACACCCTGCTGCGGCAGTGCTTCTGTGGCAGAAAGCTGCAAATTCAGAGGGAGCACGAAGAAGCGGTTTTGTTTCAGGGAGATGGAGTCCTTGCCACAGCTATTCAGTATGCAGGAAGAGCATGTCCTTGTTAGAGGTGGATGAGAAAGCATCAGGAGTTCCCTTCCTCTTGGGTTTCACAGAGCCTAATTTGCTCTAGAGGATGGGAAACAAAAGGCACTTCATCCATGCTGACCGCAAGTGGCAGCAGTGCCAGTCAGATGGGGCCATGTCCTCTCTCTGCTGTATATTTACATAAGACCAGAAAAATTCCAGCTCAAAGTGATTTTCGCTTCAGAATGGGAGGCTTGTGGAGTCTTAGATAATAGAAAAGAGCAAAGGGAAGCAGATAGTTCACTTAACATAAAGCAAACAAATAGAAATTGGAATCCCCAAAACCACAAGAGGCAAAAGTCACTTTAACTTGCGAAGAGCTCAATGCCTCTTACACTACAGAAGCTTTATTAATAACAGCTTTTTGCATTCAGACGTCTCTTTGTGAATTGGTATTTAATAGGGATCAGAGTGATTTCTGTACTTCAGTACTTTATCCTTTTTTTATCTGTGTTCAAAATGATCACTTAGATGACTGTAACGTCCTTGGATACCCACATGCTAGTTTGCATTTCAGGCCTTGTTCACTTCCATCATTTCCCCACCTAATGATTATTTTTCTTCTGAGTTGGTCTTTGGTTTGCTTTTGTGGTTCCAAATGATATGCTTTAACCACTGAGGCACAAAATGTTATGCAGGCACCGTTTAGCTGCATGTGGATTATTGTCAAGAGATCAAATTATGTACTAGTATTGGGAAACTTAGCTTCCTACCCAGAATGCACTGGCCATATTGTCAAGGGGAAGAAAATAAGTGGTATGCATTGTAATTTTAAATCCTGCTGCCTTTCAAGTCAGTGGCAAAATTCCTGATTTCAGCAGTGCTGGATAGGGTTCTGTTATTAGCAGATGCAGCTGGAAGAGACTGCTGAGTATCACAGGGCAACCCCCCTCCCTCCACGCTCCAGCCCAGCCTACATTAAATTTGCTACATGTATTGGAAGGGAATAATGTGCAAGGCATGCAATTGCAAATAATTTCATGCCTTGGATTTACAGTGAGGCCCTAAGGTGAGCAGCTAATTTTTCACCCCAACACAGAGATCATTAAATTAGAAAATGCCTTATTTTTCCAGGCTCTTCGTGCTGAGCATATACGGTTGAATTTCAAGCTGCTGATTTCAGAGAACGCTTTAAACACTCTGAGCTGCAATAAGATCTTGAATGTGAAGTCAAATTGATGCCAATGTAAGTTTTGTGTTCTGGAAGTTGACAAAGCTGAAGGCTCAGAAATGGATTGTCGGCTTGTTTCTTGGACAGGAACTTTTAAACAACTTTATCCCCTTCCTACCACAGGTGGAATAAAAAGGAACAGGGACCAGAACAGCCTTCTTCCCTGTATCTTTAATATCCATCTCCTGTCAAGGAGGCAGAAGTGGAAAGGCTGGTGGAAAGGTAGATATAAAAGTTCTTTCCTCAGGCCCAAAGATGGAGGTTTTGGAGCCAGGGCTTTTGTTCTTCCTGCTCCCATGTTGAAAGCCAGGAATAGAAAGCTTTTTACTTACGCCTGCTTTTCATATGGCAAGAAGATATTAAATGTGAAGCATTTTCTTGCCTCTCAGATGTTTCTAGCATGGAGACAAGTATGTTAAAAGCATGATTTTGTCTTTCCTTTCCTGTGTTTAGCTAATGACTTCATTGCACATGCCCTCCTGCCTACAGCACAGGCAGGGAATAATGTTTCTGGTGAGTAAATCCCTGTTATCATGCGGAGTTTGGGCCAGTTTAATGACATCAATGCAAACCCAGTGTGCATGTGCGAACTCTTATTTTTCAAGAGTGGCATATTTTGGTTTTGATTGATGAATTAGTAGATTTAGAAGACTTACAACAATCATAAATTACTCCTAAATTCAAGGCATCAGTTGCACAATGCATTCAGATGTATTCCTCAGTTAGAACAGTGCAATTCCCCACACAGAAAATATACGTAGAAATGTATGCACAGACTGCTTATGTTTGGTAGCAGGAACATATTTGTGATTCAACAACTGGCTTGATGTCCCTAAACTAAATTTAGAAACATATTTTTCTAAGAAAAAAATAAAAAATATAATAAGCTGTGGGAGCAGGAGCTGAGTGAATTGCCTGGGAGCAGCACCAGCTGCTAAAGAGGCTAGGCACAGGGCAAGGCAGCCAAGCAGGCTGTGCCCAGCAGCCCAGGCATTGTGCCAGAAGAATCCTCCCCTGAAATGAGAATATTTGGGGAACAGATTTGTACTGCAGTGCACAAATTTCATGCTTATTACTCATGGTATTTCATATTAAGCTTCAGTTTTACTGTCTCCATTAATGAAGCAAATCAGAAAGTGCCTCCTCCAAAGGCCAGTCAAAGTTCATTTCTTTGTTTCTTCCAATAGCTTATGCTACTCTGGTTTGATGATTGTGCAATCAGAAGGCCATAACCCAAAGCATCGCTTCTTATCTCCTGAATCTTTTAAAATACAGAACCCTCACAGTACTGAAGTTAAAGGATGTGGACCAAGTTCCGTCAAAAATTTAGAGCAGGTCTTCTTCAGTAGCAAAACATTTTCTTTCTACTAAATAGTTTGAGACAGAGTGGGGAGGTCAGGGTTTTTTTAACATACCTTTCATTTTTTAAAGATTTTTTTCTTTTTTTTTTTAAACTGTAAAAGTCAAGTTGTACCTGAGGCAGTGTTCAAAAACAGACATCCTGCATTGAATTCATAGAAAGAATTTTGGTTTTCACAAACATGCAGTTCAAGTTTTAAAGCAGATTTGAAATAAAATAATTAGCAATCAAATGTATCAAACATGGGGTAAAATATCTTTAAAATATCTGAACCTACTGTTGAAAACAAGAACCAGTCATTAAGTGCATGCAAAAAAGTAATTGCTCACTCTCTAACAGACAAGAAAACTTTTTTTTTTAAAAGACAGCTATCTATAACTCCCACTAGAATTTACCTGTGGAAGAGAGATTGTGCTTTAAATATGGCACTATGATGGAATCTCCAGCATGCTTATTTTTTTCCTTTTCAAAGCAGAACACACAGACATTTTTAATTAGTTGAAACTGAGGAAGTTAATTCAACATTGACCTCAAATGCTTCATGTCTAGGCTATCATCTTCTATTTCTAAATGAAGGAGAATTTCATTTAGAATCTAATACAAAGTGCTTTGGTCCATTCCCCCTGCCACAGAATCCAATATATGTAATATTAAAAAAATTGTGGGGCAGAAGAGAAATAGGAAAAAGCACTCTGAAGCCCAAATTGTACCCCATAATTTTCCAATGAAGTCTTTTTAGGTAGTTGCATCTCCATACCCCAGAGCTAGCAGGTGTATGGAAAGCTGTTTTGTGTCAAGAAAATATGCTGTCAGTGGTGGGAGGGATATCAGTTGTAATGCAGTAGACGGAGAGACCTGTAGTGGGAGGTTTAATTATGTTGACTGTGTTGATATTGTAGTAATAAATCTGCAATGCTGGCACAAGCATTGCTCCAGTACTCCCACACACTTTCTCCTGCATGCTCCCTGAACATTTGATTCATGAGTTTAAAAATTTTCTCTGTTGGTGCTCTGGTGGCACAGTCCTCCTGCACTAAATGGAGTAAGGCTGATCTAGCCCATCACAGTCACTGAAAAATGGCATGTTGGCAAGGGGGAACAGAAACATCTCTCCCTACAGGAGAGCCTCACTGAGATAATTTCTTGAGGACAGTACACGTAAGTATGAAAAATGCAGAGAAAAATGCCTGATTGTGGTTGTAAAAGTGGAGCTGCCTGAGGCATAGCAAGGCTTGTTCTGAATGAGAGGGATACACTGCAAAGGAGGAATTTCTCTCACTTTGCATCCTTCTGGTTCAGTAGTAAGTACTGCTACGCCTTTGTCATCATGCATCGGTTTCAGCAATACATTGATTCATAGAATCATAGAATCATAGAATCATTCAGCACCATTACCTGCAGGCAAAACTGCTCTTGGGATGGGAAAAGACGACATTGTTTTCTTGCTGTTTATGTTGTTTCTATTTGGAAGAAAGGTCAGATATTCAGACTCCTCCATTTGCACTGCCTGTCAATGAGGAAGCAGCAAAAATGATCAGTAGCCATGTTCTTCAGCAAGGTGCTGGCCACTGCAAAGAAATTGGCTTTGAAAGGACTAGAGGGGATATGCATCAACATAAGAATAAACATAACATAACAACCTGTACTTCATTTCCACTGAATTTTACCTTTATTGTCTTCAGGTTTTCAGCTAGTCGAATTTCAGCAGGGGTATCCTAGACCCTGGAGTTTGTTATGCAGTGCTTCACTTTTAGGATCAGGCACGTACCAAATGAGCTCTCTCAGGAGCAGGCTGGCTAAGCCTGCTCCCCTGGTCCTGTGCCTTGAGCTCTCTTAGGCTGAGAGATCTATGGAGGTGGCACAGGGAAGGAAAGGATCCTTTCATATTCTCTCTGGTCACATCCTCTGTGGCAGGCTGAAGGACTCAGTGATGCAGTCTCCTAAGGGAAGCTGGCTTTCCTTTGAAGGAAGATGTTGGCTGAGAGTGGATGGGGAGGTGCAAACAGGGGAGGTGGGGATTCTCAAGGTTGACTACTGAAACAAGGCCTAAATCAGGAACTTATCATGAGCCCCAAGGCAAGGGCCATGCTGTGCTCTTCTTTAGGTCAGAGTTAAAATCTGCCTTTGTTTTCTGCCTGTCCTGAGGAAGAAATCCTGTATGAGGCCTGGGCCCTAACAAATCCCCCTGCTGGTACAACGGGAAGGAACAAAAATTCCACCTGCCCCCTCTCCTCTGGTGTTCCTCTGCAAAGCAGAAAATGGTGGCCCTGAAGATTCTTCTGCTCTTTGCATGGCACCTTTGTCCCTTTGTCTGATTTTGGACGACTTTCTCCGTAGGAAATGTCACATGTATTTTGTGAAATACGCTGTGAGCACATAGGAGTTTTGCCAAAACTCAAAGGCATTGGCACAGTTCATGTATTCAAACCGGGTCCAGTTCTGCCTCTTACATGCCTGTAGCTGTTTGTAATCTGGTGCTGGCCATCGCTGGACACATTATTTAAAATTGCACTGAGGAAGTCATGCTGTACATACACTGGAGTGCACTATACAGTCTTGCACTATGCACCTGTCTTGTATGTTGAGACAACTTTCAGTTAATAGTGGTGAAACCATTAGCTAACTAAATTTTTTCATACATTAAAGTTCTCTAGAAAAAATAAAGAGCATGACCACATCCAATATAACTTATGAAATAGCTTATGAAGGGTGATAACTGCAACCTAAGACAAGAACAGCAGGAGCTATAGAGAAAGTTAAATTGCAGGACATTTTCCGTCATTAGTCCACCTCAAATACGATTGCTATATTGAGTTACACTTTTTAACATTCTTTTGTCCCTGGTGGAAAAAAGCACACCAGGAAAAGTACATTCGAAAATCGGCTTTCTAGAACTTCACTAAAGAACAGTAAGTTTATCTCAAGCACCACAGAAAAAGATAAATTTCCATTTGGACAGAGGGACTTGGTCCTTTAGAAGAACCCAGTTTCTCATTCCCCAGTGACTTTGCATCATGGTTATCTAAACTGTAGGAACAGCTCATCCATGCTCAACCAGCAGCACTGGTGACCTCTAAAAGCTCATGTTGCTCTTCTGCTATCACAGTGGATAATGGACTGGCTAAAGCTGACAGGCTATGAAAAATGATCTCTCTGCTTTGCTATTGCTCCAACAAAAGTGATCTGACAACTCTTTGCAACAGCCATCTGAGTACCTCTTCCAAAAAAGTTCTCTGTTCTGCAGGTGAAGTGCCAGTGGTGAAAAAACAACTCAAACACTGCAATGTGCAAACACTAACCTTTTATTTAAGGTTAACATACCCATTCCAGGCTGTAAATAATGTGTCATTCTATCAGAAATGCAGAAGACTGAGGTTCATTTTACTCTCTTCTACACAATAGCACCTTTTTATTTTGATCTTCTTTTTCTGTGTTTGTTTCATGCTTTCATTTCTTGTTGAACACTGACTCGTGTCAGTTTTGATGCCTGGTGACAGCACTGAAGCTGGCAGTTCATTTCAGTGTTAATAACCTGAAAGCAAAAGGAACCTCCTGCCCTTCTAATCTGAAACTGAAGCATAGTGCTTTCTTTTCTTGGAGCTATACCCTGTGTCAGGAGGACAGTTTGGAGGTCCTTGAACTTTTGGCAGCTAACTTAATGTTTTGATAGATACTCTTCAAGTTCCCACATCACCATTGGCATTACAGGGAGTTTAGATGCTTAACTGGACTCTGTATTACACCTGATTTAGCTCAATTAGACTATATCAATATTTCCTCACCATCTAAAAAATTACATTTATCATTTTTTATCTAAAATATGAAAACCATTTTGATAATGGACTTCATAGCAAAATCATCATTAATACCTGGGCTTCTGGCAGTAACATGTTCAATACAGTTGCATCTGCATGCTAGGAGCACTTTTTCATATAATGTTACATCTACGCCAGAAAATTCTATGCTGAGACTGATGTGCTCTCCATGTAATGATGAGATGATAGACTCACAGCTAAAGCATGAATGTTCAGTTTAGCTGGAATACCCAGCTCCAACTGAGCTACAAATTGAGTAGTATGTCACACAAGAACAGGCTTTCTCATTTTTTTTACATACTTGATTTAAGTAAGTAAAAGTGAAGAAACTAATGCAGAGAGAGTGGTAGAGAAAAGCACGGTCTAGATCTGATTACAGAGGGTGGGAAATAGAAAGCTGTGCAGTCCCCCAGCTGTTCTTACAAGAGGAGAAATAGTGTGCATGCCTGAGGACACCAATTATGGCTCTCGATTTCACTGCTATGTCCACTACTGAATTACCAAAACACTTCCCAATCTAAAGAGTATCTGGTATGAGTTCTGTGATATTATTTGAACTTGACTCTGTGTTTTATTTTAGCCAGTTTGCTCAAATTTACTCTTAGTTCTTCTGGGGAAAACCTCAGGGGTCTTTCTGCTGCTGTGCGTAGACCTCATCCATAATTCTAGTGCCTTATCCTCTAACAAAGACCTGGAATGCTGTTTATGAAGGACAACTAAACTTAAAGGGGAAGGAATCTGTCCAGAGGTGCAATTATTTTTTAAATCTATCTGTCCTGATGATTTTGGACAACAGGTTATGGGACTGTCAATGGATACATCATTTTAAAGAATACTATGACTAGCCCGAGAGGTGGAGAAATACCCAAGTATAGATATATATATATTAAAAAAAATATAGATATCTGTCTTAGAAAGTTATCAGAGGATAACTTTGCCCCTCAGATAAAATATAGCTGTGGTATGTTTTAAATATTTTCCTAAACAGACTATAAAGATTCTAGCAGTTCAATTTTCAGGTCTCAGCTATGGGTCTGATGTGATGAGTTGAAATCTCAGGTAGACGTTAATTTTGGATGAATAATCCCTCAATATAGGGACTGGAAATTTTCTATAACTTTATTCAAAGTAGTTTTGAGGTGTGAAAGCATGATGCAGCATGGCAAATAAGTCATAGGAATTAACTTTTCTGTGCACAAATTCATACAAGCAAATGCTTGGCTTTTCTCATTGTGAGTACTGAAACTCTGCTGACTTCAACTGAAAATCTGGCTTTTGCTCATTTTGTTGTAAGAGAAATAAGACTTTCTGGGGAAGGTAGTATCTTTTATTAGATCAGCTTTTGGGCACAGAAGTTCCTCTCCTGGTCTAGGAAGAGGTATTACCTTTTTCTACAAACCTTACCTTGCCTCCATGCTTAGATCACAGCTGTAAGAGCACCTTCTACAATATTAAAAGATGTTGTCCTTTTAAAGGACTATAAATATTCAGTACTTTAAATATGAAGGTCAGCCAATGCAAAGGACTACCGTGAAGCTTCATTTGGATTTCAAACTCAGTGAATTATGTAGATCTATTTCATTTTGTTCAGGCCTCCCTGGTCTTGAACAGGTTTTATTTAGTGAGTAGTAATCCCAACACAAATCTTAGCAACTGGAGAGGGGAGAAAGAATGTGCAATGAAAACCAAAACTAAAGTGAAAACTCACATCCATCATTTGCAGAAATACCATTTCCACCATTGCTAAGCACACTGAGTCAACAGCCTTACTGCAGTGTTAAAGGAAAATTTAGCCTACTGTGATGTGCCAAAATAATGTTTAGCTGTCTAGTCTTCCAGGATATTGGTCATAAAATTAAAAGCTGGGTCAAACACTAGAGAATTAATTTAATGTAATTAAAGCTAATAAAAGATCCAGTGTTCTGTCAGAACAATATGTGTCATCCAAGCAGTTGGAATTATCATCACTTACTAAGATTACCTGACACTTCCCATTATAATACTAGATATGCAGTTTGTTGATAATTTCATGGCCTTCAGCCCCCAGGGATTACTTTTACTGTTCTGTATGTTTTCCATCTGTTGAACTCTTTCAGAGAAAACTTCAGCCATTTTCAAGAATGAGGAAAATTTTGTCCTTTAAGGACCTTTAAGGGTAGTTTGATCCTAAAATGTATTTACCATTCCTTAAAAAAAAAAAAAAAAAAAAAAAAAAAAGAGGCAGCTCTGTGTTTGCTCTTGACAATATAGTGGTCTCATTTATGCCAAGGATGGAACACTGGATGCACATGCTTACACAGTCAAAACATTTTAGTTGCTAAATTCCCAAATTATTTGAATTTCAGTGGGTGTGCCTAGGAATCTGATATCAATGCAGAAAGCAGGGGAAGAGCATTGGGGTTGTGAATGTGGAAGGAGCAGAGATAACAAGGAATGAAGGGGAAGAGAAATTATGAGATGGGGTTGGATGAGGAAGTGAGTAGCTGAGGCTGGCGAAGGAAACTGGTCAGGTTGAGTTAAAGAACTAGTGGTGAAAGAGGATCAGATATTAGTAGCGAAAAATAATGTGCGTTGAAAACAGGAGCTGCCTTGGCTAATTGTGGAACCTGGCTTTGCTCCCTGTGGAACAGGATTTTGGGGATTAGAAGACTGACAGGAGTCTGAGAAGGGAGAGAAAATCTCAGATGGGACCGTCAGTGGATGTGACACTGATTAAATACAAATTAGGAAATGAAAGGGCTTGAGTTGCTGAAGCTGCTCAGGCATCAGGCATCAAGAGACTTGTTTGGAAAGGAGAGATTAGGATTTGCTAGGCAAGAAGGCTGGAACTGAGATGGAGGGTGGAAGATGAAACTGGAGAAGCAAGGAATGGGATGAGGAGTCAGTGATTTTGAGGAGACAGTATGAATTAAGTTTGAAGAGACAGAGCACAAGGTATACATGATCAGGTCACAGGCAGGGAAACGGCAATGATCTCCAGGTGTTTAAGAAGGGGCCACCTTCTGGGCCCTGCAATGGGAACCAGGAATTGTGTGGCTCACCCTCCTTTAAACACCTTGCTCCCTGCAGATGATGATGGCTGCTTACCCGCACAGCTGCTTCTCTGCACAAGAGCTGAAATGGGCAGAGAGCTCCCAGCCCCACAGCCCCCTGCAGATTCAGCAGGGTGCCCCATGATGGAACTCCTGAGTTTCTTCCCATTATTTTAAAAATTACGTTACACAAAGAGAAGCCCGTTATGTTGTTATGGTTGCAGAACTCAAGTGCTTTACATATTAGGTAATGCTAGCTTAAGGTTGCCTTTATTGCCAGAATCTCACCATCTGAAAAGCAGTGATAAAAGTCCTATCTAACAGGAGTATTGTAAGGATTAATTGGGTATGCTTTGAAAAGTGCTACATGGTTTTATCATGTGTTTCTATTTATTTTACTTTTGATTCAAAAATCATAGAAATAAATTGGTGGGTTCCAAATGGGAAAAGTATATGAAACATTATCTCCTTCCTGCTAAAGCCATACTACAAGCTATTGAGGCTAAAAAAAATATCGAATGCACATGAAAGCATGTTTTGTTTTTTCATGTGAATGAATTTTTTTTCCTTTGCTGAAAAAATGGAAGACCATATGCAAATATTGGGCCCCTGGCTTGCCTATCTGTTTGAAGACTAATCTGCATTTGAGTTTTCCTAACCTCAAAGTGGTATTCTAACAGAAGTGTTTATTGACAAGAACAACAAGCAATCCACATTTTTCAGTTTAACATATCAAAAAAGAAAGTATCAAGAAACATGAGGCAAAAATACATTTTCCTTTTTGTCTCTTTTCTAATTGAGTGGGAAAAAAATCACCTTGATATAGGGGCAGTTAAAAGCTGGCATTCTCAGAGATGTTAATTTGTCGGTCTGGTAGACATTGCATTTCATGAAAGCAGTAGTTAAATGCATGTTGCCATCTTTGCCATTTTTTGAACATTACGATTTATGTTCTTGTTGCAGAAGTTTTGTTAGCTTTATGGTCAGATAGCATTGTCCATGTGAGTTGTTTGCATACACACTCCCTTTTGGGATTTACGTTTACATGTTAGCAATGCCTATTGCTAACAGTGGAGCCAAGGTGATAGCACCGCTCTCTCTTAATGGGAATGCACAGAATTTCTGACACTTATGTATATATGGGATCAAAACTCAATGTAACACCGATTTGCCAGGGCTTTTTATTTTAACAAGCTATCACTTTTTTGTATTATTTTGGTGGTGGTGAAGGAGATGGAGAACAAAAAGGAGCAATGGCATTGTTAGAGTTGCTTCCATGAAGGACAGACTTTTTGAAAAGAAATGTGTGTGCTGTGCTTCCACTGGCATGGGGAACAGGAGGCTGGGACACTGCTGGTGAGCCTCACTTTCTGTACCACAGTCATGAAATTCTGCACTAGCATCTGTGTTGCTGTGGATGGTATTTCCTTTTAAACTGTTCATTAGCTGCTCAGAATATCAGTCAGAGCAGGTAGTTAGGTCAAACATATTAATAAATAGTTAGTTAATTGTTAGTGATTATTATGAAATTAAAATATTTTTAAAATAATGTTTTAAATAAATTATTAAGCCTTTCTAGTGTAAACATAATGTAGGGGGAAACCAGAAGTGCTGAGTGACTAACACAGAATATTAAAAAAATCTCAGTTCTGGAACAACACTATGTTTGTTTAATTTCTGCATTAGTTTAAAAGCAAAGGCAATTAAGATTAAAAGAAAGAAGGGAATGAATCTGTGCAGAATAAATCTCAGGTATACAAAAGTAAATACGAAATTCATGTTCTCTCTCCCAAGAAAAAGAGAGCCTGGCTTCTTTATCCTTGGTGTGACTACAAGGAAAAGGGACGTAGTTTTTCCTTTTGAAGTAAAAAACATTTCTGAAAAATGCTTAAATCCCAGGGGAATGTATGAGGGGTAAAGCCTAACCCCCTGGGACCAGGCTAATGGTTCGTAATCCTACCAGTAGGGCTGACACCTGAGCCTGCTCAGAAAATGCTCGCCAAAAATCCTGCCTTGCTTCTGCATTTAGTCATCCTGAAGCACTGAGCTAAGCACTTAGATGAGGCCCATATTTCAGGTCTGAAATGTACAGCAACTTATTCATTATTTAGGTACAGGTGATTGGTCTGCTCTTTAAAAATATATGTAATATTTAGAAGAAGCCACCTTTTGTATAGGGGCTGAGAGATTAGAGCTCATATGCAGAACCAGGAGTCCTGGGCTCAGCATCTTCCTCAACCCCTTTCACCCCTCCGAGGAGTGCCTTCCCCACCAGGGTGCCTGGGCTCCACCTCAAGCCCCAGCCCATGGCACACCACGGTGTTGCACAGGGCTGTGATTAGTGTAATACAAAGATTCCCCTTCGGCAGCACAGCCCCAGCCTTGAATTCCTGACCTCAGAGCAGCTTGTGAGTTTTGTGTTAGGGTGTAGCTGGAAGGGAGCAGGGCTGGAAGCCTCCCAGGGCAGCACTTCTCTGAAAGGGAACTGAGTCATGCTCCCTTTTTGTTTGCTATCTCTGTGGCCCTATGAATTGTGCATTTCCTTCCACACAGTGGCACAGCTTCAGCGACAACTCCCACTGCAGTTTTGCTTTGAGCCTGGTTGCTAGGAGATAGCAGCTCGGAGTTCAGGTCCCCTCCTCACCACAGCTAGCAAAGACCTTGCATCCCAAATTTTCCGCCTCTTCACGGTGTATTGCAACTAG